>NC_090371.1:194642337-194977754 GCF_036365525.1 Heterodontus francisci | reverse complement strand
CTCACTCCAAAAGGTGGGAGAGGTAAGTGACTGTCTCTGGTTGAAATGCAGCCACCTTACACACTGCTGCTGTGTGAGGTTTAGGTATGATGATCTGTTTCTGAAGACTGGCATGTTGTCAACTTGATATGTAGGGTGGTTTTAAGAAGCGGTGTTTCAGGTGTGCATGGACACTAGTTTCACAAATGGGCCCTGATTCAGGCGCAGGACCCGTATTACTACATCTAATTGATGGCTGTGTTTGTTTTAGGTGGTTGCCAGGGATGCTTATGAAATGCTCAAACCAATATCGAATCGGGTGCACTTCCGATGCCATTCTAGCGTGGGAAGCAGCGCCATAAAATTCAATTTTATGGCACTCATTTTGGAGCTGGAAAATGCACAAAGCCCATATCAATTTCTACCCCTATTTTTGTCCACAATTGAATTATTTCATTAAAATGCATTTTGCAATCTTTCCATTGGCTTTTAAATTGTTTCTACTTGTTACAAAATACAAACCCATTGCAATCTCACCCTTTTCAATGGAGGAATATCTGAAATCTAGTATTAGAATGCATTAGCTTCTAAGTAGTTGTAGTGAACTTTTATCAATACAGTATTAAAATATGTTTTAAATGAAATTATCTATATTGACTCTGCAAAGAAGTCTGTGCATTTTCCATTTCAGGCAATTTTGCCAGATTTACTATTAGTGCTTTTCAATAAATAATGTGATGCAGGGAAGGGCTTTACTCTGTCAACATCAGCAGGCTCTGCATATTTTACTTTATCATGGGAATATCTGAGTCACAGACATTATTCTCTTTTGCATCAGAAGAACTATTTATTTCAAACTAATTAGTTAATGGTGTATTCTGCTCTGGAGCAAACTTTGGACTCAGGGGAACAACCCAGCTAATTTAATCCCAAATAATATTTTGCCAAATGTGCACATTCATGCAAATATTGAACAATGTATTTGCTTCAGATCAAGGGCATCATTTGATAAGTGGGTTTTCATAATCTGGTTTGTCAAGAGCTCCAGGAATTTCCAGTGTTCCCAAGCTGGAAGTAGACCTAGTTGTACTTCGATTGTGTACAAAGGTAATGAATGTGTTGTAATAAGAGTCAACTACTGGCAGTTGTAAGCCCTGCCCAATATTCAGCTCCATTAAGTCAATAGAACTGAATATCAACCGGGATGTATAACAGGCGGCAGGTACAAGGCCACCCATTTTGTATCCAACCCAAGTCAAATTTCATTCCCATGTGCTCAGACAATGAAGCAGATATTCAAAATAAAGCTTCAGACATGCCACAGACAACCTCCTGTGCATCCAACACTTGTTTTGGTCCTGTACCTTGTTGAGCTGTTGCTCAACTGTCATATTAGCAGGTACTTGCCCAATATCTTTCTGTTGCCGCTTTGCCTAGTAATTCATTTCAGTTGTCCACTCAAAACCACTAAACATACCATTGATGAAGAGTCTGTTCTCTCCAGCTGTTTATTTTCTCAGCTTTTTTTGCCCCAGCTTCGAACACTTGTCGCTTGTCAGAGAATGAGGTTACAAAATGCTGTCAACCATCTCAACCTTAAGTGCACAAATATAGCATTGACTACAGGAATAATTAGGCATTAATCAAGATAAGAACCAAGTGCCAGTAAATGCACGTCACATTTTAAGCACCAATACGACCTGTCACTTATGTATCAGCCTGCAGCATTTGACCTTGTAGAATGCGAAACTCTCTTTAAGACATGACAATACAGCTGCAAAAATACTGGTGAAAGATGACTGACTGTGCTAAGGCTTTTTAATGAACAACTAAGGAGTTGTGTTGGAAGCAGTTATGTACACGTACATTTATGTAGATGCTTGCTGTCCATTGTCTCAAAATCTGTCACAGTAGACTCGACTTCAGTAAAATTAGACTGTATTCTCTCACTGTGGCGCCCACCAATAGTAGGAAGGTTGAAGTGAAATAGTGTGCTATAGATTGTATGGTACAGCATATTGTGCCTCTAACATCCTTACCCAAACCACTCCCTTGTAAGTCCAATGGCTCTCTACAAGGGATGATCCTACCAGTCTGTGCTTATGCATGAACCTGCAGCCAAAAGAAGCTGCTGGAGTATAAATTGTAAAGTATTTATGCTGACAGGCATAGACAAATATATGAAAGTGGAAAGTTTCACTGCTGTTTGTTTTACTTGTGACTCATATTGTCATGTACTCCATTTTTCAATGAATAGGCGCCACAAAAAAAAATGTTACATTTACCTTACTCTGGTTACTATGTTTCACTGAGCAGAGCATTGAATCTGGACTGCTCACTCTTTGCAGGCCACAAGTTGGAGAGCTGCCTCAGACACTTGTTTGGAGCGGGCAGCTGTCCAATGAGATTCAAGTGAGTTCCAGCTGTTAAAATGGACCAGTCCTCCCTCTGCAAATCACAGGCAGACTAGAGCATGGCTACCTGACCCGAACCCAATGGGACCCGACGACATGTGTCGGGTTCGGGTAAGGTTGGGTCGCTCTTCCGGGTCCAGCATTTGTGCTTGGATTGGGCCGGGCAGGGTTGGACTCAGTGGCAGTGCTGCCTTTTAGTCAGGGAGGGAAAAGGAAGTAAGAGTAAGAGTAAGCGTCATTAATTTCCAGTAGTCGAGTCAGGTCGGGTCGGGTCGGGTGCGGGAAAGAAACAAAGGACTCGGGCCTGCGTCGGGTTCGGGTTAGATGTGGTTGAGTCGGGCCCGGGTCAGGTTTCAATTGTATACTCGAGCAGGCCTTTCAGGCAGAAAACCTGCACGTCCTTTGGCTTACCAACAAGAAGTTAAAATTCCCCCTTATATTTCTGAAGTACCAAGGCTCAGAGCAGCTAGGTTTTTTTTCATGTCTCTTTGTCATACTACAGAAACTCTGTAATCACATTGAATAATATTTCTCACATTTTACTGTAGTGGTTTGACTTACATTTATCTGACTAAAAATATTTTCACTACATTTGGATTGAATATTTGATACAAATAAAATGAGATGCAGAAAACATTTTGAATATATTTTGCAATTGAAATAAAATACTTCTAACTGAAATAAATCGGGAAGAAGTCATTGTATAAAAGACTGCAATGAATTTATCATGTTCAGCAAGGTCAAGTGGGTTTGTGCTGATTAGTTTCCATTTTGGTCACTGAGGCTGGGATTTTTATTTAAATGTGAGAGTGGAAAATGAGGCGGGTGGTTGCTTAAACCCACCACTCAGGTCGGGGTGCCAGTTTCCCGACATGTTCAAAGTTCAAAAGCATCCGAGGAGAGCTGGAAGAGACAACCTGCCCGAAATGTATAAATGGCCAGTTAAGACTCTTAACAAGCTTGTTCTCAGCTCCATTAAGGGCCAGTTTGGAATCTTTAGAAGGCATGGGATCTATGCAGGGTCTCAACCACGACAGGGAGGAGGAGGTGGTGACACAGCGGGGAGTGTGTCAGAACAATGGGACAGCAGCAAGAGGCATCATTGAAGAGGGAAAGCTCAGAGAAGGCCCTCATTCACAGGCAACCAGTGGGCATCTGTAATTTCCCTTCACTCTTGACAAGGGCATTTTGGGGGTGGGCTCTGGGGGTGGACGGCTCCTACTGCATACAGGCCCCACGGGTTCTTGAGAAGGGGTGTTCAGGAAGACTCTGCATCACAATTGAAAGGAAGGAAGGATATAACAGGAAATGGCATTAAGCTATTCCGAGATAGGATTGACTAGCGATGAGGAGCAACATCTGTAGGAGCAGAGGCAGACCCCTGGCCAACAGACAAGCAGGGGTGAGGAGCAAGAGGCGGGAAGGCAACAAATGCAATACCCACAGCAGAAAGTCTACCATCAAAGGAGAAGCTACCTGAGTGTCAGTGCCGCAGAATGCTGTGCCTGTCCAGATAGATGGTTGCTGACTTGTGTGCCCTCATTTGAGGATCATCTAAGAGTTCATAGGAATTATCGCCATGGTCTTCCTGTAGCTGTAAAAGTCACAGTGACTTTGCACTTTTTTGCAACGGTTCCTTCCAAGGAGCGGCAGCAGATATTGGTGTCATCTTGCAGGCAGAAGCACATCATTGCATCACGGAGGTGACGGATGCTTTGTTTGAGAGGGAAGGAGATTACATTAAATTCCAGATGGATGGTGGCACTCAAGCTCAAAGGGCAATGGGATTTGCCTCCTTCGCTGGATTCCCTCAGGTGCAGGGGATCTTCAACTGCAACCATGTGGCCATCAAGGCACTGACTGAAAAGCCAGGGAGATTCCTCAACAGGAAGGAATTCCACTCTCTAAATGTTCAGCTGGTATGCAATCACAACAAATGTTTTATGCAGATATGTGCATGCTATCCTGTAAGCTGCCATGATGCCTTCAACCTACAACAATCGCAGGTGCTGCAGCTCTTCATTTTGCCAGTGGAAATCTGTGGATGGCTGTTAAGGGATAAGGCTTATCCCTTAAGGAGAAAGCTAATGACTGTGGTGGGTAACCCTGCCATGGAGGCTGAAAGACACTGCAACCAAATGCCACTCGTGTACGAGGGTCATCACTCAGCAGGCCATCGGCCTCCTGAAGATGGGGTTCAGGTGCCTTGACCGGTGAGGTTGTGCCTCTATTACACTTCCTTAAGAGTCTGGCGCAATGTAGTCGTCTGCTGCGCTCTCCATAACATGGTCCTCCAGAGAGGTGTGGACCTTGAAGAGGGAGAAACAGTGGAACAACACAGCTCCTCAGAAGAGGCAGAACAGGAGGAAGAGGAGGAGCAGGAGAGACTGAAGGAGAATTGGAGAATGGTCCCCGTACTCTGCAGGTATGTCATCGTGCTAGACTCAGGAGGTGGAGCGCTCATCAGGATGTCAGGGATGCTAGGGTCACTCTGATCTCGACACGTTTCACCTGAGTGATACGCAGTCTACAGGACATTTGGAGAGGAGAGTCTCCTTCATCTGAGTGAGACCAGGCGTCTGTTAACAACTAAAGTCAGCAGGCTTCCAATGGCACAAACATTTCAAGACTCCAGTGTCTCCACCTGACACACTCTTCTCCAATGCACTCCTTTGCTTTGCTTATCTTTATTTTCCATTCTGCTGCCTTTTGCCGTGATGAAATGGAAACAGACAAGTCTGCCTTAGTGCAACAAAATTCCCAGTGCTTTATCACATAACAGTTTAATATTATTTACAACAGATACACCCAAGTGACCCACAAGTGACATCACCGATGCTGTGGCCTCTGCTCACGACCTCTCGTGCAAGTTGGTCCCCCTGTGGCTGAGGATGAGGTGGAGGCAGACTGCTTGCTAGTGCTTGTCTGGGACTGAGATGTCCATAGCAGTCAGCCTTGGCATGGAGGTGCCGGCATCACTCCGGGACAGCCTCTGTCACAGGCCATAACTCTTCAGAGGGTCAATGGAGGGTGATGATGATGACTGAGCCCCATGAGGCATGGCCCCCTCATCACTATCTGTCTTCTTCTGCGTTTTGATTGCTCGAGGGAGCCACCAGCTGGGGTGCAGCTGGCATCTACTTCATGCTTTTTTTTGACATTTGCGTAACTGACCAGTCAATGCTACTGACTGCGGTGTGCATTCCGTGCATGTCAGTGCGCTGTTCCTGCATCTGCTTTGAGTGATGCTGCATATGGCTGTGACATGTGGGCACACATCTGTTGCTAGTTCTCCGGGTAGTGTCGTTTGTTTTGTGACTCCTGAGGCTCTGCATTTCTGCTGTGCTGAGCAGGGCTGCACCTGTCCTCCATCCTCTGAGGGGGCTGGCCACAGCCGACTCTGCCTCCCCATGCCCTCCTGCTCTGAAGTGATGTGCACTACACTCTGTGCCACCTTTTCTAATAGCATGCAAGGATCCACCAAGCACTGAGGTGCGAGTGTCTGCGCTGGTGGAGGGT
This sequence comes from Heterodontus francisci, assembly GCF_036365525.1. Taxonomy (NCBI): domain Eukaryota; kingdom Metazoa; phylum Chordata; class Chondrichthyes; order Heterodontiformes; family Heterodontidae; genus Heterodontus; species Heterodontus francisci. The sequence continues at coordinate 194,971,842 of NC_090371.1, read as the reverse complement.
GCGCAAGGAAGATGTGATGGTGCAGGCTCCAGTATGCCTTCCTCCTCTGACTCCTCCTGAACATGTTGGTGTTGTGTTAACTCCTCATCCTCTGCAGCTGTCCCTGTGGGTGACATATGAGAAGGTGGTCATAAGAAATTGGCACAATCAACAGATGCTTCTACTGCTTTAAAATAATGAGAAGACAGCTTATGCATTAACTGCTCATCGCATGGGGAGGAGTGCCATGCATCCCCTGAACCTGGAGTTATTGAGATCTTTTCACCCTTTCTATGTTGGATTCCCATTTCTCTATCTCCAACGTCCCTGTGGCTTGTCATTCTGGCTAGATCAAGGACCAGCTCCTCAAAATGCATTAGTGATGCGAGCTGGGGAACCCCACTGTCCAAATGTGCCCCTTCTCTCTTCCAGGTGTTGTTCTTCCATTTGGCCTGCAAGGTGAAGAAAGATGCTGTTAGGACAATGCCTCTCTCCTTCACCATTTACAGCTTTACATTCACATAAGATGTTGTAGTCGTCACTGTAGCCTCCTGTCCAATAGCACTCAGGTTATGAACTATGCTCATGGGTCTTCAATGCTGCTGAACGCACATCTCTCCTATGCTCAAGAGAACACTATGCACTCTCAGGATGCCCATCCCTTTTGCATTCTGGTGACTGCTGCTTTTGAACTCACCTTGCCAGATCTAAGCAGGTCTTTGAAACATTTCCTGCACTGGACCCAGTTCCTCCTCACCACTCCTCTGTTGCTGACCTCATGAGTCACCTCCAGCCATGCCTTCTTGGTTCACCTTGCAGGCTTTCTCGTGCCGCTGGCAGGGAAAAGGATATGTCTCCATGCTGTGACCACCTCCAGCAGCAGCTCAAGTGAGGCATCAGAAAAATGGGGAGCTGCCCTGGCATAGGGACCCTTCCTACCCACTGCCCTCTGCTCAACTCCTTCTTCAGACAAAAGGCAACCACAGCAGTGACTGTCACTCGCTCATTAAATTTGGCCCAATGCTTCCTGTGTTTGGCCTCTTTCCTGTGACAGCCCCCACCAATTGGATGGCAGATGCGTCTCTGGGCCAATTAATTTCATTTTCAATTAAAATCGCAATGCATGCGCATTGCCAACGTGGTGCGGGTTCGGGACCTGGAAATGAATGCGACGTCGGGGTCCTGACCCAGAAATTGAAATCCCTCCCCTAGTGACAGCATCGAACATTCCCATGTACCTCAATGTACCTCAGCTTTAACCTCAAAAGAGCACTCCCTACTATACCAGTACAATATTTTTCCGTTTACTACCTTGTGGTTTCACTGAGTCGATGGAATGAAAAGTCAAGTTGTGTACAAAATATGCAGCCAACGAGCTGTTCCCATCTGGTGGTAAAAGTGAAAGTTCCCTCCCATAAGACTGCCATAGTGCCAAATTAAGGTGTATGGGGGAAAATTTTGTTTGCTTCTCACTATTTCTAGCAGTGCTGCACAGACTACGTTGATTCCCCGGAGGCAAGCAGTGCTGAGGGCCACTACCTGAGGTTATTGCAGCACCTACTGCCCCAACACATTTTTCGTAGGGGTTTATTTTGTGATTATTCTTAAGACCTGAGCAGACCTATAGCATTCTCATAGAAATCGCCACTCCAGTATGCGTTTGAATCTAGGACTTTGCCCTAGAGCCTCTGGTTAATTGCAACCCTGGCGACATCTTTACCCTGCAAATGTTTTCAGACTTTACCTGTTTATCCAAGACAACCTAGAAAATAAGCAAAAGCTGAACTACTGTTTCAGAAAAGGGCCACCTTATATCAAAGTAGAATGGACAGTGGAATCCGAAGAGGCAGCTTGGAAATCTCAGAATGATTTGGACAATATGAGCCGGATGTTCAAAGGGGGAACATGCACACCGCCAATTAACAGCTCATTAAGCTTCTTTAGGAGCTTGTTAAGGGGCCGGGGCATTCGGAAAGGGAATTTTTAAATCTGATTTTGGCAATCCTGATGAGCATTGTGCATGTTAGTGCTCAGTTGTTGGGGGTCACCACAGGACAAAAGAAAGTTTGTTTCTATGTGTGTTGAAATGAAATTTGAGGGGCCAACAAGGGTTGGGTCGAAAGCTGTACCTCCACCTGACATCCATGGCTACTTTCTGCCACCTTTATCATCCTGGCCCTTTCATGAGCTGCCTGCTCTCCTTGGCAAGGCAGCAGCAGCCCCCAAGATGGCTGCCACCTGCCTTTTCCACTGGTGCCAGGCAGGCAGCTCCTGGCTCCTACCTCTTTTTGGGTGACAAGCTCGCCTCCTGCCCAATTAGGGCCTTAGCATTCAAAGATCACATCGTAAGAGCAACGTAGCTGAAATGTGGGATTGGTACTCAGAACTCCCCAGCCCACTTTGAAAGTCTGGTCCAATATCTCGTGGGTAAAAGAAAGGCAGATGAAATTTAATGTGGATAAATGTAATGTACTGCACCTGGAAGGAAAAATGGGCAACACACATTCCCCATGAATGGCATTGAATAGCTGTGGATGCCGTTGATAGAGACCTAGGGATCTTAATTGTTTTAGTCAAGTCGACACTCAGCATGTTCAACCAATACAGAGCAGCTATCAGCAGAACCTACAGAATGCTAAAGTATAAAACCAAAGCAATAAAATAGAAGTCAAATGAAGTCATGCTGAAACTGTACAGTGTTCTGGTAAGATCATACCTTGAGTAGAAAGCCCAATTTTGGTCACAGAGGTGCAAGGGAGATATTTAAATGTTGACAGCAGTGCAAAGAAGAGCCACAAGACTGAACCTTAGTGCTAAAAGTCTGAGTTATGAAGAAAGCAACTGCCAACCCCCAGGTGCAAATCTTCACTGGATCAATAATTACATCAGACACTATGGCACTCCACAAAACAATATCCACAAACACAACAGGTTATTCACAAGAAACCATGGGCTGAATTTTGCTTTCCCAGCACCAGGAGCGGCAGTGGGCATAAAAAATGGTGGCCAGCACGCACGGGCCCGTGCCGACACGCCACCGCAATTTTGAGCCTGGCAGCTCATTGGAATATGCAGAGTGGACGCCCCCCACCCCCCCATTCACCTGGCGGGGCGGCCTCAGCAGTGCTGTGAATGGCGTCAACTGTCTCTGCGCGGGCGCTGTCGCCATTTTTAAAGGGCTGCCAGCCCTGCGTAGGGAATGCAGAGTTGCCTCCATCCTCCCCTATACACTGAAAATAAATGTTTGCTCCGTCTCCCCAACTATACTAAAATTGCGGAGTTGAACCCTTCTCCTCCCAACTGCACTAAGTGCAGAGTTCACCGCTTCCCCCCACCACACTAAAAATGCAGAGCTCCCACCCTTCACCACCATGATGGCGCCAGCTTTCCCTGGATGGGAACGTGACAGCATGTGAGTGCCGCCTGTCGCTCTGAAGACCTGGAACCGAAGGTAAGATCGCGGGCAGTTCAATTTAAATGTATGCAAACAGGTAATTTCAATATTTAACGCATAGTCCTGTCACAGAGCAGTGGAGGGGCCTCCCCACCGCCAGGAAGATACGACCTAGTAATCCTGGCATCGGGCTCTGTGCCGGGCCGCTGCCACTCCAATCTTCTGGCCCCTCCTCATGGAGCCCGACGTCGCAAGGTGAACGATATCCAGCCCCATAGCTTACAAAAAAGCTGGTTTCATGAACAGGCTCACGGAGTTGAATTTGGTACTCCTAGATGCCTCTGAATGATGACCTCCATTCTGTGGGGTTGCTATCAGTATCTTTGGTGCAGCCACCACAAAGACTCAAAGGGGAAAGGCCACAGTTTAAGCCCTTCTGCCATAGTACTCTGAGGGACTGGAACCAGTGTAAAAGCTTTCGGGCTTAATGTTTAATGTAATGTAAATGTAGATTCAATCTGCAAAACAAAAGTAAAATACTGCAGATGCTGGAAATCTGAAACAAAAACAGAAAATGCTGGAAACACTCTGCAGGTCAGGCAGCATCTGTGGAGAGAGAAACATAATTAACATTTCAGGTATGTGACCTTTCATCAGATTCAATCTGCATTGTAAGTTGTGTGAGGCAGAGTGTCATGTACTGTATTTAATCAAATCAACCGGTACAGTACTATATGTGCTAGTAGTAGTGGTGATCTGCCCCAGGGAACAGGTCCTCTGTTCATTTCTCCACGCCTCACGGTCCTGCCTTTCCTCTTCAGTTGCTTGTAGGAGCCTCACATTTTTTAATTTCCATGAGAAATGAGTAAAATGACTGGGGAAAAAGTACATGAGGTGGTTTCCTGTTGCCTTCCTCATGTGTGCTTTGAAGGAAACACAAGTCCTCTTCCTGAAGGATCCTCCGGCTGTAAGCAGCCATTGTCCCTCGAGGTTCTAGCTCTTCCGCCATCACCACCAAGATTTTGCTAGTTCCACCATTAGCAATGGCTCGTAACCCTGAGCATGGGACCCTTACCTAGGCCTGAGGGGACTCACAAAAGGGCAGGGACGACCAATGCCTGAGGTCTCAAATGATTCTGATACCTTTTATTTATTCATTCATGGGATGTGGGCGTCACTGGTCAGGCCAGCATTTATTGCCCATCCCTAATTGCCCTTGAGAAGGTGGTGGTGAGCTGCCTTCTTGAACCTCTGCAGTCCATTTGGGGTAGGTATACCCACAGAGGTGTTAGGAAGGGAGTTCCAGGATTTTGACCCAGTGACAGTGAAGGAACGGTGATATAGTTCCAAGTCAGGATGGTGTGTGACTTGGAGGGGAACTTGCAGGTGGTGGTGTTCCCATGTATTTGCTGCCCTTGTCCTTCTAGTTGGTAGAGGTCGCGGGTTTGGAAGGTGCTGTCTAAGGAGCCTTGGTGCATTGCTGCAGTGCATCTTGTAGATGGTACACACTGCTGCCTCTGTGCGTCGGTGGTGGAGGGAGTGAATGTTTGAGATGGGGTGCCAATCAAGCGGGCTGCTTTGTCCTGGATGGTGTTGAGCTTCTTGAGTGTTGTTGGAGCTGCACCCATGCAGGCAAGTGGAGCGTATTCCATTACACTCCTGACTTGTGCCTTGTAGATGGTGGACAGGCTTTGGGGAGTCAGGATGTGAGTTACTCACCTCAGGATTCCTAGCCTCTGACCTGCTCTTGTAGCCATGGTATTTATATGGCTACTTCAGTTCAGTTTCTGGTCAATGGTAGCCCCTAGGATGTTGATAGTGGGGGATTCAGCGATGGTAATGCCATTGAATATCAAGGGGAGATGGTTAGATTCTCTCTTGTTGGAGATGGTCATTGCCTGGCACTGGTGTGGCGCGAATGTTACTTGCGACTTATCAACCCAAGCCTGGATATTGTCCAGGTCATGCTGCATTTCTACACGGACTGCTTCAGTATCTGAGGAGTCACGAATGGTGCTGAACATTGTGCAATCATCAGCGAACATCCCCACTTCTGACCTAATGATTGAAGGAAGGTCATTGATGAAGCAGCTGAAGATGGTTGGGCCTAGGACATGACCCTAAGGAACTCCTGCAGTGATGTCCTGGAGCTCAGATAATTGACCTCCAACAACCACAACCATCTTCCTTTGTGCTAGGTATGACTCTAACCAGCGGAGGGTTTTCCCCCTGATTCCCATTGACTCCAGTTTTGCTAGGGCTCCTTGATGCCATACTTGGTCAAATGCTGCCTTGATGTCAAGGGCAGTCATTTTCACCTCACCTCTTGAGTTCAGCTCTTTTGTCCATGTTTGAACCAAGGCTGTAATGAGGTCAGGAGCTGAGTGGCCCTGGCGGAACCCAAACTAAGCATCACTGAGCAGGTTATTGCTAAGCAAGTGCTGCTTGATGGCACTGTTGATGACACCTTCCATCACTTTACTGATGATTGAGAGTAGACTGATGGGGCGTTAATTGGCTGGGTTGGACTTGTCTTGCTTTTTGTGGACAGGACATACCTGGGCAATTTTCCACATTGCAGGGTAGATGCCAGTGTTGTAGCTGTACTGGAACAGCTTGGCTAGGGGCGCGGCAAGTTCTGGAGCCCTACTCTATGCACTGCCACACTTAAATTATACTCTAATGTACCTTTACAAATTTTATAAATAAAGTATATTTTTGGAAAAAAATCTGTATTTTTCCTATTTATTATTAATGTCATTCCTTGCAATGTGGATGTTGACTGCTCTTATATGGATACTGCAGGCATTTCTCCCTGATTACTCCATGGTAACAAAGGGACCTCCATGCTAAGTGTAAAAACAAACTAAAGTTTAAAGTTACAGACGTAACTGGATGCCTTCTTCTCCAGAAAATTATGACGTGTTTGTAGAGATGGTGAAAACTTCCTCTAGAAATAACATTTCCGAGGATGTCTGACAAACTACATGTCGAGTCAATCAGCGAATGCTAAAGACTTCTATGAAGCCTATGCCAATTATTTCCAGGCAGATCCGTTTGGAAATGACAATCTGGAAGCTGGAGAAAGGCTTGCAGATGCCATGTCAGATGGGAGATGAAAGAAGTGGAAGGAATTGATTGAATCCACAGATATGTCGCACAGCAGCAGGCAAGTAGGAAAACCATACAGCCACGGTACAAGGTCAAGGTAGGTCAAATCGTTCATCTGTTCCTCTTGAACAGCTGAGGAAACCCAAGTCATCATCCCAGGAGGGCAAAATACCCAAGACCTGTGGAAGATTCTGACTTTGCAAACCCCTTTACCATGAGCGGGCTGTTACTCAGTATCAATGTGATAAAAATCAACAAAGCAGCTGGACTAGTTATTTTTTGTGAACAAATTAAGCACTTTGGAACTGTGGCTGTACTACGGCTGCTCAATATGTTCAACAATTGCTTAGTAACCAACAAAATTCCTAAGTTGTGGAGACAAGCAAGAATAGTGGCAATTCTGAAGCCAGGCAAAGACGCAGTTAGCCCTAAGGGCTTCAGCCAATCTCCCTGCTATCTCACAGCTATAAACTATTCGAGAGATTCAGTTTTGCCCACCTGGATCAGATAAAATCTGTCCAGGGGTCAACATGAGGGACTGATGTGGAAAATGAAGGGTTAATAGGGTTACTCAGGTTCACACAGCTGATTTTTTTTTTCTTGTTGTACCTTTCCATCATGAGGCCTTGGTCTGTTTATCTGTTGTAAAAGATAAAACTGGGGAGGCTGAAATTGCAAAGATGAACTGGTATTGTAGTATTAAAAAGAAGTGTATAGCAATAGGAAGATAACCAAATATGGGCATATGAGTTAGCAGCTGTATTAATTCTACATAAAGTTACTGTATAAATATCTCTGCTGTAACCATGATTTTTTCGAGAGACTTTGGCACGCTGAAGGCTCTCTCCTGCCTGCTTGTAATAAAGACTTTCTGAGTTCAGCTCACTGTTGACTCTGAAGTGGCTTTTATCCCACAACACTAAAGACCAGGGAAATCCTCCACAAGCCAACTTCTAAATCTCATCCAATTCATTGAGGATGTCTATGAGACAGAACTAATAACAAGCACAGTCTTCATGGATTTATCTGCTGCTTATGACATGGTCAATCATTAGATTCTTGTGCAAAGATTATTCCACATGACCAAAGATACCAGATTGACTGAGCTAGTAAATAACATGCTGGCCAGCAGACATTTCTTTATTGGCCTAAATGGCAAGTGAAGCAGATACTGCGGACAGAAAAATGTCTTACCTCAAGGTAGTGTTCTTCCATCCTTGCTGTTCAATATTTATACCAACGACCAGCTCATCCACCACATATCAGAAGCTGATGACCTGTACATAGCATCTCAGGGCCAATCCTTCGATATAGTGGGGAAGTCCCTTGGTGAAACTCTAACTGAGCTCACCAGTTACTATACAATTAATCAGCTGCAGGAAAACCCTGAAAAGCCACAAATTATTTTTTTTCATCTTAGAAATAGAGATGCAGTGTGAGAACTTAACATACGTTGGTATAGGAGAGCAAAGGCATACAACTTTAAGTCAGTATACCTTGGAGTAATGTTAGATCACACCCTAAACTTTAAAGATCATGTCATCAAAGTAAAGGCAAAGATGGCAGCCAGAAACAACATCTCAAGGAAACTGGCCAACTCGAAATGGGGAACTGACCCGAGAACATTACAAACAACTGCCCTAATACCCTGTACTACTCAGCAGCTGAATATGTCTGCCCAGTCTGGGAATGCTCTCCACATGCCAAGAAGCTGTACTCCACCCTCAACGCAGCTTGCAGAGCTATTACTGGCTGCCTGAAACCTACTAAAGTGGACGATCTGCACCCACTTGCTGGTATTGCTCCACCCGCCATAAGGAGGCAAGTTACATTAAGAGTGGAATGGACAAAGCAGACCAGTGACCCAGTGATCATAATGAATGGTGGAGCAGGCTCGAAGGGCCAAATGGCCTACTCCTGCTCCTATTTTCTATGTTTCTATGTTTCTTCCAGAAAGAGCCAGCAACAAAGAGGCTCAAGTCAAGGGGCAGCTTTTCACATACTGTCCAGCCCCTAGACTGTAATCCCCACAGCTGCTGCCTTGCTGATTATTCAACACATCTACAGACAAAGGCACAAAAACAAGAAATGCTGGAATCACTCAGCAGGTCTGGCAGCATCTGTGGAAAGAGAAGCAGAGTTAACGTTTCCGGTCAGTGACCCTTCTTCAGAACTGACAAATATTAGAAATGTAAAAGGCTTTGAGCAAGTGAAAGGGGGGAGGGGGTAAAGAAAAAGCAATTGAAATGGGACGCAGATTGAGTGACCGCCTTGCGGAACACCTCCACTTAGTCTGCAAGCATGACCCAGAGCTTCCGGTTGCTTGCCATTTTAATTCACTATCTTGCTCTCACGCTTGCATTTTTGTCCTCAGCTTGCTGCAGTGTTCCAGTGAAGCTTAATGCAAGCTCGAGGAACAGCACCTCACCTTCCAATTAGGCACTTTGCAGCCTTCTGGACTCAACACTGAGTTCAACAATTTCAGAGCATGACTCCCATTTTGATTGTGTTTTTTTTTTGCCATGTGCTGGTCTTAAACATGTTTTTCATGTTTTTGCTTTCAGATAGAGCTGTTCATTATTCCGCCATTAACACTGTCTCTGTGCAAATGCTTTGTCCTTTACTACCACTATCATCACTCTCTTTGCCTTTTATTCCATGACATCCCTGTTATTTATCTCTCCTTCCCTCTAACCTATCACAGACCTTCCATTCTGCTCTTCTTTCCCCTTCTCCCTTTCACTTGCTCAAAACCTATTACATTTGTAACCTTTGCTTGTTGTGATGAAAGGTCACAGACCTGAAACGTTAACTCTGTTTCTCTCTCCACAGATGCTGCCAGATTTGCTGAGTATTTCCGGCACTTTCTGTTTTTATTTCAGATTTCCAGCATCCGCAGTATTTTGTTTTTATTTCAGCTCAATTCCACATGCATTTTGGGCACAATTTCCTGATTGTCCCCAAAGTGGAAACTCTACCCCAAGCTGATTTTAAAGCTTTTCTACTTCAAGCTAGTATATACCAATAACAGGAAAATTCTGTACCCTCTCCTTTTGATGTTTTCCTTCCTATGGGCAAAGTGAGAATGGAATTTCCTCTGAAAAATACAATGCAAGTAATTTTCTTTCATACAACAATGAACTGCCACCCTAGTTACTACCCAACTACCTAGTTAAGCTGGCACATGCCCTGAAGTTATCTGGCAGAATGCGTCTGTAAGAACCTGTAAGGAACCTTGTGTGAATACAGTTTGCTTTAAAACACAGCCTTAACTGTAACTCATTTTGTCAAATCCTTTCTGTGGAAAATTATTAAAATAAATCTTGAAATGTAATAACACAAAAAGGGTAGATGAAGAAGGAAGTCTGAACACTGCCCCCACCCCCACTCCACCTCATTACCATACTATTGCTGAGCCTGCACTGACTTCAGGTTTGGGAAGGGCCAGAATATTCAAGGGCATTATAGTAAGGGAGGGGATCTGATGCAATGAGTCACCATCCCCATTTCCTTCTTGCTGTGCTTGGAAACTGAGCCTTTCCCTTCACAACTAAAAGAAAAATCTCTCCTTATATTTTCCCGTTAAAGTAGTACATCTGCAGAACAGAGTCTCAGTAAGATAAATAAAGGCTGTCTTAATTAACTTTTTTTAACACAATAAATATCTAGTTAGCAATAGGATTGAAGATGACCACCATGGCAACACAGCTGGGACTCATTGCATGTGCATTCTGTTCTGTGTGGGAACTCCAGGACACTTCATGCATCTTGGAGTGTGTAGGAGGTGCCACCAGTTGCTTGAGCTCAAGATCAAACATTGGCGTCACTGCAGTACATTTGGGAGTCTGAGAATTTTCTCAAACATATGTTCCAGATGTTGTCACCCACTGTCACAGAAGGTGCAGTAGGTGAGGGACCACCAGACAGGAGAGGAGAGAGATACAAGGGGCGCAGAGGTTCCCCCAAGCCATTGGCACTCACTAACCGGTTTTCGGTTTTGAATACCAGTGAGGGTGGCAACTCCTTGGAGCAATATTTTTTTGTTCGTTCATGGGATGAGGGCCCATGCCAGCCCATGCTCATCTCTAATTGCTCTTGAGAAGGTGGCGGTGAGCTGCTTTCTTAAACCACTGCAGTCCTAGGGGTGTAGGTAAATCCACAGTGCTGTTACGAAGGGAGTTCCAGGATTTTGACCAAGCGACAGTGAAGGAACGGTGATATAGTTCCAAGTCAGGATGGTGTGTGGCTTGGAGGAGAACTTGTAGGTGGTGGTGTTCCCATGCATCTGCTGCCCTTGTCCTTCAAGGTGGTAGAAGTCGTGGGGTTGGAAGTTGCTGTCTAAGGAGCCTTGGTGAGTTGCTGCAGTGCATCTTGTCATTGTTACACACTCCTGCCACTGTGCGTTGGTGGTGAAGGGAGTGAATGTTGAAAGTGATGGATGGTGTGCCGATCAAGCGGGCTGCTTTGTCCAGGATGGTGTCAAGCTTCTTGTGCGTTGTTGGAGCTGCACCCATCCAGGCAAGTGGAGAGTATTCCATCCCACTCCTGACCTGTGCCTTGTAGGGGGTGGACATGCTTTGGGGAGTCAGGAGGTGAGTTACTTGCGGCAGAATTCCCAGCCTCTGACCTGCCCTTGTAGCCACAGTATTTATGTGGCTGCTGCAATTCAGTTTCTGGTCAATGGTAACCCCTAGGATATTGATAGTGGGGGATTCAGCGATAGTAATGCCATTGAACATCACGGGATATGGTTGGATTTTCTCCTGTTTGAGATAGTAGCTGCCTGGCATTTGTCTGGCGCGAATGTTACTTTCCACCTCTCAGCCCAAACCTGGATGTTGTCCAGGTCATGCTGCATCTGGACAAGAGCTGCTTAGGCATCTGAGGAGTCATGAATGGTGCTGAACATGGTGCAATCATCAGTGAACAGCCCCGCTTCTGATCTTATGATGGAGGGTAGGTCATTGATAAAGCAGCTGAAGATGGTTGGGCCTAGGACACTACCCTGAGGAACTCCTGCAGTGATGTCCTGGGACTGAGATGATTGACCTCCAACAACCACAACCATCTTCATTTGCGCTAGGTACGACGCAAGCCAGTGGAGAGTTTTCCCCCTGATTCCCATTGACTCCAGTTTATCTGGGGCTCCTTGATGCCATACTCGGTCAAATACTGCCTTGATGTTAAGGGCAGTCACTCTCACCTCACCTCTGGAGTTCTGCTCTTTTGTCCATGTTTGGACAAAGGCTGTAATGAGGTCAGGAGCTGAGTGGCCCTGGCAGAACCAAAACTAAGTGTCAGTGAGTAGGTTATTGCTGAGCAAGTGCCGCTTCATAGCACTGTTGACGACACCTTCCATTACCTTGCTGATGATTGAGAGTAGACTCATAGGGGGGTTATTGGCCTCATTGGAATTGTCCTGCTTTTTGTAGACAGGACATACCTGGGCAATTTTCCACATTGCTGGGTAGCTGCCAGTGTTGTAGCTGAACTGTAACAGCTTGGCTAGGGGCACGGCTAGTTCTGGAGTACAGGTCTTCAGTGCTATTGCCGGAATGTTGACAGTATTTTTGCAGTATTTTGACAGAATGTTTGCAGTATCCTGCGCCTTCAGTTGTTTCTTGATATCACATGGAATATATCGGATTGGCTGAAGACTGGCATCTGTGATGCTGGCGACCTTCGGAGGAGGCTGAGATGGATCATCTACTCAGCAACTCTGGCAGAAGATGGATACAAATGCTTCAGCCTTGTCTTTTGTACTGATGTGCTGTATTCCCCCATTGTTGAGGATGAGGATATTTGTGCAGCCTCCTCCTCCTGTTAGTTGTTTAATTGTCTGCCACCATTCACGACTGGATGTGACAGTACTTCATAGCTTATATCTGATCCGTTGGTTGTGGGATCGCTTAGCCCTGTCTATTACTTCTGCTGTTTGGCATGCCAGTAGTCCTGTGATATCACTTCACCAGGCTGACACCTCATTTTTTAGGTATGCCTGGTGCTACTGCTGGCATGCCCTCCTGCACTCTTCATTAAACCAGGGTTGGTCCCCTGGCTTGATGGTAATGGTAGAGTGGGGGATATGCCGGGCCATAAGGTTACAGATTGTAGTTGAATAAAATTCTGCTGCTGCTGACTACAGTGCCTCATGGATGCCCAGTTTTGGGTTGCTAGATAAGTTCGAAATCTATCCCATTTAGCACAGTGGTAGTGCCACACAACACGATGGTGGGTATCCTCAATGTGAAGACGGGACGTCGTCTCCACAAGGACTGTATGGTGGTCACTACTACCAATGTTGTCATGGATAGATGCATCTGTGACATGTAGATTGGTGAGGATGAGGGCAAATAGTTTTTTCCTTGGTGAAGGGTCACTGACTTGAAACATTAACTCTGCTTCTCTCTCCACAGATGCTGCCAGACCTGCTGAGTATTTCCAGCATTTCCTGTTTTCATTTCAGGTTTTTCCATCTTGTTGGTTCCTTCACCACCTGCCACAGACCCAGCCTAGCAGCTAAATCCTTTCGGACTCAGCCAGCTCAGTCAGTAGTGGTGCTACTGAGATACTCTTGGTGATGGACATTGAAGTCCCCCACCCAGAATACTTTCTGTGCCCTTGCTACCCTCAGTGTTGCTTCCAAGTGATGTTCAACATGGAGAAGCACTGATTCATCAGCCAAGGGGGCAGAGGGTGTGGGGGTGTGTGTGGGGGATTGCAGTGGGTGGCAATTAGCAGGAGGTTTCCTTGCCCATGTTTGACCTGATGCAATGAGATGTCATGGGGTCCAGAGTCAATGTTGAAGTCTCCCAGGGGAACTCCCTCCCGACTGTGTACCACTCTGCCACCACCTCTGGTGGGTCTGGCCTGCTGGTGAGACAGGACATACCGAGGGATGATGATGGTGGTATCTGGGACATTATCTGTAAGATATGATTTGGTGAGTATGACTATGTCAGGCTGTTGCATGACTGGTCTGTAGGACAGCTCTCCCAATTTTGGCACAAGTCCCCAGATGTCAGGAAGGAGGACTTTGCAGGGTCAATAAGGCTGGGTTTGCTGCTGTCATTTCCGGTGCCTAGGTCGATGCTGGGTGGTCCCTCTGGTTTCATTTCTTTTCTTACACTTTGCAGTGGTTTGATACAATTCAGTGGCTTGCGAGGCCATTTCAGAGGGCATTTAAGAGTCAACCACATCGCTGTGGGTCTGGAGTCACATGTAGGCCAGGCCAGGTAAAGGCAACAGATTTCCTTCCCTATAGGACATTAGTGAACCAGATGGGTTTTTACAACAATGGACAATGGTTTCAAGTTCACCATTAGAATAGCTTTTACTTCCAGATTAATAAATTGAATTCAAATTTCACCATCTGCTGTGGTGGGATTCGAACCCATGTCCCCAGAGCATTAGCCTAGGTCTCTGTATTTTTTTAAATTCATTCTTGGGATGTGGGCATCACTGGCTAAGCCAGCATTTATTGCCCATCCATAATTGCCCTTGAGAAGGTGGTGGTGAGCAGCCTTCTTGAACCGCTGCAGTACATTTCGGGTAGCTACACCCACAGTGCTGTTAGGAAGGGAGTTCCAGGGTTTTGACCCAGCGACAGTGAAGGAACGGCGATATAGTTCCAAGTCAGGATGGTGTGTGACTTGGAGGGGAACTTGCAGGTGATTCCGATGCATCTGCTGCCCTTGTCCTTCAAGGTGGTAGAGGTCGCGGGTTTGGAAGGTGCTGTCTAAGGAGCCTTGGTGAGTTGCTGCAGTGCATCTTGTAGATGGTACACACTGCTGCCACTGTGCGTCGGTGGTGGAGGAAGTGAATGTTTGTGGATGGTGTGCCAATCATGCGGGCTGCTTTGTTCTGGATGGTGTCGAACTTCTTGAGTGTTATTGGAGCAGCACCCATCCAGGCAAGTGGAGAGTATTCCATCACACTCCTGACTTTTGTCTTGTAGACTTTGAACAGGCTTTGGGAGTCAGGAGTTGAGTTACTCGCTGCAGGATTCCTGGCCTCTGACCTGATCTTGTAGCCACGGTATTCATATGGCTACTCCAATTCAGTTTCTGGTCAATGGTAGCCCCAAGGATGTTGATAGTGGGGGATTCAGCGATGGTAATGCCATTGAATGGCAAGGGGAGATGGTTAGTTTTAGTTTTAGAGATACAGCACTGAAACAGGCCCTTCGGCCCACCGAGTCTGTGCCGACCATCAACCACCCATTTATACTAATCCTACACTAATCCCATATTCCTACCACAATCCCCACCTGTCCCTATATTCCCTACCACCTACCTATACTCGGGGCAATTTATAATGGCTAATTTACCTATCAACCTGCAAGTCTTTGGCACGTGGGAGGAAACCGGAGCACCCGGAGGAAACCCACGCAGACACAGGGAGAACTTGCAAACTCCACACAGGCAGTACCCAGAATTGAACCCGGGTCACTGGAACTGTGAGGCTGCGGTGCTAACCACTGCGCCACTGTGGTTAGATTCTGTCTTGTTGGAGATGGTTATTGCCTGGCACTTGTGTGCAGTGACATTACTTCTACACCACTGCCTCCCCCGACTGCAGTAGGATTCAATACCCTGGCACCACAAGACATTTCATTGCATGAAGGGAAAAAGAAAAAGTAGAAATGCAGTACTCATAGAAGATTAAATAGTTCTGGGCATAGACAATCATTTCTTTAACTGCAAACTTGATTTCCAAATGGTATGTGGCCTCCCTAGTGTTGGGATAAAGGATATCACTGAGTGGGGGCAGAATATTTTGTGAGGAAAAGTGGAATAGCCATAAGTCATAATCCATTTTGGAACCAATGGCATAGGTATGACATTGATGAGTTGCGGCTGCAGTATATGGGAGCTGGTGGACACCAGTGTGATCCATGGCAAACACGTCTGCAGTAAGTATCTGCGGCTCGAGGAGCTTCGACTCAGAGTTGTTGTGCTGTTGAGCTACAGACACTGCGATGCATCAGGAAGGGGGAAATTCATCTGGACACTTTGTTCCAGGAGGCAGTCACACCCTTTAGGATAATGTCTTTTGATTTGGTCAGTGGTCAGAGACAGGAGAGTGTGGCTCTGAGTGAGGCATGTAAGGGGATCAAGAAGGCAGAAGTGGAGGAGCCTCACCCCTTGCAGTTGTCCAACAGGTTTGAGGTTCTTTCTATTTGCACGGATGAGAGCGAGAGCTGCAGGATGGATGAGCAAACTGACCATGGCACCTTGGTACAGGAAGCCATTCACGCAGGGGGAGTAAATAGGAATGTAGTGGTAGTCGGAGATAGCATAGTCAGGGGGATAGACACTGTTCTCTGTAGCCAAGAGCAAGAGTCAAGAAGATTGTATTGCCTGCCCGGGGACAGGATTCAGGACATTTGGTCAGGGCTGGAAAGGAACTTGCAGTGGGATGGGGAGGAGGCAGTTGTTGTGGTCCATGTGGGTACCAATGACATAGATAGGATTAGGAAAGAAGTTCTGCATAGAGAGTATGAGCAGTTAGAGGCTAAATTAAAAAGCAGAGCCTCGAAGATAATAATCTCTGGATTATGACCTGAGCCATGAGCAAATTGGATTGGGTAAATAAGATTAGAGAGTTAAATGTGTGGCTTAAAGATTGGTGTGGGAGAAATCAGTTTCAATTCATGGGGTACTGGCAGCAGTACTGCGGAAAGTGGCAGTTGTACCATTGGGATGGACTTCACCTGAACTGTGCGGGGACCAGTGTTCTGGCGAGTTGTATAACTAGGGAGGTAGAGAGTGCTTTAAACTGGATAGTGAGATCAAGTGAGGGAAGATGTGGTAATTTAGAGAGAGAGGAGAAGGCAAGAGAGCAATGTAGCAATAAGGAAATTGATAATATGAGTGTGGCAGGAAGGAAAGATTGGAGGGAAGTAAAACAGGTAACAGAAAGTAGAAAAGTAGTAAAGTAAATTAGAAGACAGACTAAGTGAAGGCAAGCATCAAATAGGATCAGAATACGGAATGATGTTAAACAGACAAAGTTACAGGCACTCTATCTGAATGCATGCAACATTATCAACAAGGTAGATGATTTGAAGGCCCAAATCGAGGTAAATGGGTGTAATTTAATTGCCGTTACAGGGATGTGGAAACTGAATGTTTGAGGATATTCGTCATTTGGGAAAAAGGAAAAGGAGGTGGGGTAGCGATCTTAATTATGGACGAGATCAGTACGTTAGTGAGAGAGAATCTTAGGTTGAAGGATCAAGATGTAGAATCATTTTGGGTGGAGCTAAGAAACAGCAAGGGGCAACAAAAATTGGTGGGAGATGTTTATAGGCCACCAAACAGTAGTGGTAATGTTGGGCATGGTATAAATCAGGAAATTAGAGGTGCACGTAACATTGGTAATACAGTAATAATGGGCATCAATTTTATATATAGACTGGGTAAACCTAATTAGCACTAATGTTGTAGAGGATGAATTCCTGGAGTGTGTATGAGATGGGTTTCTGGAGCAGTACATTGAAGAACCAATGAGGGATTGGGCTATTTTATATTTAGTATTATGTAATGAGAAAGGACTAATTAATAACCTTGCTGTCGAGGAGCCTTTGGAAAATAGTAACCATAATATGATAGAATTTTACATCAAGTTTGAAAGTGATACAGTTCATTCTGAAACTAGAGTCTTAAATCTGAACAAAGGAAACTATGAAGGTATGAGGGGCAAGTTGGTTATGGTGGATTGGGAAAATACACTAAAAGATTTGACAGTAGACAGGCAATGGCTAGTATTTAAAGAAGTATTACATGGTTTACAACAAATAAAGGCACAAAAACCCAACAGGAAAGATGAATCAACCGTGGCTAACAAAAGAAGTTAAAGATTTCCAGAAAAAGTGGTAAGCCCAAGGATTGGGAGCAATTTAGAATCCAGTAAAGGATGACCAAAAAACTAATAAAGAAAAGAAAAAGAGAATATGAATGCAAGCTAGCGAGAAACATAAAGGCGGACTGTAAAAGTTGCTTTAAGTATGTGGAAAGGATAAGATTGGCAAGGACAAATGTGGGTCCATTAAAGGCGGTGACAGGAAAATTTGTAATGGAGAATAGGGAAATGATGGAGAAACTAAACAATTACTTTGTGTCAGTCTTCACGGAGGAAGTTACCAACAAACTCCCATAAATTCAAGGGAATCAAGGGACTCATGAAAATAAGGAGCTGAAAGAAATAGGTATTAATAAAGAGGTAGTACTCGAAAAATTAACTGGATTGAAGATTGATAAATCCCCTGGACAAGATGAGCTACGTCCCAGAGAGTTGAAGGAGGTGACTATCTTTCAAATTCTATAGATTCTGGAAATGTTCTTGCAGACTGGAAAGTAGCAAATATAACCCTACTATTTAAGAAAGGGGGAGAGAGAAAATGGGGAACTACAGACAGAGTCACAGAAACACAGAATTGTTATAGTGCAGAAGAAGGCCATTCGGCCCATCGTGCCTGCACTGGCTCTCTGAAAGAAAAATTCCCTCAGTTCCATTCCCCTGCCTTTTCCCCATAACCCTGCACATTCTTCCTTTTCATATAACTGTCTATTTCCCTTTTGAATGCTTCAATTGAACCTGCCTCCACCATGTTTGCAGGCAGCGCATTCCAGACCTTAACCACTCGCTGTGTGAAAAAGTTTTTCCTCATGTCACTTTTGATTCTCTTACCAAATGCTTTAAATCTGTGCCCTCTTGTTCACGAGTGGGAGTAGTTTCTCTCTATCTACTCATGGTTTTGAATACCTCTATCAAATCCCCTCTCAGCCTTCTCTTCTCCAAGGAAAACAGTCCTAACTTCTCCAAACTATCTTCATAACTGAAGTTCCTCATCCCTGGGACCATTCTTGTGAATCTTTCCTGTACTGTCTCCAATACCCTCACGTCTTTCCTAAAGTGCGGCGCCCAGAACTGGATGCAGTACTCCAGCTGAGGCTGAACTAATGTCTTATACAAGTTCAACGTAACTTCTTTGCTCTTGTAATTTATGCCCCTATTAATAAAGCCCAGGATACTGTATGCTTTATTAGCTGCTCTCTCAACCTGTCCTGCCACCTTCAATGACTTATGCACATATACACCCAGGTCCCTCTCCTGCTGCACCCCCTTTTAGAATTGTACCCTTTATTTTATATTGCCTCTCCATGTTCTTCCTACCAAAATGAATCACTTCACATTTCTCTGCATTGAACTTCATCTTCCACCTGTCTGCCCATTCCACCAATCTGTCTATGTCCTTTTGATGTTCTACACTATCCTCCTCACAGTTCACAATGCTTGCAAGTTGAATAGCATCTGCAAACTTTGAAATTGTGCCCTGTACACCAAGATCTCAGCCATTAATATACATCAGGAAAAGCAAAGGTCCCAACATTGATCCCTGGGGAACTCCACTACAAACCTTCCTCCAGTCCAAAAAACATCCATTAACTATTACTCTTTGCTTGCTGTCACTCAGCCAATTTTGTATCCGTGTTGCTACCGTCCCTTTTATTCTCTGAGCTACAAGTTTGCTCACAAGTCTGTTGTGTGGCATTGTATCAAACGCCTTTTGAAAGTCCATGTACGCTACATCAACATAATTGCCCTCATCAACCTTCTCTGTTACCTCCTCAAAAAACTTCAGCAAATCAGTTAAACATGATTTTCCCTTAAGAAATCCATGGTGGCTTTCCTTAATTAACTCGCATTTGTCCATGTGGCTATTGCTTTTGTCCCAAATTATTTTTTCTAGAAGTTTTCCCACCGCCGCCAAAGTTAAACTGACTGGCCTATAGTTGCTAGGCTTATCTTTACACCCTTTTTTTGAACAAGGTTGTGACATTTGCAATTCTCCAGTCCTTTGGCACCACCCCTGAATCTAAGGAAGACTGAAAAATTATGGCCAGTGCCTCTGCAATTTTTACCCTCACTTCCCTCAGTGTCCTTGGATGCATCTCATCTGATCCTGGTGCTTTATCCACTTTAAGTACAGCCAGCCTATCTAATACTTGCTCTTTATCAATTTTAAACCCCTCTAGTTTACCTCCTGTTTCAACATTGCCTGGGTTGCATCTTCTTCCTTGGTAAAAACAGATGTAAAGCATTCATTTAATGCCTCAGCTATGCCCTCTGCCTCCATGTGTAAATCTCCTTTCTGGTTCCTAATTGGCCCCACTCCTCCTTTCGCCACCCTTTTACTATTTATCTGCCCATAGAAAACCTTGGGATTTCCTTTAATGCTAGCTGCCAGTCTCTTTTCATGCTCTCTCTTTGCTTCTCTTATTCGCTTTTTCACTTCCCCTCTGGATCTTCTATATTCAACCTGGTTCTCAGTAGTATTTTCTACCTGGCATCTGTTAGTTTGACATCAGTAGTAGGGAACATGTTCGAATCTATTATAAAGGATGTGATAACTAGACACTTAGAAAATAATGGTATGATTTGGCAGAGTCAACATGGATTTATGAAAGGGAAATCATGTTTGAAAAACCTGTTGGATTTCTTTGAGGATGTTACTTGTGGCATAGATAAAGGAGAATCAGTGGATGTGGTGTATTTGGATTTTCAGAAAGCTTTTGATAAGGTTCCACACGGGATGTTAGTCAACAAAATTAGAGCACAGGGGATTGGTTAACAGAGAGAAAATAGAGAGTAGGAATAAATGGGTTCTGTTCAGGATGGCAGTCTGTTACTTGTGGGGTACTGTAAAGATCAGTACTGCTTGGTCCACAGCTGTTTACAATCTATATAAATGATTTGGATGTGGGGACCGAATGTAATATTTCCAAATTTGCGGATGACAGAAAACTAGGAGGGAATGTAAGTTCTGAGGAGGATGCAAGGAGGCTTCAAGGGGTCCCGGACAGGCTAAGTGGCATATGGAATATAATAAGAATAAATGTGAAGTTGTCCACTTCTTAAATGGTGAGAGGTTGGGAAGTGTTGATATCCAAAGGCACTTGGGTGTCCTTGTTCCTGAGTCACTAAATGCTAGCATGGAGGGTTTAAACTAGCTTGTCAGGGGGATAGGAACCTGAGGGGTAGCTCAAATTGAAAGGAAGTAAAGCTGGTAACAGGAAGTAGAAAAGTAGTAAGCGAAATTAGAAGGCAGATTATACAAAGGCGAGTATCAACTAGGCTTAGAATGCAGAATAATGTCAAGAAGACAAGGTTAAGGGCACTCTACTTGAATGCATGCAGCATTTGCAACAAGGTAGATGATTTAAAGGCATAAATAGAGGTATATGGGTATGATCTAATTGCCATTACAGAAATGTGGCTGCAGGGTGAGCAAGACTGGGAACTGAATATTCAAGGATATTCAACATTTAGAAAGGACAGGCAAAAAGGAAAAGGAGGTGGTGTTGCATTGATCACAAGGGATGGGATCAGTGGATTCATAAGGGAGGATCTCAGATCAGAAGAACAAAATGTGGAATCTGTTGGGGTGGAACAAAAAACAGCAAGGGGCAGTAAACATTGTAGGAGTTGTTTATAGGCCACCAAACAGTAGTGGTAGTGTGGGGCATGGTATTAATCAGGAGATAAGAGAAGTATGTAGCATGGGTAATACTGTAATCATTGGTGACTTCAATCTACATATAGAGTGGGAAAACCTAATGAGCACTAATGCTGTGGAGGACGAGTTTCTGGAGTGTATTAGGGATGGTTTTCTGGAGCAATATGTTGAGGAACTGACTAGAGAACAGGCTATTTTAGATCTAGTATTATGTAATGAGAAAGGGCTCATTAATAACCTGTTGTAAAAAAACCTTTCGGGATGAGTGACCATAATATAATAGAATTTTACATTATGTTTGAAAGTGAGGTAGTTCAATCTGAAGCCAGGGTGTTAAATTTAAACAAAGGAAATTATGAAGGTATGAGGGGCAAATTGAGGTGGATTGGGAAAATACATTAAAAGGTATGACAGTACATAGGCAATGGATAGTCTTTAAAGAATTATTACATAGTTTACAGCAACTGTATATTTTGTCACGGCACAAAACCCCCCCAAAAAAAGTCAGTCAACCATGGCTAACAAAGGAAGTTAAGGATTGTATAAGATTAAAAGGAAAGGCCTGTAAAGTTGCCAGAAATAGTAAACCTGAGGATTGGGAGGATTTTAGAAAACAGCAAAGGAGGACAAAGAAACTGATAAAGAAATGGAGAATAGAATATGAATGTAAACAGCAAAAAACATAAAAACAGACTGTAAAAGCTTCTATAGCTATGTAAAAAGGAAATGTTTGGCTAAGTCAAATGTAGGTCCATTATAGGCAGAGTCAGGAGAATTTATAATGGGGAATAGAGAAATAGCAGAGAAGCTAAATGATTACTTTGTGTTTGTCTTCACTGAGGAAGATACAAGCAATCTTCCAGAATTAGAGATCCAAGGGATTAGGGAGAATGAGGAATTGAAGGAAATTAGTATTAGTAAGAAGGTGGCATTGGAGAAATTGCTGGGGCTGAAGGTTAATAAGTTCATGGGATCGTTCACTCAGACAGTTGCTGGGATCTGGAACGCTCCACCTGAGAAGGTGGTGGAAGCTGATTCCATAAATAATTGTAAAAAGAAGTTGGACAGCTACTTGAGGAACTTGCAGCCTTACTGACAAAAAGCAGGGATGTGGGAAGAAGCACGACTGTTCTTTCAAAGAGCTAGAAAAGGCATGATGGGCCAAATGGCTCCTTCTATGCTGCAAGTTTCTGTGATAAATTATAAATCAAGATGATCAAATACTTTACAGAACATGAAGGTTTCCCTTCATTGCAATGGTGGCTACACTTCAAATGTATCCATTGGGTTTTGAAACATCTGAAAGATGCTATATCAATGCAGATTCTTTTCTTTAAGCTGCTGAGATCATAGAAATGTCATACTTTGAAAAGCAGCCAGTCAAAGAAGAGTAATACAGTCTAGATTTCCATCAGGAGTAAACAGAGTGGAATCTATTGTACAATAAATTGTACATAGTCTGTGGAAGGAGGAGATTCAATGGATCAAAAGACTTGTTTTCCTACATTTTATCCTATTCTTATATTATTATTTTTACAATACACTTTGAAATATTTGTACATATGGTGTTACATTTTCTTGTCATGTCCTGCAGTACTAAAAAAGTGAAATAAAAAATTACCAAAAAGAGAAATACAACTTTATTATATAAGACCATCATAATTGGAATGATAGAAGCGGGTTAATGCAGTGCTTGACTACAGTCGCAACAGGAATTGACAGTTGCAATATGAATTTCCAGCCCCTTTTTCCTCCAGGATCCATCTGATGACAAACCTGGAGTAGCAGCTGACTGGATTTCAAAGTGAGTAAGATGCATTGCTAAATTCAATAAATCCCGCCGTTCTATCCGTTTGCCGGAACATCACCATTTCTGGGCTATTCATTACTCTGTTGCAGCTTTTAAGGTTGTGAAATTCACCAAATCTCAGCTGACCATTCTCAAGTGTGCTTCACAATTAATCTCTGAGAGCTCCCCAGAGTGAAGATCAGATATTCAGCCTTTTCTCTGACATTAGTCTTCTTTCTTATCTGAGGCTACTTTTTAATTGGCAAGGCAATGAAAGGTTGCATTTTTAGAAGCTTCATGTGATATTTCAATTCCCCAAGTGACCTATTAAATTTAAGTACAGTTTAATTCATCTTGTATGAATACATACGTAAAAGGCAGTTTGTTGAAATATCAGATATAGCTTAATTTTCTTTTTATTGACTAACTGATTTCAACTTTGAAAGACAACTGTATATTGTGACTTTGTGCAGCAGAGATCTAAGGCCAGATTTTCCTGTGGGTTTGGGAACCCTGTCATCAGGCTCAAATAGGGTCAGGAGCCCACAATGTGTGGGAAATAGTCACTCACCTGTGATTTTCTCTGACTTGGCCAATTAGTGGCCAGAGGGCAGGCTTGCCATCCAATTAAGGACAGTTCTTGAAACTGACGGGCCAATAGAAGAACTTGCAGATTGAAAGCAGTAGCAAGATGCCATGGCAGGTACCATGGAAGAGGGTGCCCCAAAATGGTGGCGTCCTCGCTCCAACTTCTTAAAATTTGAAGTAATAAAAGGCCTTTGCAGCTGGGCCACCACTCTGGCTGCATGGGGGAGCCCCTGCACAGGGCGGCCTGAAGCTGCTGCTGAACCCAGGCAGGCAGGGAGGGCCTCTAAACCTGCCTGGAGTGCTGGCCCTCTGGTCTGCCACTGAGAGGCTGACTTCAAGCAGCTAAACTACCCGGCCACTTGCGGGGATCTGAATGCTAACTTGAAAATCCTTCAGCAGGCTTCAATATGCTTTTACTTCAAATGGATAGCCAACACTTATTGGGAAATGGCCCTGAGGCAGGAAAAAGCCAGGGAA
Source organism: Heterodontus francisci (assembly GCF_036365525.1). Lineage (NCBI taxonomy): Eukaryota > Metazoa > Chordata > Chondrichthyes > Heterodontiformes > Heterodontidae > Heterodontus > Heterodontus francisci. Next base: position 194,947,980 of record NC_090371.1, on the reverse strand, counting down.
GACACTGCTCAACTCACCATCCGCATTAACTCACCTACCAACAATCTCTATCAATCACAACTCTGATCTCATGTTCATTGCTTTATCTCACACTCACACAAGTAGCACTGTTGCAAGCCTCACACCCATATCTCCCAGCTTACACACACTGCCAGCTATTCAGTCATGCAGACACATCATCCAAACACATTGCACCACACTCACTGACACATTTCCTTCAATCTTGCAAGATAAGGAGGTGCATAACCAGAGGCAGCAGCGCCTAACTGAAGAGGGCCAGGCACGGCTGCATGTCATAGAACATAGAAACACTGAAAATAGGAGCAGGAGTAGGCCATTCGGTCCTTCGGCCTGTTCCACCATTCAAAAAAGATCATGGCTGATCATCTAATTCAGTTCCCCTGTTCCCATAAGGGACGAGACAGTGCCCTCCATCATTGGAGCGGCTATGACTGAGGCCTTGGCCAGCACCGGGGCTGAAACCATTAAAGATGCTGATATGCTCATACCTAATTCTCCTTCTCAAAACCCCTGCCCCCACATCCCATAATCTCTTCTGACATACAAGCTGCACACAGTGTAAGCATGCATCTCTTCCTTCACCCCCACTCTCCCCTGGCCACAGCCCTACCCCTGTGCCTTTCGTCTTTCAGACACGCAAGAACTGCCACCTGGCCAGGCAGTGTTGCAAAGTGTGAAATATAAGAGGAACAAGAGGCTGACAATGATGAAACACCATCACTTGCCCTAACACTCGCAGCCACCAGGTCAGATATTGGCACTGCTCGGCCCAGCCGAGTGGAATGTCCTTCCTGTGGCATGTGGGAAGTCATGGATGCATCATGTGTCCTTGACAAACACATCTACCGGAAGTGTCACCAGCTGCAGAAGCTTGAGCTCCGGGTTTCAGAACTCGAGTGACGGCTGGAGTCACTTTGGTGCATCCACGAGGCAGAGAACTAAGTGGATAGCACGTTTCAGGAGGTGGTCACCCCACAGCTTAAAAGAACACAGGCAGAGAGGGACTGGGTGGCTGCTGGACAGACAAGAAGGACAAGGCAGGTAGTACAGGAGTTCCCAGAGGGCATCCCACTTTCTAACCGGTATTCAGTTCTGAGTACCGATGGGAGAGAGAGTTCCTCTGGAGAGTGCAACGAGAGTCATAACCAGAACACGATGGGTGGCTCAGCTGTGCAGGGAGGGAGGAGAACAGACAGGAGAGCAATAGTGGTAGGGGATTCTATAGTTAGGGGAACAGACAGGCATTACTGTGGTCACAGACATGATTCCAGGGTGGTATGTAGCCTCCCTGGTGCAAGGGTCATGGATATCACCGAGCGGCTACAGAGCATTCTGGAGGGTGAGGCTGCACAGCCAGAGGTCGTGGTCCACATTGGTACCAACAATATAGGCAGATAAAGGGAAAGAGATTAGCAAGCAGGACCTCAAAGGTAATAATCTCCAGATTAGTCCCAAGGCCATGTGGTAGTGAGTATAGAAATAGGAGAATACATCAGATGAATGCATGGCTGGAGAGATGGTGCAGGAGGGAGGGCTTCAGATTTCTGAGACATTGGGACCGGTTCTGGGGAAGGTGGGACCTGTACAAGCCTGACGGTCTACACCTGAACAGGGCTGGGACGAATATCCTTGCAGGAAGGTTTGCTATTTCTGTTGGGGATGGTTTAAACTAGTTTGGCAGGGGGATGTGAACCTGAGGGCAGTTTCAGATAGGACAAATTCAGGGCAGGAAACACAAATCAGAAAATTAGCACGTGACTCTGAAAGACAGAAGAAGCAAAGGTTAAAAAGTGTACAACACAGGAATTTGGCAGTGCTAAACGGTATTTCTTTAAATACAAGGAGTATAGCAATAAAACCAATGAGCTGAGGGCACAGATAGACACATGGCAACACAACATCATTGCTATAACGGAAACTTGGCTTAAAGAGGGGCAAAAAATGGCAGCTCAACATCCTTGGATATAGAGTTTTCAGGCGTGATAGAGAGGGGGATAAAAAAGGAAGGGGTGTAGCATTCTTCTTCTTCTTCTTTGGCCTCCTTGTCTTGAGAGACAATGGGTAAGCGCCTGGAGGTGGTCAGTGGTTTGTGGAGCAGCGCCTGGAGTGGCTATAAAGGCCAATTCCAGAGTGACAGACTTTTCCACAGGTGCTGCAGAAAAATTTGTTTGTCGGGGCTGTTACACAGTTGGCTCTCCCCTTGTGCTTCTGTCTTTTTTCCTGCCAACTGCTAAGTCTCTTCGACTCGCCACACTTTAGCCCTGCCTTTATGGCTGCCCTCCAGCTCTGGCGATCGCTGGCAACTGACTCCCACGACTTGTGATCAATGTCACAGGACTTCATGTCGCGTTTGCAGACGTCTTTAAAGCGGAGACATGGACGGCCGGTAGGTCTGATACCAGTGGAGAGCTCGCTGTACAATGTGTCTTTGGGGATCCTGCCATCTTCCATGCGGCTCACATGGCCAAGCCATCTCAAGCGCCGCTGACTCAATAGTGTGTATAAGCTGGGGATGTTGGCCGCCTCGAGGACTTCTATAATGTAGCATTATTGATTAAGGAATCAATAACAGCAGTGAGGAGGGATGATATGCTAAATTAATCATCCAATGAGGCCATATGGGTTGAGCTCAGAAATAAAAAAGGAAGCCACATTACTGGGAGTGTACTGTAGACCCACTAAATTGTTCTAAATTGGAGGAAGGCTAATTTTGCAAAGCTGAGAGGTGATCTGGCGAAGGTGGACTGGATACAGCTACTTGAAAAAAAATTGGTGGCAAACCAGTGGGAGGTATTCAAAAGCAAGATTCTACAGGCACAGTGTAGACATGTGCCCACAAAGATAAAGGATGGTACTGCCAAATCTAAAGCCCCCTGGTTATCTAGAAGCATACAGGATAAGATAAAGCAGAAAAAGACAGCTTATGACGGTCACAAAAACATAATACTTTATAAAGCATAGAGGAGTAGAGAAAGTGCAGGGGAGGAATAACAATGGAAATTAGGAAAGCAAAGAGAAGTCATGAAAAATTATTGGCAGGTAAAATCAAGGAAAATCCAAAGTACCAGTACTTTAAGAGCAAGAGGATAACTAGGGAAAGGGTCGGGCCTATCAGAGATGTACAAGGGAATTTATGATTGGATGCAGAAGATGTGGGCAGGGTTCTTAATTAATTTTTTGTCTCTGTCTTCACAAACAAGAGGGATGATGCAGACATTGTAGTAAAAGAGGAGGAGTGTGAAATATTAGATACGAAAAGCATAATGAGAGAGGAAGTGCTAGAGGGTCTGATATCCTTGAAAGTGGATAAATCTTCAGGACCAGATGGATTGCATCTCAGGTTGTTAAAGGAAGCCAGGGAGGAATTAGCAAATGCTCTGAGGATCATCTTCAATTCCTCACTAGATACAGGCGAGGTACCAGAGGATTGGAGGTCTGTGAACGTTGTACCATTGTTTAAAAAAGGTGCAAGGGATAGACCAAATAATTATAGGCTGGTCAGTCTGACCTCGGTGGTGGGCAAATTATTAGAATAAATTCTGAGAGATAGGACGAACTGTCACTTAGAAAGGCACGGATTAATCAGGGTTGGTGAGCATGGATTTGTTAAGGGAAGGTCATGTCTTACTAACGTAACTGAATTTTTTGAGGAAGTAACAAGAAGGATTGATGAGGGTAGTGCAGTGGTTGTGGTCCACATGGATTTTAGCAAGGCATTCGTCAAGGTCCCACATGGCAGACTGGTCAGAAAAATAAAAGCCCAAGGGATACAGAGGAATGTGGCAAGTTGGATCCAAAATTGGCTCAGTGACAGGAAACAAAGGGTAGTGGTCAACAGATGTTTTTTCGAATGGAAAGCGGTTTCCAGTGGCATTCCACAGGGCTCATAGTTGTGCCCCTTGCTGTTTGTAGTATACCTTAATGATTTGGACTTAAATGTGGGAGGCATGATTGGAAATTTGCAGATGACACAACAATTAGCCATGTAGTTGATAGTGAAGAGGATAGCTGTAGACTCTAGAAAGATATCAATGGTTTGGTTTATTGGGCGGATAAGTGGCAAATGGAATTCAATCCAGAGAAGTGTGAGGTAATGCATTTCGGGAGGGCAAACAAAGCAAGGGAATACACAATAAATGGGAAGATATTGAGAGGAGGAGAAGAAATGAGAGTCCTTGGAGTGCATGTCCACAGGTCCCTGAAGGTGTCAGGAAAGGTCGATAAAGTGGTGAAGAAGGCATATGGAATGCTTTCCTTTATTGGCTGAGGTATAGAATTCAAAAGCAGTGATGTAATGCTGCAATTGTATAAAACGCTAGTTCGGCTACACCTGGAGTATCGCGCACAGTTCTGGTCACCACATTACAGGAAGGACATAATTGCTCTGGAGAAAGTACAGAGGAGGTTTACAAGAATGTTGCCAGGGCTTGAAAGTTGTAGCCATGAGGAAAGATTGGATCGGCTGGGGTTGTTTTCCTTAGAACAGAGGAGGCTGAGGGGTGACTTAATTGAGGTATACAAAATTATGAAGGTCCTAGATAGAGTAAACAGGAAGGACATGTTTCCGCTAGCGGAGAGGTCAATTACCAGGGGGCACAGATTTAAGGTGATTGGTAGAAGGATTAGAACGGACATGAGGATAAACTTTTTTTTTTAGCCGATGCAGACACAATGGGCTGAATGGCCTCCTTCTGTGCCGTAACTTTTCTATGGTACGTTAGAGGATAGAAGCAGGATCCTAATGTGGTGAGACAGTGGGCATGAGTCGCCTACAGACAGGGCATGGGAAAAGGGCAGCACAGGTACCAGCTAGGGAAGGGGGGGTAAAGTCACACATGCTGCCTGCTGCAAGGGGCTCAGATGAGGACTGTGATGGGGCGGCCTACAGAAGATGGCTAAAAATCATGCACACCGAGATGCATGGTGCATTGGCCTGCCTGCCTACCTGCGGCCACTGTCAAAAAGCATGGAGGAGTTCAGTTCCAACCTCGCACAGGGATTTGTGCAGAGCTTGGAGCCGATCCTTTCCAGAATGGAAGTGATGGCCAACTCCATGAGTACACTTACAGACCCAACTGTGCTGTAACATCTGATGGCTGATGTCTCAGCTTCCATTACAGCACAAGCAGAAGTCATCCAACCTTTGGGTGCTGCAATGGAAGCTCATGCAAGTTCAACCTGCTGCTATCATGGCTGTGGATACCAGTGTTCTAAGGGACTTGCAAGGTGTTGCAGCAGTCCAGCAATCTCTCCTCCAAAACATTACTGAGGTGCCGCCCCGTGAGTGTGGCAGTAGCACTGTGGAGCACAAACCTGCTGTCTTATCTTAAGATATCAGCATTCGTCCTGCCATTGGTGTCCTTGTTGTTCCCTGTCAGCCAGCCAGCCCAGACTGCTGCAACTATGTCAACAGCTCAGAGTTGGTCCAGGTCATTCTGCAAGGTCATCTGCAGTCTTCTCCACTGAAAGTCAGCAGGCTTCACCAGCCATGTTACAGCCACTGGGATAGCACTATGTTGGAGCACTAGGACAGGTAAAGGCACATGGAATATAGGCACTAAGTGAATACACAAGGATGATTGATTGACTTTTGTGTAGAATATTGGATACTTTGATTTATAAGAGTGATTAAGAATGTTTGTTTTGTGGTCGCGTTTATTTCAGCATTGTGGCCAAGTGGAAATTGTGATGGTCAGCAAGAAGGTAAGGTGGTACGAAGGTAAGAAGACTATTGGTGAATGGGAAACTCGGGTAGTGTTTACTGGTATCGCACTCAGATGAGTTGATCATAGACAGCCCAATCAGAAGGGGGCTGTTTTGGTTGCCTCCTCCCTTCCTTCTCCTCTTCTTCTTCCTCCTCCTCGTTTTCTTCCTCCTCCTCCTTTTCCTCCTCCTTCTCCTTTACCTCCTCCTCTTTCTCCTCAGCCATTTGGTGTATACCTGGTGGTTAAGGGCTGTGATCTAATGATGGTGAGGTTGTGCGTGCAGCAGAACACATTGAATCTTGGCACGTACTATGAAGGGTTTCTCCAAAGTGGTCCAGGCAGCGGAAGGGTTGTTTAAGCATCCCAGTGGTCTGCTTGTTCACATTTTATGTGGCAGCATGACAACCTGCTGACCTCAACACTGAGTTCAACGACTTCATATCATAACCATCTCTGCCATTGGACAGCAGGTGCTGGTAATGCTTCTGTTGTTGCCACTTACAGCTCCTCTAAACCCATCTTTCTTTCTTTCTTGTCCCATTACCATTCCTTTTTTGTCTTGTACCATTATCCTTTTTGTCATTTAATCACTCCTGCCTTCCACCTTATCACAACCCTTTGCTTTTGTTCTTTCCTTCCCACACCATTATTTTCCCTCGCTCTGCACTTACTTAAAAACTGTTACATCTCGAACTTCTTTCAGCTATGACAAGCGGTTATTGAACTGAAATGTTGGGCTGAATTTTAACCTAAGCAAATGCGTTGGTTCAGGTCAGGTAGCAGGTTGAAGTCTCAAAAATCTGTTTCCAGGCCCAAACCCGTCTCCAACCGGCCACATCCCAACATTAATTGAAGCCAGAAGGTGGGCGGGTGACCAAGGAGACAGGTTACAACTTTATAAATATGAATAATGAGGTTGCAAACCTCATTATCCATCAACTTTACAACTTTAACTCTGGTCAACCAGGTTTCCCAAGCTTTAGGGAACCCAGCAGTTTCATGAAAGTGAAGACATTGTGGATTCAGGAGTTGAGTGCCTTCACACCTACCATCTGTCTCCATGTGCCTGCCTGAGAAACATCTGCGATCGCGCTTTTCACCCCACAAACCTCCCTCCCAGGGCCTTTGATCGCATAGTGAAGCCTCCGACTGCAACCCCCAGCTCCCCATTCCCCCTCCAGGTATCCGATTCCCCCTTCCACCACGAGGCCTCCATCCTCCCCCCACTACCAAGGTTCCCCACCTCCCTCCCCTCCACCCCGGGATCAACAGCCCATCCAATTGAGCTCCCGCCATTCCCAATCAATCCCCTCATTTCCCCACCAATTGACATTCTCTCCAATCGACATCCCCTCCACCCCTTCTCCAATTCACATCCCCTCTAATTGATCCCCCAACTGACATCCCCCCCTATCTACCCCACCGATAGACGTCACCTCTGATCGACCCCTCCCTCCAATCGACCCCCTCCATCCCCCTACGATTGACATCCCCTCTGATTGACATCCCCTCCTCCCCCTCCAATTGACATCTCCTCCTCCCCTTTCAATATGACATTCTCTCTGATAAACAACCCCTCCCCTCCTCTTCTCCCCTCCACCCCTCCAATCGACACACCTTATTTCCTATTGTCACTTGTTTCTGGTTACACCTTTGTGCCATTTCCCAATTATAAATACTTATGTCAGCATTTCCCATTCATTTTTCCAATGCCAGATATCATCTGGCATAATGCAATTACAAGCTATGGCCACTAGGCAAATTGCTGAACTGTTTCTTTCCATCCGTACCACCTTGGTTTTCAGTAATCTAATGATCCTGCAAGGAATACCAAAGAGAAGAACTCTTCACTAGTATACTTCTGGTGTTTTTACAGGTTAGAACAAGAAGAATTCTTACCCCATGAGGGGAAACATGGAAACAAATCAGAATCAGTGGCTATACTATTTATATATAATTTATATATGCTTTTATTTATATATACTTTTCGAGTGATAAAGGTGGATCAAGAAAGAAAAAATGTGTGATGTCCATAACAGTTATGATTAAAAGAAAACAGCATTGAGTAACTGCTGATTGTGTGGTCTGCAGTAATACAATATACTTTGTGAGATTTCATTTTGTCACTCCCCAACATAAGCTAAACTTTTCCACACATTTCTATACCTTGTAGTAATAAGTAATTATGGACTGTTGTGATGCAGAACTTCAACCAAGAGGACAGTTCAAGGCTTCGTTTGTTTTGAGGGAGGGGTCATGATTTAACTTGTATATTTATCCTACTGATTTTAAAAGAAGATTTAATACTAGTTTAATTTAAAAGAAGATTTCATACTGGTTTAACTTAAAAGAAGATTTCATACTGGTGACTATCACTCAGCAACTGCCAAACGGCATTGAAATAACAGCTCATGTTAATATATTCCAAAGAATGTCAATCAATTCAATTAATTTCTTCTTAAACACAAATCTAATTTGCACTAAACATTAGGCAATAAAAAAAATCAGTTGAAGAAGGGGAAAAAGCTATGTTATAGAGATATTTGATTCAGCACAGACTGCAAATCAAACCTAAGACTTTCATGATCTGCATGGACCAGTTTAAGAACAGGAACTGCATTGGGAGAGCTGTTAAGTGTTAACATTTAAGATATTTTCAAAATCAATAATTATAAAGTGAATGTTGATTAAATGTATAAAGCATTGCATTTACAATTTGAGGAATAACACCATTCAAGTTTTCTTTGCTATGCAACTGGCCTATACGATTCTGTTGTTTCGTTTCAGAAACAATATATATATATAATGCTATTTAAAGAATTTTAAATGACAGAATAGGAATCTATTTGGGTTGCTTTAGGCTTGAGTTACATTTCATTCTTTGCAAACTCACTCTGGATGGAGTCTGACACCTCAGACCTGTGAGATGCTTTAAGTGGGTCATTTGCAATTCTAGTTTCTGCGGCATTGGTCTCACGCAGCCAATAGAAACCCCACTGTAAACCTACCACATTCATTTAGACTACAGTGTTTTTGTTACCCAAATATTCCTGGCTACTGATCATATTGAATCAGGTAGATTTCTATTGTGATTACCATCAGCTGCATATCTACACATTGGGAATTGGCAGCACAAATACGACACTGATATTAATATAGAGCTTCTTTTCCCCACTGCAAACCATCTTCTTAAACCCTTCTCCCCTCCACCCTCAGCTCCAACAATAAGAGTGAGGAGCTCATGGACTTCTTCGTCACTAAGATCGAGACCAACCGATCAGCTGCCTCTGCCGCACCCATCCCTTCCACTAGCCCACCTGGTTAAACCTCCTCTAATGATCTCCCCTGCCCTAGCCCTGAACTTGCATCATTCTGTAGTTTCTCTCACATCTCCTCTCGTGCTCTCTCTGAGCTCCACTTGACCATGAGACCCACCTCCTGATCCCTTGATCCTATTCCCACCATACTGCTTACCATCCAACTTCCCCTCTTGGTCCCCATGTTGGCTGATCTTGTAAACAGTTCTCTTTCTTCTTGTGTTGTCCTTTAAATGTGCCGTCATCACCTCTTTCCTGAAAAAAACACCCTTGACTCCACCAACCTTGCAAACTACTGTCACATCTCCAACCTCCCTCACCTTTCTAAAATCATTGAACATATTGTTGCTCCCAAATCCATTCCTACCTTTCCCGGAACTCCATGTTTAAATACCTCCAATTAGGTTTCTGCCCCCTGCCACAGTATCAAAACAGCTCTTATCAAAGTCATAAATGACAACCTATGCTGGATACCAAAGGTAAACTTTCCCTCCTTGTCCTGTCTGCAGCCTTTCACACAGTTGACCACACCATCCTCCTCCAACACCTCTCCACTGTCATACATGCTGGGTAGGACAGCTCTTTTCTTGTTCCATTTATTTATTTAGAGATACAGCACTGAAACAGGCCCTTCAGCACCGAGTCTGTGCTAACTATCAACCACCCATTTATACTAATCCTACATTAATCCCATAATCCCATATCCCCTCAATTCTCCTACCTATACTAGGGATAATTTATAATGGCTAATTTACCTATCAACCTGCAAGTCTTTGGCTGTGGGAGGAAACCGGAGCACCCGACGAAACCCCACACAGTCACAGGAAGAACTTGCAAACTCCACACAGGCAGTAGCCAGAATTGAACCCGGGTCACTGGAGCTGTGAGGCTGTGGTGCTAACCACTGCACCACTGTGCTGCACTGTGTATTCTTATCTATCAAATCATAACCAGAGCATCACTTGCAATGGCTTCTCTTCCTGGTCCCGCACCGTTACCACTGGTGTACCCCGAGGATCTATCCTTGGCCCCTGATATTTCTTATCTACATGATGCCCCTTGGCGACATCAACTGAAAGCATAGCGTTAGTTTTCACATGTATGCTGACAATACCCTGCTCTACCTCACCACCCGCTCTCAACTCCTCCACTGTCGCTAAACTATCACACTGTGTATTTAACATCCAGTATTGGATGAGCAGAAATTTCCTCCAATTAAATATTGGAAGACTGAAGCCGCTGTTTATGATCCTCACTGCAAACCCCGTTCCCTAGATACTGACACCATCCCTCTCGCTGCCAACAGTTTGAGATCAAATCAGTATGTACGAAATGTTGTTGTCACATTTGACCCCGAGATGCCTATTTACGCCATTACTAAGAACACCTATTTCCACCTCCATAACATGCATTAGCCGAGAGAGAGCAATTTGGCTCATGTGCAAACCTTGCTGCTCTCATCTCACCTGCGCAGGCAAATATTTTGCTAGCCTCATCTGTGATTCATAAACTGAAGAAGTTCTTATTAGTTAAGGTAGCCTGGGTTTGATGGCCTTTTGCATGTAAAAGAAGCGACTGCACAATCAGCGCAGCTGCCCTAGGTGACCAAGCAGCACTATTTAGAGATGGACTGCTTACCCCCTGCATGGGACGACCCAATAAAAGGAGGGCTACAAAGCCTTGCTTCACCCCCTACTTTTTCTGACAAAAAGTATTATTTCACATGATGGAATGCTGGATCCTGAACAGACAATATTAGAGATGCTTCACTCCATTGTAAGAGGAATACATCAACTATGAGCTGTTCCATATGAAGTTCATTGTCGCAGCACTGAATGAAACACAGTTAACAAGAACTGGTTCACTTTGTGAAAATGATTACACCTTCTACTAGTCTGGGAAACCTAATAGGACAATTTGTGAGCATGGACTAGGTTTTGCCATCAGAAACAAATTGGTTGAGACAATTGATGAACCCGAGTGTCACCAGAAAGTCTCATGTCTGTACATATCCCAATAAATCCAACAGGTTTTGGTACCTTCATTAGTGTTTATGCTCCAACAATGGACTATGAGGTAGAGAAAAATGAAAGATTTTATGATGTGCCAGAAAGTAACAAAATATTTCTTTTCGGAGACTTCAATGAACTCGTTGGAAAAAACTTTGATTCATGGCCATCTGTATTCAAATGGACAGCTGTTGTTAGAGTTATGCAGCAATCACAACTTAGTCATCACCAGCACATTGTTTCCTATGAAAGACCAATGAAAAGTGGCATGGCAACACACCCGTTCCACCCATTGGCAGCAACTTGATTTCATTATTGTCCGATGTCGGGATGTGAAGGATATCCAGATCTCTAATTGTATGCATAGTGCCAATTGTGGAACCAATCATGCTCTTTTCCATTGTAAGTGATCCATTTTATTCAAAAAAGAAAAGAACGCATAAACATCAAGCCCACCCACAGATAAATGCACAACTCCTCAAGAATAGCCAAAAGAGAGAGGAATTTTAGCAAGCATTGGCTGACACCGGTGCTGAAAAACCCATTCCAAGTGAACCTGAGAGTCCAGAAGAGGAGTGGGCATCTCTTTGGGATACTATGTATTCAACAGCAAGAGATGATCTTGGAGTAAGGAAAAGAAATGATGACGACTGGTTCAAAGCTCACAAACCTGATTTAGCTCCAATGATTGAAGCAAAGAGAAAGACAAGAGTTCAGGACTTGGACACTCCTTGCAACACAAAGAAACTGTAAATGAGGGAAGAATTCAGAAACATCCAGTGAGAGGGTCATAGATGTATGAGAGAATACTGATTTGATGTCTGTCAATGTATCCAGATGTGTGCCATAAATGGAATGTTTGCCGGACCTAAAGATACGATGGCCCTGCTGTCACCAGATCTGCTTTGCTACGTACTGCTATGGAAGAAATAATCACTTCCAAAGAAAGAAGTATGGACCGTTGGATACGGCACTATCTGGATCTGTACAATAGACAAAATGCAGTAAGTGAAGAAGCACTGTGCTTTTTTGACACACCTGTTAAAGATGAACCAGATGCGGACCCCACCATGGAAGATGTTGCAGCAGCACTAATAAAAATGTCATTCCATAAAGTGCCTGGTGCTGATGAATTGCCAACAGAACTCTATCAGCTGGGAGGCCTTGGATTGCATCATGAACTGTTCTTGCTTCTCATCAGCATGTGGGTAAAAGGAGAAGTTCCCCATGAAATGACAGATGCCCAAATCATAACCATGTACAAGAACAGAGTCAGATTGCAACAAGTACCAAGGCATTGTGTGTAGTTGGAAAGATCGTTGCGTGGATATTGCTCATTTTCCTACAAAAACTTGCCATTGATGTTTATCCAGAAAGCCAATGTGGGTTCAGAGCTGGTCGTTCAACCACGGACATGATCTTGAGACAACTTCAAGAAAAGTGCAAATAATCGCAGAAGCCACTATATGTTGCTTTTGTAGACCTGAGAAAAGCCTTTGATCTGGTTACCAGAGATGGTCTGTTCTCCCCTCTTCAAAAAAAATCAGTTGTCCACCAAAGCTATCCAGATTGTGAAATCTTTCCACTGTGAAATGAAAGGAAGAATCATCTACAATGGAATGACATCTGATTCATTCTCAATGTTCAGTGAAGTAAAGCAGAGTTGTATTTTTTCACCAATGCTGTTTGGCATCTTCTTCTCCTGCCTCCTCTTATATGCTTTTTGGGATAAAGATTTTAGAGAAGGTGTATTACTGTGTACAAGATCAGGTGGAAGACTGTTCAACTAGTCCAGACTGAGCGCAAAGACCAAAGTGAGACATGTTCTAATATGTGACCTCCTGTTTGTTGATAATACAGCCTTTTTGACACATTTAGCTGAAGGCCTGCAGTCAATCCTAAGTGCCTTCTCAACTGCTGCAGAGGAATTTGGAGTCACGAGCAGCCCTCAAAAGACAATGACTCAATGTGGTCAGTCCACAGCAGCATGACAACTAAAGAACACTGAATTGACAATGTTGACAAATTCTGCTGGGGTCAACAGTCTCAATGAAATGAAGCTTGATGATGAGATATCAGCTCATATGGTAGTGCAACTGCTGTATTTGAAAAGCGTATGGCAAGAGCCTGGAAAATCCCCAAACTCACAATTGCCACATGACTCAGAATCTATAATGCCTGCGTATTAAGTAGGCTGCTGTATGGTGCTGAAACTTAATGTTATCAGAAGTAGGAATGCAGATTGAATTCATTTCATATACGTTGCTTGAGAAAGATCCTTGGGATCCACTGGCAGCATAGAATCCCCAGCACAGAGGTATTGCAGCTTTCTAATTCAGAAAGCATCATGGCAGTGCTGAAGCAACGTCGACTACGATGGCTAAGCCACATTATTAGAATGGGTGGTGATCACCTATCAAAAGCTGCACTGTATGGAGAGCTTGATGGTGCCAGTAGACCCGATGGATGGCCAAAACTAAGATGCAAGGACTCATGCAAACGAGTCATCATGTCATAGAATCATAGAAAGTTTACAGCTCAGAAAGAGGCCACTTGGCCCATTGTGTCTGCACCAGCTGAAAAATGAGCCACCCAGACTAACCCCACTTTCCAGTATTTGGTCTGTAACCCTGCAGGTTACGGCACTTGAGGTGCATATGCCAACACCATTTAAATGAGTTGAGAGTTTCTGCCTCTACTATCCTTACAGGCAGTGAGTTCCAAATCCCTACCACCCTCTGGGTGAAAAAACTTTTCCTCATCTGCCCTCTAATCTTTCTACCAATCACTTTAAATCTATGCCCCTAGTCACTGACCTCTCTGCTAAGGTAAATAGGCCCTTCACATCCACTCTATCCAGGCCCCTCACAATTTTGTATATCTCAAACAAATCTCCCCTCAGCCTCCTCTGTTCCAAGTCTATCCAATCTTTCCTCATAGCTGCATTTTTCCAGTCCTGGCAACATCCTCGTAAATCTCCTTTGTATCCTTTCTAGTGCAAATACATCCTTTCTGTAATGAGGTAATGACCAAAACTGCACACAGTACTCAGGTTGTGGCCTAACTAATAATTTATACAGTTCCAGCAGAACCTCCCTGCTCTTAAATTCTATACCTAGGCTAATAAAGGAAAGAATTCCATATGCCTTCTTAACCACCTTATTGACCTGTCCTGCTACCTTCAGGAGTCTGTGGACATTCTCTCCAAGGTACCTCACTTCCTTTACATCCCTCAGTATTCTCCCATTAATTATGTATTCCCTTGCCTATTTGACCTCCCCAAATTCATCGCCTCACACATCTCCAGGTTGAATTCCATTTGCCACTTTTCGACCCACCTGACCAGTTCATTGATATCTTCCTGCAGTCCACAGCTATCCTCCTCGCTATCAACCACACGGCCAACTTTTGTGTCATCTGCAAACTTCTTGATTATGCCTCCTGCATTTACGTCCAAATGGTTAATATATACCACAAAAAGCAGGGGACTCAGTACTGATCCCTGCGGACGCCACTGAAAACAGCCTTCCAGTTGCAAAAACACCTGTCAACAATTATCCTTTGTTTCCTGCCACTGAGCTAATTTTGTGTCCAGCTTGCAACATTCCCCTGGATCCCATGAACTTTTATCTTTTTAATCAGATTGACTTAAACAGCTGGGAACAGTCTGCACATGACCGAAGTACTTGGCACTTAAATCTCCACACTGGAGCACAGAAATTTGAATAACTACGTCTTCCAATTGCCACAGAAAAGCGCTAATGGAGGAAGGAGAATGTGGGAGTCACCCCTCCGTCACCGGACGATGACCTATGATACTCCCATTTCAACCAGCAATGCTTTAATTGGACTGTACTCCCAGCTGAAGACTCACACCAGATTGGCAGAAGATGTGAATCATTGACAATGATGCAAAGTGAAAGAGACTAAGACTGCCTATTGCCACCTCCCTAACATCACCCGACTTTACCCCTGTCTTAGCACATCTGCTGCTGAAACCCTCATTCATGCCTTCGTTACCTCTCGATTTGGCTCTTCCAACACACTGCTCCCACATTCTACCCTCCATAAACTTCAGGTCATCCAAAACTCTCCTGTCCATGTCTTAACTTGCACCAAGTCCTGTTCACCTATCACCCCTATTCTTGCTGACCTACATTGACTTCTGGTCAAGCAATGTCTTGATTTTAAAATTCACATCCTTGTTTTCAGATCCCTCCATGGCCTTACCTCTCCCTATCTCTGTAATCTCCTCCAGTCTCACAACACTTCAAGATATCTACACTCCTCTATTCTGGCCTCTTGAGCATCCCTAATTTTAACAAAGTAATTCATGACAACGCTACTTCATCGGACACGTCATCAGGATGCGCCGCGGTGCGCACATGCGCAGACGGTCTCATGCACCCTGCGCATGCGCTGCGGTCCGACTTACCAGGACCGCTTTGCGCATGCGCAGACGACGCGGTACGCGCATGCGCGCACAGTCTCTTCATCTCTGCGCATGCGCTGCGGTCCGACCTGCCGGTAAGGTTGTGCGCATGCGCAGATGACGTCATCGCGTTATTTTGTCTTCCTCGCCGACGCGCCAGTTTGGCCTCTGCGCATGCGTCAAAGCTTCGGCGCGACTTTTTGAAAGTGGAAGGAGGGGAGGTTTCGTCGGGCATCTTATCTGAATTATTTATTCGTTTTGGAGACTTGCTTCATTTTTATTTGACACAGGAGATTGTTCCAAGGTAAGTTGCTCTGCCTTTGTAAGTTGCTCTGAAAACATTTCCATTGTCTGGGCCACCGCATGTTCTCCAGTCCCTGTTGTAAGTTGCTCTGAAAACATTTCCATTGTCTGGGCCACCGCATGTTCTCCAGTCCCTGTTGTAAGTTGCTCTGAAAACATTTCCATTGTCTGGGCCACCGCATGTTCTCCAGTCCCTGTTGTGAGTTGCTCTGAAAACATTTCCATTGTCTGGGCCACCGCATGTTCTCCATTCCCTGTTGTGAGTTGCTCTGAAAACATTTCCATTGGCTGGGCCACCGCATGTTCTCCAGTCCCTGTTGTGAGTTGCTCTGAAAACATTTCCATTGTCTGGGCCACCGCATGTTCTCCAGTCCCTGTTGTGAGTTGCTCTGAAAACATTTCCATTGGCTGGGCCACCGCATGTTCTCCAGTCCCTGTTGTGAGTTGCTCTGAAAACATTTCCATTGTCTGGGCCACCGCATGTTCTCCAGTCCCTGTTGTGAGTTGCTCTGAAAACATTTCCATTGTCTGGGCCACCGCATGTAGCAGGATGAAGGCACAGTGACTGTGATTTCTGGCGCCAAACGGTACACACTGCAGATACATGATGGCCAGGCTACCTGCAGCTGCATCTTCTCCATTCAGACTTTGTTGCCCTGCAAACATGCTGTTGTTGTGCAGAGGCATCTGGGTCTGCCTTTGGACAGGCTCGCCCCCAATTGTCGCTGGTGTGCATCTCAGACACCAACGACGACAGGCATGGCTGCTGCCATTGTGATTACAGAGGAACAGCCAAGGCCCCTCAGCCACAATGAAAAATACCGCTTGCTTTCAGATCAATTGTACCAGCTACAACAGGCCGTTCTGCAGAGTGGAACGGCAGCATTCATGAGGAGACTGGACTGGCTGCGGCAACAGACTCTCCGCTGGCAGCAAGAACTGGCTGATGAGATGGAGCCATTTACTATGCCCAACAATTGCCCGGAAGCACCTTCGGATGGAGGTGGCCGCGCGCTGGACATCAGTCACGTGTCACAAACCCTGGATCCTGAGCGTCTCACCCCCTGGCCTAATGATCTGATGGACCATACATATGCCTACCTGTTCAAATCTCCACTTCCCCTACCTGCGGTACCCTCTCCTTGCTGCTCAGTTACACAGTCACCTGCTCCTACACCCATCAGGGCAGTGCACATGGACACACAGTTACCTGCTCCTACACCCATCAGGGCAGTGCTCATGGACACACAGTTACCTGCTCCTACACCCATCAGGGCAGTGCTCATGGACACACAGCCACCTGTTACCCCATCCGTCATTGAAACAACCATGCAGAGCCTTGTGAGACTCCGCAATTGCCAGTTGCTGCCTGTCAAGCAGAGAGGGCGTCCAAAGGGGTCAAGCACTTGGGGAACATTCAGCAAGAAGAGACTGAGCACTAAAAGAAACAAGCATGCCGTGTCCAGTGGTAGCAGAAATGTGAATGCTCTTGCTGTGAACACAACTGGTGATAGTAGTAGGCAGGATTAAATGGGAATGGATGGAAAGACGCACGAGTAACATAACCACTGGCAGGGAACTGCTGGGCTAAATGGCCAGCTTTATGTTCATAGCCCAAAAGAAATGTGCTTCTTTTCCAGCACCCTCACATCATTCATGTTTTTCCTGAGAGCAGCATTGAACCATCACGAGATAGGGGCAGTAACATCATCCTGCCTCCTACAGCTGAGGTGGGTACTAAGTGATTCATTGGCGGTGTTATCAGTACATGCCTTTACCGCAGAACACAAAGCATTCTCAACAGTAATTTCATTGGAGGGAGGGAAGCTCTGACACTGATGTTCTTTCCTTATTTTCTTTCATGTAAAACGTGCCCTTGAGAAAACAATCCTTGACACTTAAGGACGGCATTCAAGCAAAGGAGGCAGTGCAGGAGATGACGCAAGGATGTGCTGATTCCTGCATCTGAGGTGGGTAATAAGTGCTTCATTGGCGACGTTATCAATTGGTGCCTTCACTGCAGAACTTAAAAAGGTGTGCGCAACAGTAATTTCAGTGGATGGAGGGAGGCTAGCTCTGACTCTGATTTGCTTTATTTCTTTTCATGTAAAACATGCCGTCGAGAAAACAATCCTTGAGACTTAAGGTCAGCATTCAAGCAACGAAGGCAACTGGATCATGCTGTGGAGCTCATCACGATGTGGAAAGGAACATTGCATTTATGGATGAATTGGGAATGCACATTGGGATGCGCTTGGGGAACATTCACCAAGAATAGACTGAGCTCAGACTCTTGTGACTTTGCCTTCTTCACATGGACAATACAGTAGTGGAATAGAGAGCCAAGCGTTCATTCACCACAAGGCTCTCCAGGAACAATCTCTTTAGCTGTGCATAGCAGAGACTCGGCCTGTCTGTCTAACGGGAATGCTGGACACAACACTC
Organism: Heterodontus francisci; assembly: GCF_036365525.1. NCBI lineage: Eukaryota > Metazoa > Chordata > Chondrichthyes > Heterodontiformes > Heterodontidae > Heterodontus > Heterodontus francisci. Next base: position 194,929,748 of record NC_090371.1, on the reverse strand, counting down.
ATGTATCCATGCACAGCAGTTCCTTGGATACTTAATGAACTTAATAAAACTTTTCAATAATTAAACCCAGAATTGTTGAGGTTTTGTTTTGCATGCTATTTCCCCGACTTTGCAACTGCACTTCAGATATTCAACTATAGTGGGGGGGTAGAGGGAGGGGTGTTTGAAGAGGGGGAGGGGTGGGGAGTGCGGGGAGGGGTGGGGAGAGGGAGCATGCAAAATGCAGGGACCAAACAGTTGCAATGCCTGAAGTACTGAGGAGAAGTAGAGAAAGCAACTGGGTAGGGGAGAAAGCAACTGGATTGGGCATCCGCAGCTGGAGGGAACGGCTGAATGGAGAGGGCCGGAAGCGAGAGGCCGTAGAGAGCCGCGGGGAGCGAGCGTGCGAAGACCTTGGTGTCACCGGGTCCAGGGACTGGCCAGTAAGTCTTTTGCTGTTGTGTTTATGGCGCATGCACAGAAAAAGGCACTCCTCTTCCGTTCCGCTGCTCCCCCCCCCCACTCTCTCCCCTTCCTCCCTCTCCCCCCAGCTCTCCCCCTCCCCCCTTCCTTACCCCTCCCTCTCCCTCTTTCACCCCCCCTCCCCCTTTCTCTCCCCCTCCCTCTCTCTCCCCTCTCCCTCTCTCTCCCCCCTCCCTCTCCCTCTTTCTCCCCCTCTCCCCTCCCTCTTTCTCCCCCTCTCCCCTCCCTCTTTCTCTCCCTCTTTCTCCTCCCCTCCCTCTTTCTCCCCCCCTCCCTCTCCCTCTTTCTCCCCCCCTCCCTCTTTCTCCCCCCCCCTCCCCGGCACCGCTACCGCTGGTCTCCCTGCACTGCTCTCCCCGGCCCCCGCGCTGATCTCCCCGGCCCCCGCGCTGATCTCCCCGGCCCCCGCGTTGATATCCACGGCCCCCGCGCTGATCTCCACGGCCCCCGCGCTGATCTCCACGGCCCCCGCGCTGCTCTCCCTGCCCCCCGCGCTGCTCTCCCCGGCCCGCTCCACTCTCTCACTCCGGCCATTGATTTCTGCCACGTGTTTGTTAGGTTTCATCTCTGTGATTTTTTGAGCTGCGCCATCTTTAGTCCTGGCAGCTGCAACAGTCGCAGCTGTGACGTTTTCGTGGCACATGCTGTATCTGCGCATGTGCCAAAACAGCGCCACCTACCGATCGCGTTGTCAACAATTGCGGTCTAATTTTAATCACTGCACCATTGGTGGCCATGCCTTCAGTTTCTTAGGCTCTAAGCTCTGGAATTCCCTCCCTATACCTCTGCACCTCTCTTCCTTGCTTTCCACCTATAAGTCATTCCTTAAAACCTGCATCGTTGACCAAGCTTTTAGTCATCTGACCTAATATCCCCTTATGTGGCTTGGTGTCATATTTTGTTTTATAATACTCCTGTGGAGCGCCTTGGGACGTTTTACAACATTAAAGGTGTTATATAAAAATAAGTTGTTGTTGTTGTTGTAGTGGGCAAAGTTAGCTCAGTAGCCCCAAAACAACCTTGTTAGTATAATTACATCCTTAATTCTCTTATTTTACTGACAGCTCTGTGTGCGTTCCTATTTGTTTTCAGACTGTGTGTGACATGAGTTGAGCTTTCAGCCGAATATCAAATATCACAAACACCTGATTGATTATAAATTGCAGCTAGGATTATTCAGTTTATTAGTCCCATTTTCAGTTACGACCTGATATTTAACTAGCAAATATAATAAGAAGGCACAAAATATAGTGGTCATAACCAGCTTTCCAATCCAGAAGATTATCTAACTGAAATCCCAGGGGCATGTATCACAGTTCAGATGACTTTAATTCATTCATGTTTGGTCCAATAGAAGACAACTTCATGATGGCAAACTTTTCCACTCTGAAGAAAGGCTGAATAAGAATAAATCACATGAGTAACACCTTTCACTCTTATGGGATAGTATGAGTATTACAAAGAAGCTCATGATTTTGACTGTTCTGACCTTCAGATGAGAAGGTCATCGGGATTTTTTTTTGGAGGGAGTATTTCAGAACTTTTCCCAATGACGAATGATAACTATTTCATTACACAAAACAGAAGCCTTTAATTAGGAAGTTATACTTGAGCAAATATGATATCTGGGACCATTTAATTAGATCTGCAGTTCTGCTTTACACACTTCAAGAAAGATTTTGTTTTGCAATTGACTTTTAAACATAAATTAGCAATTATCCTTATTTGTTAGCATTTGCTTAAAAACTTTGTTTAATTTTAAATAAGAATGACATTAGTTTGATGTAAAGGAGCCCTATTTCCTATCAGGTGTCCAGGTTTGTGTTATCTCTTTATCCTCATGACCAACAAAAGAAACAAGGGAGACAAGAAATAAGGTAATTCCCTAAAGGTTTGGTTCAGACAGCCTGAAAGATTAGACATTTAAACATGTTGCTTCAAATCCATTCATGTTCCTCCATTCTCGATGCCGGATGTTTCTTAGAGTGAAATCAGATCAGGAGTCACTGTTGCCTAAGGCCTAGCAGGCCTTCTGTTTGACTGCTCACCATTCTGTTTCCTGAAAGAAGGAAACTGATGCTTTCTTTTCACTATGTGGGTTTTAAGACAATGCAAGGTACTTGGCTGTAACCAAAGTCTGGGAACCAAGCAGTCCTCTGGGAGAAATGCCATTTCATAAAAAATGTCTTCCTTGCTTCAGGCTCTCCCACACCTGTCAGTTCACAAGAGATCTTGCCTCATGACTACAGGCCTTTGGAGAGTTGTGGATTTTTTCCTTTTGCACCAAACTTCACAAGAATGCTCTTTGATTGTACACTTACTTCACTAGATCCACAAGCAGGAAATTAATCATTTATAGTGCAAAGGATTTTAAAAACTAAGTTACTTATTCATCATGCAAATATGTGGTTCCAAGCTATAACATATGTCTTGTTTTGTATTGCCACAAACAATATTGCACCATCTACTCCATGATTAAACTGTGTTGAAGCTGTGACAGCAGGGAGGCATCTGTGAAACCATAAATTAAACTCCATCCAATCACTTGTGGTTTGTATATGAAGTCACTTCCTGAGTTCCTGTGCATGCCAATTCTCTTTAGACATCTATTTGCTCAAAATTCTGGGTGGAATCATTTTCTGTTATTTACATACTTATGGACTGGAAATTAATCTCAGCTAAATTAACCACCTAATACACTGTGTGACCTTTCTCTGACTGTGACTTTAACAGAGGCAATGACACATTTAAAAATAAATGGATTAGTGACTGTGTTAAAATAGCAAACAAAGGAACATCACTCAAATTCCTTAAGTGTTTGTCCTCTAATATCAGCAACTGTAGTTTCTAGTCTTATATCTATTATATTACCTGTACATATAATTTAAGATGTTATCTAGTATAATGGATTTTAGATATAACCTTTGAGATTAAAGTGGTATTTAGAAGGGAAAAGAGGCTGAACGCTTGTGCATTGTTTTCATTGCAACAGCATTGTATATGAGTGAAGAGGTGTCATTTTAACAATCCAATGGTGCATTCAATGGGATTGAGTCATCACATTCAATATTTTTCAAAAAAAAACTAGTCAAATATTTTTGCTGAAAATTGCATCTTTAATACTGCATATTGCTAAAGTATGAGCAATATTCTAATTATTGTTTAACAAAAAAGGCCGTAGTAGCAATCAGAAATAAATTGTGCAACATGCAGGGAAAGTTATGACGGGCAGTTGAGAGAACTCCACAGAAATTAATGGCATTTATTTGATTTTTTTTCCCAGGATTTTGCATTAGATCTTCTTTATACACAAATATTTTGTGATGTATATACTCCTCCATGTGATACAATTAAAGCTAGACACAAAACAACAGTAATGGTGAGTCATGCATGGTAATCTATTTTTAGAAAAACATGATTAGACCTAGAATTTGCTGGGAAAGTGACAATGAGTTGAAGATGCACACCGTTATTGGTTTGGAAAAAGTCCAGCAATTTGTGACAAGGAAGAGATATGCTATAAATTGCAAATCGCTACAAATTATTGGGCAATTTCTGCCACTCCACCAATAGCCTCGCAAAAATTAGAGCTCACTGTCAACTTTACATAAGAAATGAATCCCTGAAGAAATTTCTGCATTTGCACTGTAAAAATTAATTCATTTCGTGGGGATATGGTAGCATACTGCCCTTTTAATCCCGAGTCCTGGATTATTGATCTTGGGACATGAGTTCAAATCTCCCACAGCAGCTGGGAATTTAAATTTGGTTAATTAAATAAATCTGGAATAGAAAGCTTATATCAGTAGTGGGGACTATGAAATTACCAGATTGTCATAAAAATCCATCCAGTTCACTAATATCCTTTAGTGAAGGAAATCTGCTTACCCAGTCTAGCCTGTATGTGACTCCAAAAACACAGCAATATGGTTGACTTTTAACTGCCCTCTGAAATGACCTAGCAAGCCACTCAGTTATAACGGGATGGGCAATAAATGCTAGCCCCACCAGCACACTGATATCCCATGAATGAATTTAAAACAGAAAGTTATGGCTGCTACTGAAAAGCATAACGCTCCTTCGACAGCACCTTCCAAACCCGCAACCTTTACCACCTAAAAGAACAAGGACAGCAGATGCATGGGAACACCACCACCAGCAAGTTCCTCTCCAAGTCACACAGCATGCTGACTTGAAAATATATTGCTGCTCCTTCACCGTCACTCGGTCAAAATCCTGGAATTTCCACCCTAACAGTACTGTGGGTGTACCTACACCATAAGTACCGCAGTGGTTCATAAAGGCAGCTCACCACCACCTTCTCAAGAGCAATTAGGAATGGGCAATTAATGCTTGTCTTGCCCACATCTCATAAAAAGGTTAATGGAGTAATTTATATTTCGAATGGTCTTCCAATTTAAAGTCAGTTGCAATTAAATGATAATTGTTCTGCACATGCCAGATTAAGCATGTAACCAGGAGCAAGATAAACTGATTTGTTTAGCTGATTAAAATTATTTGTTAAGTGGATTTGTTGTGGATTCTGGCTGGGAGTAGAGTCAATGCTAAGTCCCTTTCAACTTGTGAGGATTTAGAGTTACCCCTCTCCACATTCTACCTCAAAGTATATGAGCCCACTAATTTGTAATTAACCAACAATCACCATTGTTACGACCAGGTGAGAAAGAGGTCTGGGTTCCCTTTCAGCCTTCACCTGGTCTTACAGTAACAGAGTTTAATTTTAAACACACCGTGTTTTTTTAGTTCCCACTTGGTAAATCCTTGTTCACCACTTTCCAATTATAAGGCAAAGAAACCAGCACAAACAGGCTTTCTCAGGTTTAAAGAAAAGTTGAAATTTATTAAACTTAAACCTAAACTCTACCGCAGTTAACGCCTACGGGATACATGACGCGCCCATGCTAGCATGCATATGCGATACACACATGCAAATAGAGACAGAAAAGAGCACAAGAAAAATAAAATGGAAAGGTTTGAGGCAATATCTGAAGAGTTGTTGTTACGGTTCTTCGAGCTCACTGTAGAATCCTTGATTGTCAGTAGATCTTGCTTTGCATTCGGGACCAGTATTCTTCTTAAACCTTATTCACTGTAGGAGACTTTTCTCAGTCCAGGAGGAAACAGACTTTATGCCGAAACTATTTGTACAAATTCAAAAAACTCAGCTTGCCCAGCAGGTTAGTCATGTGACTAGCTGGTTTGACCATGCCCGTTTGTGTATTCAGCCATCTTAGCAGTCAACCTGGAATGCGAACTCCCCCACCTTCAACATCTGATGATCAAAAGTCCATTGTGGGTTGAATGTTCAGGAATGGCTGCTTTGTCCTTCCAAACACTGTCTGTTAATATGCAAATGTCTTTTCCAGCCACGGCTGATCTGTTTAACAAGTCTTATTCACTCCAGTAACAGTTAAAAATCAATGTTTATGACAAAATTAATGTGCTTCATTCTTGGCAGGTGGGGGCATCGCATGACACCATGCTGATTTCACAAGTAACACATGAATTTGAAAAATATTTAAATTTTAACCCTGGGCAGGAGGCTGGCTTATTCACATGTTTATGTGCCCTGTTCCATTGGCAAAATAAAAACTTAGAACTACACATTTCCCTGCATGTAATTCAATGATAAACACCTTTGAACTAATGTCCAAGCTATTACCTCAGAGTTGCTAATCATTCAACTCCTTAAATTTCATTGGTTATCATTCGCACTTCCAACAATTTGTGGCACAAAATTAATTAGAGCTGAAGCATAAAGAAAAAAATTCCAACTCACTGTGCTTCCTGCGAGATGCTGCACTCCAGCAAATTCTGGACCTATACACTTATTTCTTGACTCTTAGTTCTTGCTCTACCATTATACTTTTGAGCCCACAAATTACTGTCTTAGTGAAGAAATGCTTATTTCATGCTTGTGATATTTCTTTGTCCACTATTTTAACAGAGGCATAAACCTATCTAACACCTCTATTAAATAGAAAACAGGAATGTTGCGCAAATACATGAAATGTTTCTCCATTGATCTTCTTCTTCTTTGGCCTCCTTGTCTCGAGAGACAATGGATAAGCACCTGGAGGTGGTGAGTGGTTTGTGGAGCAGCGCCTGGAGTGGCTATAAAGGCCAATTCTAGAGTGACAGACTCTTCCACAGGTGCTGCAGAAAAATTTGTTTGTCGGGGCTGTTTCGCAGTTGGCTCTCCCCTTGCGCTTCTGTCTTTTTTCCTGCCAACTGCTAAGTCTCTTCGACTCGCCACACTTTAGCCCCGCCTTTATGGCTGCCCTCCAGCTCTGGCGATCGCCGGCAACTGACTCCCACGACTTGTGATCAATGTCACAGGATTTCATGTCGCGTTTGCAGACGTCTTTAAAGCGGAGACATGGACGGCCAGTGGGTCTGATACCAGTGGCGAGCTCGCTGTACAATGTGTCTTTGGGGATCCTGCCATCTTCCATGCAGCTCACATGGCCAAGCCATCTCAAGCGCCGCTGACTCAGTAGTGTGTATAAGCTGTGGATGTTGGCCGCCTCGAGGACTTCTGTGTTGGGGATATGGTCCTGCCACCTGACGCCAAGTATTCTCTGGAGGCAGCGAAGATGGAATGAATTGAGACGTCGCTCTTGGCTGACATACGTTGTCCAGGCCTCGCTGCCATAGAGCAAGGTACTGAGGACACTGAGCTGATATCTCCATTGATATACTAATAGTAAGTTCCGATGAAAGATCATTGGGCTGAACTTGCCCAGCCCGCAGAGGCAGTTGTGGAGGCATGGCCCAGGCGGGGGTGGTTCCAGGGATGAGGAAGTTCAGTTTTGAAGATAGATTGGAGCATTTGGGACTGTTTTCCTTGGAGAAGAGAAGGCTGAGAGAGGATTTGATAGAGGTATTCAAAATCGTGAGGGCTCTGGACAGAGTAGATAAACTGTTCCCACTCATGAAAGGATCAAGAACGAGAGGGCACAGATTTAAAGTATTTGGTAAAAAAAGCAAAAGCGACATGAGGAAAAACTTTTTCATGCAGCGAGTGGTTAAGATCTGGAATGCACTGCCTGAGAACGTGGTGGAGGCAGGTTCAATTGAAGCATTCAAAAGGGAATTAGATAGTTATATGAAAAGGAAGAATGTGCAGGGTTACAGAAAGAAGGCGGGGAGTGGCACTAAGTGAAATTCTCATTAGGAGAGCCAGTGCAAACCAGATGGGCTGAATAGCTTCCTTCTGCACTGTAACAATTCTGTGATTCTGTGATTTGATGCATTGGTGCGCTGCAGATTGAGACAGCCCAAACATGCCCCCGGTGGATCCCTGGAATGATCCAGAGGCATAAAAGTTTAGTGCCACAGTAATCTTCAGGGCCACATGCATAGGGGTGACACCCAAAATCCATTGGTCGCAAATCGTTATTGAGCAGTGAGCAGAAGTCTGTGATGGCTGGCTTCTCTGGAAAGCCATTGTCTTCACTGGCAGTTCCACTCTGACATCTGCAGGTAAGTCAGGCAAGTTCTATATACTCGGTGCTGTATCTGTGCTCTTTGTTGTGTTCTCGGCTGCTGCTGCTGCTCACGTCTGGGAGTCTCCTTTTGCCCCGCAGCTTCCTCTTGGGCCCGCCTCTGGTGGATTTGCCTCAGCACAGTACAGGGGTCCAAGAAAACAAAGTGAATCATACCCATCTCTATCCTCCTTGGACCTTCAGCTTCCTTCAAAGGTTACGTTTGCCTATCCGGGCAAAGAGATTTTGGAATTTCGGGTATGGGAATCCTACATGTACTCCATGGTATGGATTGATGTTGGACCTGCAACATTTCCAACAGTGCAAGCCATCATGAGCAAACCAACATTTCCGTGCCCTGCAAGGGCCTTCCTCTACACTTGCTGGGTTCTCTCAACAAACCACCACCCCTCCCCCCTCCACCCCACCGCTTCACAGACAATGCAGTTTTAGAGTTCTCCCAACACCACCCCCCACCTTCACAGAGACACCACTTGCAGAGTTCGTCCAACATCCCCCCCCCCCCCATCACAGACAATGCAGTGCTGAGTTCTTCCAACTAACCACTTCCCCTGCATAACAGTAAATTCCCTTTTCGAGTCACTGAGGACCTTCACCTCGGTGCCACCATCTTTTTAAAGTTGCGCATCTGGAAGCACGTTAGTCCCGCAAGTCCAACACAAGATTGCGAATGCCTGTTAAGATTGCTATGAATTAGATTTAGATATATGCTAAAGAGTTTTTATCATATGTAAATACCAATGCAGTTGCGGCAGTGCGAAAGTACTTGCCATGAATGCCGCCTCCTCCCACAGAATCTAAATGCAGCATTACGCCGTTGAGTTCCGTAGCGGACGAATCCACACCAATTCTCCAACCCCCCCCCGCCCCGCCCATATAATACCCATATAATTCAGCCCACTGTTTCTCTCTACACAGATGCTATCAGACCTACTGAGTATTTCCAGCATTTTCTGTTTTTATTTGTGATTTTGAAGCGTTAGCCTCAAAATAAATCAATAATAAAATATGCATAAAAATAGATTTTAATTACAATGAACATCATCAGAATAAGGACACCTGCACCATCTTCATCTTGTGCCATTTACCCATCTTATGATTTTGGAACCAAAAGCTTCAGCACTTCTTTGAATCCTAAGGGAAGAGGTGATGCAGCCTCACAACTTGCTGCTTGCTATGTGTGAAATGGGAGTTCTGATCTATCGTCATTCTCTTCACCTTATCACAATAACTATGTCTCTTCACTATCATGTATGCAAAACTGGGGTTCAATCAATATTAAAAGTAAATCAATGAGCTCATTGAGCAATCCTATATAGTTTCTTTGGATCAAATTGTAAATGACAGCTTTGTCTTTGAAGGATGCCTGATACAGTCAAAGATGTCAGGTTTAAGTAATAGATAGGAATAAATCAATTGGTGGGCCATAAACAATTTGTATGGTAGGTTGGGGATTACTTACCAGTCCAAGTTAATAATATCCAATTATGTAAAATAGGGGAAGCAGATATTTAATAAAAATAAAAATATGGAACGTGTATGAATGTGGAGCAAGTATCATATGCAATGGTCGTAGAGCTTGTCTTTGAGTGTGCATTGAAATCACTGTATAATAATACCCAAATATAAATGAAAGTTAAGGAAGGAGAGCTGAATTTCCTGCCTGGTAGCACCAGTAAACTGGCATAACCGTGCCAGCTGGGGAATAAACTTGGGCATGAAGGTGTTCCACCAGATCCTCATCACCAGATCCCACTTTCAGAATATTTCACCAGAATATGGGTGAGCATAGTACAATGGTAGGCAAATAATGTGACATCATACAATTAACATGTACCCTACCAAAAATAGGCACAAGGAATGCCTGTGATATCTAGTTCTGCAACAATAACTTATATTTATATAGCACCTTTAATGCAGTAAAAAACCACAAGAAGCTTCACAGGACTGTTATCAAACAAAATTTGACAGCAAGCCACACAGGAAGGTTTTAGGGCAGGCTTGGTCAAAGAGGTAGGCTTTAAAGAGTGTTTTAAAGGAGGGAAAAAAGGTAGAGAGATTTAGAGGTTTAGGGAGGGACTTCCAGAGCTTAGGGCCTATGTAGGAGCAATGAAAATGAGGGAAATGCAGGGCTGAAGGGTTTAACTCTGAAGTGGGCAGGATCATGTTGGATTCCTGATCTGAAGCCACTTTTCAGGGCTTTAACCAACAAGCCCACCCCCTGCCCGTGCCCGAACCCACGCCGCCTCAGCAATTAAAATACTGCCCAATGTTTCAGGTCAATAATTTTTCATCAGGACTGGCCCCATCTGCCCTCTGGCATGGACGTAACAAATGCCATGGCTCTACTTTAAAGAAGAACAGGGGAGTTATCCCTGGCATCCTGTTCAATATTTATCCCACAGCTAGCATCACTAAAAATAGGTTATCTGGTCATTATCATATGGCTGCGTGTGGGAGCTGACTGTGCACAAATTGGTTGCCACAATTCCTACATTACAACTGTGATTATACTTCAAAAAGTACTTCATTAGCTGTAAAATACTTTAGGATGTCTTGAGGTCATGATGGACAAGTTTTTCTTTCACTTTTCTGGTTGATGAACAGTCTGACAGGCCGCAATACAAACGCTCCATTCATAGCCACAACCAGCTAGTGGTTAGTCTTACACGGGAAGGTTTAATGGGCTACCACAACCTATACAGGGGTCTATGGTATAATATGTAAGGAGCAGTCCCTTTGTATCCTTGTCAGCCGTACATCCATGATAGCATGGGTGTGGGCAAGAATCACTGGTTTCTCACTACTATGCAACTCTTACTTATGCCTCCAAGGAGCTGGTAGTGCACCTAGTAGGCACACCAGGGGGCCTCGCCTCAGCTGGTGTGCTAGACTAAGTGAGGGAGAACAGCTACCTTGCAAGATGCTTTACATGTGGCATCACCCTTTTCAAGTCCACGAAGCCTGCTGCCAGCCTCCACCACGGCATGGGAGCAGCTTATGCAGCTCTATCTTGTATCTCTGATGAGGAACAAGAGGAGCAGCAACACCAACAACAGCTTCTCCTCAGCCACATACTGCTCCACGAGGCAGAGGGGTTGGATACAGAGATCCAGCTCAAAGGAGGCGAGACCCCAAACGTAGGGTTGATAGATAGTGATCAGCTCTCCTGACATGTGTGAGTACCAGTGCCTCAGGAGGCTCAAGCTTTCACAGCAGGTCCTTGCTGACATCTGTAGCCTCCTGGAGTAAGACCTCATTTCCAGCGGACAAGGTGGGAATGCATTGCCAGTGACCATCAAGGTGGCTATCATTGGAGATGTCTCTCCTAGGAGTTCTGTGTTCTTGTCTCCTGCAAAGAGAGAAAGTAGAGAGTTGTGAGTGTGAGAAATGGATTGTGTGGAGAGGATGGAAAGACAACATTTCTGGAGGTTGACATTGGGGCATGGGTGTGAGTTGGCACAAAGATGAAGGTGAGTGTCAGCAATGGCTGTTCAGATGGGGATTTGAGGAGGGGCTTAAAGAGTGGAATGGGTGGAGCTGCAAGGTGTGTTGGTCTGAGGAGTGTTGTCATAGAGTCATAGAGTCGTACAGCATAGAAGCAGGCCCTTCGGCCCACCGCGTCCATGCCGACCATAATGCCTATCTATACTAATCCCACCTGCCTGCATTAATTCCATATCGTTCTATGCCTTGCTCATTCAAGTACGTGTCCAGATGCCTCTTAAATGTCACTACGGTTCCTGCCTCCACCACCTCCTCAGGCAGCTCATTCCAGATATCCACTATTCTTTGTGTGAAAAATGTATCCCTTTGATCCCCTTTAAACCTCCTCCCTCTCACCTTAAATCTATGCCCTCTAGTTTTAGTCACCCCTACCATGGGAAACAGACTCTGGCTATCTAGCCTATCTATGCCTCTCATAATTTTATATACCTCTATCATGTCCCCTCTCAGCCTCCTTTGCTCCAGGGAAAACAGACCCAGCCTTATCCAATCTCTCTTTATAACTCAAGCTCTCCAAACCAGGCAACATCCTTGTGAATCTTTTCTGCACCCTCTGGTTAGTTTCCAGGTGCTGGGTCAGTGAACATGTCCTGGGTTAGGTGATGATCACCTGGCGAACATTTGAAATATTTGGACATCCCGGGCAGCAATGTAAGCTGCTGATCTGGCAACAGGTGCCCCATCTTCCTCCTCTATTTCCTTCTCATCCGAAGATGAGTGATGAACCCTTTTGTCTTCCTCCACATACAGTTGCAGAGGATGCAGCACAGCACTATTAGCCTGGATATCCTCGCTGGTGAGCACTGAAGGGCACCTCCAAACTTATCTAAGCACCTGAAGTGCATCTTCAACATTCCAATGGTTTGCTTTATGACACACCTGGTGCTCATGCAACTCTCAATGTAGCACTCCTGCGCCTCATTGGTGGGGTTCCTCACAGGTGCCATGAGCCAAGTTTGAAAGTGCTGTCCCTTGTCTCCTAACAGCCAGCCCCCAAGTTTGCTTCCTGAAATTAAAAGGTCTGGAATGATGGACTGTGGCAGTATGATGGTTCCCAGGGAATCTGGCGCATCCCTGCTTGAACCTCTGCTTATGGTTACATGCCAGCTGCACGTTGATGGATGAATATCCCTTGTGGTTTATAAAAACTCCTGGTTGCTGCACCAGTGCTCAGTGTTCCCTTGATGGCTGCCTGTAACTGGGGGAATCCAGCCAGAGAGCTGAAACTGAGTGCCCGCTCATTCTGGCTATTGTCATCACAGGGGAAGTTTACAAAACTCCCAACTCTTGCAAAAAGTCCATCCATTAATTGCCTTATGCATTTATGTGGAGCAGACTGTGAGACCCTCAAGATGTCTCCAGTAGTGCCCTAGAATGACCCAAAGGCAAATAATTTGACTCTTCACAGCCATTGGTAATGTGTGCTTGTCAGGTTCAGCAGGTAGCAGGTCTTCCTCTAGAAAACTGCAGGTGCTTGCCACCACCTGATGTGACAACCTCAGGCTCTGGAAGCACCACTCTTGCAAGAGGTCGAGGAGGCTGAGTCTCTGTCTGTACACTGTGTTATGTGGATAGTGCCTCTTGCAATCTTGGCCTCTCTTCTGGTGCACCTCCCGGCTGTTCACCCCCCTCCAGTGCATCTCTCTCATGTGCACCTCCCTTCTGTGCATTTCCCTTCTCTGCATCTCCCTCCTGTGCAGCTCCCTCCCGCGTACCTCGGTCCTGAGCAGCTCCCTCCAGTGCACCTCCCTCCTGTGCAGCTCCCTCCTGCACACCTCCTTCAAGTGCATCTCCCTCCTGTGCATCTACCACCTGTGTACCTCCCTCCTGTGTACTTCCCTCCTACGCACCTCTCTCCTGTGCATGTGCGATCCAAACACAGCACGATGCCGCAGCCATAAATGGTTCTGGTCTTCATCCTCTGATATACTGTTAAACAAACCCAATGCAAGTCCATCCTGAACTTGCCAGTTTGAAAGTCTCCAAGATTGAAAAAAGCTGTATACGCAAAGAACTCTGTACTAAATGGTTTCTAGAAGGTCACCATTTGCCATAAGTGAGATTTTATTCAGATAGGGAAATGACAAGTTTAAAGTATCATCTGAATAGCTGCTCAAACTCGCCAGCACTTCCCTGGTCAGTTTCCCAAGCCTTCCCAACTACTGCTGGTGTCGTTAAATTCAGATCTAAGTAAAATTCAATTGTTAATGATGCTAATTGCACCAATACCTACCCGCCCACCTGCAATAATTAAAACCCCCACTTCGGCATGTGGCTTTCTCACTGGTGTCTAAACATACCTCTGTTAAACTTAAAGTGGACACGATGGGTTGTGCTCCCATTCGAAAAATCATTATTTTTCACTACTCACCCAACTCCAACTCATCCGTTCTTGGGGGTTAAAATTCCTCCCACTCAACTATATGGAAATACAAATGCATTCTCTGTCCATTGAGGTTGTAAACTTTCCTAACTACACCCAACCTACCATAAAATTAACCATTAAGCATGTATCATTTTAACGGTGTATTTTTTAAGTAACTTTCAACCTGCGTGTCCTTCAGACACAATTTGTTCCAGATGGTAAAGGTTGATATCGTTACATACATGCTGCTAATTTTAGGTAACTAAGTAGTCCTATTGGGAAATTTTAAATTATGAATTCTTTATTGGAGGCTCTGGAGGTTTAAGTTAATATTATTTTAACAAGATTACTCAAAATTAATAACTGACTGCTAAATTAAAGCTCGGGCACAGAAATACAAAAATTGAGTACAAGGCTGTAGTAGAATTGATCTAATGTACAAATGAACTGGTTTTTTTCCATCCTCCTCCTCACACGTAGTGACCACAAACTTATAGGGCTTCAGTTTCCATGGGAGTTGTCCTGATCATTCACTGTAATTTGGCGGAAGATTTATGGAAACCCGAGAGAAGTGTCAGCAGATCTTTTGCCGAAGCCACAGCAGATAACTAGAACAACTTATGGAAATTTAACTCTCTGTGTTGGTCAATGAACAAAATGTTACATTTTTGTGAAAATACTAAATATTACATTGTCACAATATATGAAATATTCAGGTGTCAGTTGTAGCTCAGTTGTAACACTCGCATCTCTGAATCAGAAGGGTGTGGATTCAAGTCACACTTCACAGAATTGAGCATAGAAATCTAGCGTGACACTCCTGTGCATAACTGAGGGAGTGCTGCACTGTCAGATGGGACGGAAAGCCATGGCTCCATCTACCCTCTCAAGTGGATGTAAAAGATTCCATGGCACTATTTAAATAAGAGCAGGGGAGTTCTCCCGGTGTCCTTCCCTCAGTCATTGCCACAAAACATATTATCTGGTGATTTATTACATGACTGATTGTGGGACCTTGTGTGCATAATGGCTGCCGTATTTTCTAAATTTACAACAGTGACTACACATGAAAATTACTTAATTTAGCTGTAATGTGCTTTGGGATATCCTGAAGTTGTGAAAGCGGCTCTAAAATTGCAAGTTCTTTTCATATTGTTTTTTTGTTATTGAGAAAGTCAGATTAAGGACCAAGATTCATAGTGCAAGACATTATCTAGATTAAAGTTTTTCAATGGCTTGTCAAATAACATAGAATCATTCTCTACATTGAAAATAAAATTCTGACTTGATATAAACCCGACAGCATGGGATGTAAAAAAAAAAGACAGAAGTAATAAATTAACTAATAATCAATTAATGCTATTTAATAAATGCTCTCAGAACCATTGTGAAGCCAATGTATCTTTTCAATGGCACAGACAGCTGTGATACGTACAAATGACATCATTAAGAGCAGTAAGTGGCTCCACTTCTCTCTGCAAATCTGCTCTGGGCTACAAAGTCATTCAGAGAAATTGGTCCACTACCTTAACCTAGTTAGAGCTGCTTTGTTCTGGCTGAAGAATTCCTTTACAGCCATCATCTTCAGTTTTTGTATCAGATCATGCATGACTGGTCACATTAGAGTTGCTTCAAGGATTACCTCAAGTTTGCTCAAGGACTGTAACAAAGAAAGTGGCTTATTATCACTTGCTGTACGAGCTGTCTGCACATGTACAGGCCTGTAATTGTTGCCATTAAACAAACAGATGGAATTGAAGATGACACTCTGCCATTATTATTGAATCAAATGGTATTTTTGCAATTATGTTAGTTTGGTTGAGCACAGCAGAGTACACCTCCTGCGTTCTGGTTCCTTAGGAAAAGCTAATTTATTATAAATGTGGAAAAGTGCTGCAAGCATTCAATGCTCAGTTACTGTAGATCTTGCTGTGGAGCTTTCTTTGGACTATTTAATAATAAAAAATTAATTTGCATAAAAAACTATCATCTCTATTATTTATGCAAACTAGCTGTAGGATATTTCAGAGTTGAATAAAAATACTATTATGTGATAGAAATTCTTGATGCATTGGGATTAAAATTCTGCAACTGCAAAAGCAAGCTTTTTGCATTTAGAAAAATAACATTTTTAATAACTGATATTTCTACTTTAAGCAAAACAAGTTAATTTTCTCTGTGACTATAAATTTATGTTTTTAGAAAAAATTGTGGGAAATATCTTGCTTTAACAGATATTATGCAAAAAATGTGAGTTAGGTAATAGTACGCAATTGCTATGGGAATGAAGTGCACATCCCTATATTCAGTGAGCTGAAATGAATGAAGTATTGCTCGCAATTGCCTACCTGCAGCACTGTGATACTAACTTGATCTGGCAGCCGCGAGCAGCTTCATACAACTTTTTCAGCCACTCTAAGTAATTACTGACCTCTGATCCCACCTTACGTGGATGGCTGGGGGAGAACAACTCTCTGTGAACTGCACACGTCATCACAAAGCAAGATCATCTGAACTTCAGAATGCATGACCCCCCTCTTCAGAACTTTTTCTCTCGCACCAACAGCAAATATCATAGTCCCTTGATTTTGCATTTTGATCAGTGGTCATACAATTTAATTTACCTTTCTTATTAGTCAGGTCATTTATATATGACTAAAGCATTATATGCAGCCTTTTAAAGTTTTGGTCCATGCCTATCTCATCTAGCTCCGAAGAACCCCTACTTTTAACTTTCAAGTGTCTTGCTAGAACCCCACCTGCCAAGAATGAGGCATATTAATTTTGCCATATGGACATTAAATTTCAAATTGTTGATGGGAAGAAGAGAAGGCCTATTACAAGGGCTGCCAGACACTTGGCTGGAAGACATTTACATACTAATAGGGACAAGAGAGGTTACTTCCCTTATCCATTTATCCCACAATGGACTTTGAGCACCAGGTATTGAAGGCAGGGAAGAGCATTCCAGGCCCTGGAAAGATGATACAATCCACAGAGCCAAGACATGGTCAGACCAACTAGTCACATGACTAACCTGCTTGGCAACCTGGGTTTTTCTGAAGTGTACAAACAATTTGAACGGAGAGTGTCTGTTTGCTCCTGGATTGAAAACACCTCTCCTGGCTGGTTCACCACAGCCACTCCTGTCTGCTCCCATCTCTTTCTCATGGAACTCCAAATCCACTGAGGACACATGAACCCCAAGAGAGAAAAATCTCCTACAGTGAACAAGGTAAAGAATATTGAGCCCCAAAGAAAAGCAAGATCTACCTACAATCAAGTGATTGTACAGTGATCTCGAAGATTGGTAACAAAACTTCTCTTCAGAGATTGCCTCAAACTTTTCCACTTTATTTCTTCTGCTCTGTTCTGTCTCTATCTGCATGTGTGTATCGTGTATGCATGCTAGCGTGGGCTGTCATGTGTCTGTAGGTGTTAACCAAATTAGAGTTTAAGTTTAATAAATTTCAATCTTTCTTCTTTAAGCCTAAGAAAACCTGTTTGTGGTTTCTTTGCCTTATAATTGGAAAACGGTGAACAAGGATTCACCAAGGGGTAGCGAAAAACACGGTGTTTTAAAAATTAAACCATGTTATGGTAAGGCCAGGGGAAGACTGAGAGGGAACCCTAGACCCCTTGCTCACCTGGTCGTAACGCAAGTCTTTAAAGAGTTCCTGTTTTGTTTTCACATTTTTTTTCCCCACATTAGCTTTTATTTAATTTAGTTTAATTAATCTTTCTATCACAATTCATGAAGTAAATTTTGATCAACTAAGTTAGGCATCACACACCATTTGTCCAATTAGAAAAGTGTGCATCTCTAAAGGGCCTAATCTGTCTGGATTTAAGCACATCCTTTTGCAGTTGTAATGTCTTGTGTATGAGAAACATGGCTCTTCACAAACTTGTCAGATTCTCGTGCACTTCAGGGAGCCAACTGCCTCCTAGTCACAGTCAATTTTGCTGTACAAATCAATTTGTCTCCACTGACGGAAAATAATTGCAAAGCAAACAAATTATCCATGCCACATTGAACTTTGCTTGCTCCAGGGACCAGGAGGCATAGCATCCCAAGGCTTCATCCTGCTTGGCTTCGGATATGTCTTTCTCTGTAAAATAAACAATATTTTTGCTGGAAAATAATGCACTGCCAAAATGAATTAAGTAGACTAATAAATTAAAGATATAAACAGTGTAAGGATGCTATCCTTAGTTGTGTTCTGCTTTCCTAAAAGCTCAAACATTGCTTTATAAATTTCATCAGCCTTTATGACAATGCGCAATAACTAGGTGTTACTATAAGTTGAAAATGAAGTGGCACAACAGCTTGAATCAACCACAATTCAAGGTGGTTGATAAGCATTCATTGTAAATGCAAGATAAGGGCAAGATGAGATGTGTGGCTGCTACATGTTCATATGTTTAATTATATACCTTTGTTCCAATACCATCCAGGCTTGGGCTAATAAGTGACAAGTAACATTCGCGCCACATAAGTTCCAGGCAATGACCATCTCAAACAAGAGAGAATCTAGCCATCAACCCTTGACACTCAATGGCATTACCATCGATGAATCCCCCACTATCAACATCCTGGGGGTCAGCATTGACCAGAAACTGAACTGGACCAGCCACATAAATGCTGTGGCTACAAGAGCAGGTCAGAGGCTGGGAATTCTGTCTCCCCAATGTCTGTCTACCATCTACAAGGCACAAGTCAGGAGTGTGATGGAATACTCTCCACTTGCCTGAAAGGGTGCAGCTCAGGAAGCTCGACACCATCCAGGACAAAGCAGCCCACTTGATTGGCACCCCATCCACCACCTTCAACATTCACTCCCTCCACCACCGATGGACAGTGGCATCAGTGTGTACCATGTACAAGATGCACTGCAGCAACTCATCAAGGCTCCTTCAACATTACCTTCCAAACCCGTGATCTCTACCACCTAGAAGGACGAGGGCAGTAGATGCATGGGAACACCACCACCTGCCTGTTCCCCTTCAAGCCACACACATTCTTGACTTGGAACTATATCTCCATTCCTTCACTGTCACTGGGTCAAAATCCTGGAACTCCCTCCCTAACAGCATTGTTGGTGTACCTACACCCCAAGGACTGCAGCAGTTCAAGAAGGCAGCTCACCACTACCTTCTCAAGGGCAATTAGGGATGGGCAATAATTGCTGGCCACATCACCCTGAACAAATAAAAAAAATACCATTGCTAATTCTTCTAATATTTAAAGATCTGCTGTTTCGGTCCTTCCTTTACCAAATCTGACACAAAAAGTAATTATGGTTAGGCTGCATTGCCAGCAAAACTGCTTGTTTCATTCAGGCATTAGAACTCCAGCTTGAAACCAAGCCCAGCAAAAGAATATGTAGGTCTCTTTTAGCTGATAGCTGATAAGGGTCACAGACAATGGGAACGCTAGGCCTCTTTCTGTCATATGTTTTGTAGTCATTGGTAAATTGTATTTCTTTTAGTTTGTGGTAACTTGTTAAAAATACATTAATTTTACTTGGTCTGTTGGTTTACAAAGATTCAGAAGATGTCTATTTTATTTTGTGTCTGCATGGACTGTAATACATTTATTCTTAGCATGTGGCATCTGGTAGCAGAGAGGAAAGACCAATAATGTACTATGTACTCCCTCAAGGTCCTACTACCCACCTGGTGAATTAAGTTCAATTCAGGGACTTTGTTCACCTTATTGGAGAAATGATGGATGAGAATTAAATATTTTATGAATTTAAGATGATTTGGATTTATTCTAAATGTGAGTTGAAATTGTATTCTTTAAAGCCACTTGTCCATTTAAGAAAATGAAGTTTCATTGTGTGGTGAGATTATTTATTCCTTTTGCACATATGTCAGACAATTTGAGAAGTAATTTTATGAATTGTAAATGCCAGAAGGTTTTTGAGGCTCTGGATCTTGTCAGATGGGAGGAAATGACTGATAATTTGAAGTAGGAGGCTTTCTTTTAAACGTTGTGCCTGATCCCTCCAACTAATCTGATTTCCAAAGAGGCAGATTTCACTTACGTCTCAGATGACAATTTCTGTAGTTTCATATTAAGTTCATGGATCCATTTCATGAGTTATTTGGTAGACTGGCCATCCAAAGTTTCTTTGACAGTTCAGGTGAATAAGACATTCACTTTGATGGTGATTTAGTGCATTTACATACATATCAACATTGATTGCACTATGAAGTAATTAATTGCATTTGAAGCACTTGGAAATATTTCAGAGAGATGTGGCGAGATGTAATTTTTTCATTTCAAATGAGTGCCAGTTTCCCCTTCAGGCAGGGGGAAGGATATTTCAAAGTGATTTTGATAGTGGTTGGTGATCGATAGATGGCAATTATATGGGAAGCAACGTCTTGCTTCGACTGAAGCCTGCTATATCTTATGCAGAAAAGAGTGAGTAGATAGCCGATTTGGAACCTTAAGAGCCTTCATTTCCATTTGTCAGCATCTTTGGAGATTTCTGTATGTACTGCTCACAATTTTCCATAGGGGTTGGGGTATATCTTCCTGGCTGTAGTGTGGACACATTTGCGTAGATTTTGGTCTGGCCCAAGAAGTGTCAGATGTATTTTAGGTGCTTTTGGAGCATGGGACATGGCCAGTAAATTTGAACCTTTTTGTCTCCATTTTGTGCTGAGAAATGGGCCAATTGAGATCCAAATTTGTCCCGTACCTTAATTTTATGGATGCTGCAAAATATAATTAATATATCGGATAATGAATTAATTTAACCAGTAGATGTAAATTTACATTCATAAATTAAATTCATTAGAATATTTTGCACTGCATTGAAGAAGTGTTTTTACTATTACATATAATTAATTAATTATCCTAATTAAGTCCAATTTACAGGAACAACCAGCCCAATTAGGAAACGAGCTTTCTGCTAACCAAAATCTTTCAAATTAACTTTCTTTACAACATGTCTGCTCTCGTATCTTGGTCAGAATTCTCCTTTATACCAAACATCTTTTATCATGTCTGTCACACTGAGTTTTCCACATATTTCCCTGCTGATACTGTTACGAGGGTTTCCATTTATTGTCAAAATTTTAGAATCTATATTTTTAAAACTGAAAAGGATTCCATGGATGCTGGAATCTTGAAGAAGCTGAACTTTTGGTGTTTTTCTTGAAAGGAAGGTCCACAGAAGGTTGGCCAGTGAACAAATCTTACTGGAAAGCATCTGTTTGCAAATAACCCAGCAGGGGGTTTGTGCTTGTGACTCTGAAAAGGATGTTTACAAGAGAATGACAAACCAAGATTTATGGTTGTCATACAACTTGCCTCTGGAAAGGTTTTAGTTTCATTTTTGAACTGTTAAAAAGCCAGTTGGTGTTTGGCCTGAAAAAAAAACAGGAAGGAGGAGTTGCCGTGTGCTTGCCAGGAGAAGACAGCTGATATCTCTCTCTCTCTTTGAAGAATCTCTGCATCTTTAAAGAATTCCTGCATCAAGCTGTACTGTTTCCTTATGTATTTGAAGAAATCCTGCAAGTTTGCAGAAACCTTGCATCTTTGAAGGAACTTTGCATCAAATGTGTGAGAAATGAAACCTTTGTTGCTGCACACCTGATGTAAGACCTATGTGAAGCCTTCTGTGCTGAATCACTTTGAAAGCCTACCCAAACAGACCATCAATGTCACCTGGAAAGAACTGTTCTCAGAAGATTCCTAGTGGCAGCCGCCTATTCACCTTTGGGACACCTCACCAAAACAAAGTTCTCCCATATCTTCTCTTCAGTCTACTTTTTTTATTGCTTATATTTCTTTGTAACAGCTGTAAACAAAAATCCCTTTTTATCTCGTTAACTGTTTGTGTATGTGACTGTGTGAGGGCTAGGATAAAAATAAGTGGCTTTAATATTTCAATTCACGTGCATGTTTACTTTATTAGGTTAAGACTTGGGATATAATAAATGGATAATTTTGTTGTTTATTAAAGAAACCTGGTTGGTGTGCTTTATTCCGGTGAAAAATAGAGTATCTGATTGACTGTTTCAGGAAGTGGGAAAATTTAAATATATGTTGTGACCTGTGGAGAAGTGGGACTGAATTAACAGTGCACTCCTCCCACCTTGGTCATAACAATACATAAACTAAAATGTACCAAGAAGACTATGGAAACAGTGGAATTGGTAAGGTATTTTACCCACAATTACAACACCAATATTTGGATCGTATTGCAGCAGAAGGTTTTTTTAAATTTTATCTATCATGGTTATTCTTTCAAGTAAGATGTGGACTGGGCTGGATTTAGTGGAGCCAGTGCAGCTCCCGGTGCCAGGTCAAAAAGGCAGTGGGAACCCCACCTCGGCCATTTGGAGCCCCCCCCCCCCCCAAGCTCTATTTAATGGCACCTGGACAATTAATAGCCTGGCACTGGGATCCTTTAAAGATGGGGATCCCGTCTCCAAGATCTGCCAACCAATCAGAGGGCCAGCAGCTCAGTAGTATTGGCAGAACCACTAGAAGTGGTGACCACTGCAGGTACTACAGGAGGCCTTGGAACCAGGCCCAGTGCTGGAGACCCGGACCTCAGGTAAGTCCAACAGGACCTGGCGATGGGGGGATGGAAGGTGGGCGTTGAGTGCAGGGGAGGTGGGGATTCAAGGAGGTGGGTTGTTTTCTGCCGGGAGCCCTTCGTGGACAACAGATTGCCCACGGAGGAGGGCCTACCCCCAACTCCGCATAGAGGTCACCTTGTTTTACTGGATAACCTCTCCACGTGGCGTAGACCTCACATCGCCGCTGACTTGATTCCAGTGGCTGCAGGAAGAGGCCCTTAAATGGCTGATAATTGGCCTTTTAAGGGCCTCAATTGGGCTCTGGGCAGAAAGGCCATCTTCAGCCTATCCTGCCCCCGACTTAATTGTGGTGTGACAGGAAGGCAACAGGCCCTCTGCCCCTTCCTCCTGCTGCAATTCTATGGGCGCCCCCTGCCTCCTAGCCAATCTCTGGGGGGCCCAGTAAATTCAGCCCGGACTGTGTGCAAAAGAGACTTTAGTGCAACTTCTCAAAGCTGCCAACAAGAGTTTGATTCAATTTGCAGCATCTTCTGCCTTTTTGCCGCCTTGCTTCATGTTCACTTTCTTTCTCTGTCATGTTCAGACTTATTTTTTTTCCTTCTGTTTCATATGAAGCCAATTTTCTTGTGGTTTTTATCTTTGTTCCTCCCACTCTCTTCCTTTTTGCCATCTTTACTATTTTCGTATGCTCTAATTTCTCACTTTCTGCCATCTGCTTAAAATGATAGAGTACGTTTTCCCGTTCTGCTGCCAAAGGGGGGAAATTGTCACATCACAAGAATAACCTGTCAACAGGCCAAATTGCTGAGATTTTCTGAATTGGCTCCAATGAATTATTCATGCTAACTCCCAACCCATATAGAGTCTGACACAGGGTGGGGAATTTTCGCCCCAATATGGGGGCGAGAACGGAGGCGAGTGGGTGTGTAATTACGGCTGCCAGCCGGCGTGTCGGTTTGCTGGCACCATTCTGCCCTCGTGCCGGAGTCATTTTTCTGGAAGCCGGATTGGGGACAGAATGGCTACCCACTTGCAAGTGGCAGGTAGCTTATTAAGCCAATTAAAAGGCCAATTAAGGCCATGGATCAGAGGCTGACTGGAATTTTCCAGTCCGCCTGTGGCTCCCCTGCAATGTCGGAAGCACAACAGCTGCCTGGAGGCGGCCTTGCACTGGCAGACTGAGTGGAGGCCAGCACAGAATTTGAGACCCCAACCCCACCTCCTGGCCTACCTGGTTGCAGCTGTGGCAGCAGGCTGCCCTGTGGAGATGTTTCCTCTCCAAAATGGTGGCCCGGCAGCTATAGTCATCTTTTACTACAAAAGTTTAAAAAGTTGCTGAGAGGGTGCCTCAAGATGGAGGCTGCAGCTCCTTCAGTGCTGGAGGGACTTCAATTGGCCCTCCAGCTTTAAGAGCACGTCTGCCATTCTTAATTGGACAGCGAGTATGCCCTCTGGTCACTAATTGGCCAATTCAGGCAAAATTGAGGTCAGGAAACTGCTCCCAACACATTGCAGGTTTGGAACCCCCATTTGACCCCGACAGTGGGGTCCTGACCTTAAATGCAAAATCCTGCCCTGGATGTTCAACAAAAAAATGGCAGGGAATTTCAAGCATCAATGGCTATTAAAGGAATTCAATTTCTGAAAGGTCAACAGCCATGCATGGGAACAACCATTGTTGCCAAACAATGTTCTGATAATGTAGGAGCTTAAAATTGTGGCTTGTCCTAACAAGAGTGTATGAGGTGCACAAATGTCTCAGAAAGTGTCGAAGAATGTGGAGGCAGGAAAGAATCTTTGGGCAGGTGATGGAGTTGCTTAGCACCTGACCTCCTAGGCCAGAATTTTACATCCCCCCCACCCCGGCCACAGGAGTGGCCTGGTGGCGGGGGTGGGGGGGGTTCGTAAAATTGAGTGGGAGGCGGGGGTACCATTCCCAACACCTTCCTACCCATCCCCCCCCCCCCCCCCCCCCCACCCAACCGCTGCAAATTTACGAGGTGTGGTGGTGGCGACAAACAGACCGCCCAACCCAGGCTAATCAAGGTCCTTAAGCGGCTAATTAACTGCCTCCTCCTACCGGAGGGCACCCCCCCACGTCCCAACCGCCCCCACTACACAACACTCCCCCCCGCCTGCCGAAACGATGCAGATTGCCTCACTGGGGCCCATCCAATTGTCCCTGACGATGCCACAAATCCTTACCATGTTTCTGGGCTGGCATCCCTCTTGCTGCTGAAGCTGGGTGCAGTCCCAGCAGTGGCCACTGCTCCCAGGTCAGTGAGTTTCAGGTCATTACCACTCACTGCATAAAAAAGTGCTTCCTCATATTCCCCGCATCGTATGCTCCAAAACTTTTAATCGTGTTCCCGAGTCCAGTACTATTTGTTAATGGGAACAGTTAATGGGCGGCACAGTGGCGCAGTGGTTAGCACTGCAGCCTCACAGCTCCAGGGACCCAGGTTCGATTCTGGGTACTACCTGTGTGGAGTTTGCAAGTTCTCCCTGTGTCTGCGTGGGTTTTCGCCGGGTGCTCCGGTTTCCTCCCACATCCAAAGACTTGCAGGTGATAGGTAAATTGGCCGTTGTAAATTGCCCCTAGTATAGGGAATATGGGATTACTGTCGGGTTAGTATAAATGGGTGGTTGTTGGTCGGCACAGACTCGGTGGGCCGAAGGGCCTGTTTCAGTGCTGTATCTCTAAATAAATAAAAAATAAAAATAAAATATATCCTTGTCTAAATTATCTAAGCTTGTCATAATCTTGTACTCTTCTATTAAATCTCCCCTCAGCCTCCTGTGTTCTAAGGAGAACAAATCCAGGCCTTTCAACCTAACCTTGTAACTAAAATCCTCCATCCCTGGAACCATTCTGTTAAATCTCCACTGCACCCTTTCAAGGACCCTCACATCCTTCCTGAAGTTTGGTGAATTGGATGCAATACTCCAGACCTTTTGTAAAGGTTCAGCATAACCTCCCTACTTTTGTACTCTATGCCTCTATTTATGAAGCCTAGATCCCATATGCTTTAAAAACCACTCACTCAATATGTCCTGCCACCTTCAAAGATCTGTACACACGCACTGCAAGGTCCCTCTGGCTGGAATTTTATGATGACCAGCCACAGGTTGGGGGTGAGCCCACCTCCGCCAGGCCTGGGAGCCACACCGGAATTTACGTAGCCCAGGCCCTTAATTGGCTTCCAAGATCTGCCAGCCAATCAGCCAGCCGGCAGCTCTCAGTCCCAGCAGCGCCACCGGGAGCGGTGGCCACTACTTGGACTGCACTCAGCCACAGCAGCAAGAGAGACAGCGGCCCCAGAAACAAGGTAAGTCTCTGGGACCTTGCTGGGCACTATCGGCCAGGCCCTGGCGAGGCAATGGGGTTTGGTTGATGGGGGTGGGAGAGTTGTGTAGTGGGAGGTGTGGCACCGTGGAGGACCCTCCATGAGGCACAGGTTGCCCGATCAGGAGCGCACCCTCCAGCTCGCAAGAAGGCCGCCAGGTTTTATTTGACGGCCTCCTGGGGCCCTCAGCCGCCCGCCAGCCACTGGTAAAATACCAGCAGCAGTAGGAGGAGGCCGTTAAGTGGCAGTTAATTGGCCACTTAAGGGTCTTGATTGGTCTGGAGCGGGTGGGCTGTTCTTCACTGTCGCCGCCCCTTGTAAAATTGCAGCGGGGGCGGAAAGGTGTCAGGAACAGCAGTCCCCCGCCTCCCATTCAATTTTACAGCCCCCACCACCGACACCAGCCGCTCCTGTGGAGGAGGATGAAATTCTGGCCTCTGTCCCTGCACACTCTTTAGAACTGTGCCATTAAGTATGTATTGCTTTTCCCTATTCCTTCTCCCAAAATGCATCACCTTCACTTGTCCGTATTAAATTCCATCTGCCACCTCTCTGCCTATTTTTTTTTATTCATTCATGGAAGGTGGACTTCGTTGGCTAAGCCAGCATTTATTGCCCATCCCTAATTGCCCTTGAGAAAGCGGTGATGAGCTAACTTCTTAAACCGCTGCAGTCATGTGGGGTAGGTATATCCACAGTGCTGTTAGGAAGGGAGTTCCAGGATTTTGAACCAGCGACAGTGAAGGAACGGCGATATAGTTCCAAGTCAGGATGGTGTGTGACTTGGAGGGGAACTTGCAGGTGGTGGCGTTCCCATGTATGTGCTGCCCTTGTCCTCCTAGTTGGTAGAGGGAGCAGGTTTGGAAGGTGCTGTCAAAGGGGTCTTGGTGCATTGCTGCAGTGCATCTTGTAGATGGTACACACTGCTGCCACTGTGCGTCAGTGGCGGAGGGAGTGAATGTTTGTGCATGGGGTGCCAATCAAGTGGGCTGCTTTGTCCTGGATGATGTCGAGCTTCTAGAGTGTTGTTGGAGCTGCACCCATCCAGGCAATTGGAGAGTATTCCATCACACTCCTGACTTGTGCCTTGTAGATGGTGGACAGGCTTTGGGGAGTCAGGAGCTGAGTTACTCGCTGCAGGATTCCTAGCCTCTGACCTGCTCTTGTAGCCAGGGTATATATATGGCTATTCCAGTTCAGTTTCGGGCCAGTGATAGCCCCGAGGATGTTGATAGTGGTGGATTCAACGATGCTAAAGCCATTGAATGTCAGGGGAGATGGTTAGATTCTCTCTTGTTGGGGAGATGGTCATTGCCTGGCACTTGTGTGGCACGAATGTTACTTGCCACTTATCAGCCCAAGCCTGGATATTGTCCAGGTCTTGTTGCATTTCTGCACGGACTGCTTCAGTATCTGAGGAGTCGCGAATGGTGCTGAACATTGTGCAATCATCAGCGAACATTCCCGCTTCTGACGTTATGATTGAAGGAAGGTCATTGATGAAGCAGCTGAAGATGGTTGGGCCTCGGACACTACCCTGAGGAACTCCTGCAGTGATGTCCTGGAGCTCAGATAATTGACCTCCAACAACCACAACCATCTTCTTTTGTGCTAGTATGGCTCCAACCAGCAGAGAGTTTTCCCCCTGATTCCCATTGACTTCTGTTTTGCTTGGGCTTCTTGATGCCATACTCGGTCAAATGCTGCCTTGATGTCAAGGGCAGTCACTCTCACCTCACTTCTTGAGTTCAGCTCTATTGTCCGTGTTTGAACCAAGGCTGTAATGAGGTCAGGAGCTGAGTGGTCCTGACGGAATCCAAACTGAGCGTCACTGAGCAGATTATTGCTAAGCAAGTGCCACTTGATGGCACTGTTGATGACACCTTCCATCACTTTACTGATGATTGAGAGTAAACTGATGGGGCGTTAATTGGCCGGGTTGGATTTGTCCTGCTTTTTGTGTACAGGACACACCTGGGCAATTTTCCACCTTGCCGGGTAGATGCCAGTGTTGTAGCTGTACTGGAACAGCTTGGCTAGGGGCACGGCATAGCCTATCTATGCAACTGTAGTTGTATCAACTATGGGCCTTGATATTCTGCTCTGTTGTACCTGTGGAAAGCTCATTTCCCAGCTGCTATAGAGTGGCATAGAACCAGTCAGCTCAGGTCTCCACACATATCACGTTACTCCATAATTACTTGAGCTTCCACCAAGAGGTGGATTAGGGCCTGTAACTGTAATCAGTGCAAGTCTAACATTGAGATGTTAATGAAATGGGTTCCTGGCTTTGATTATGGAAATTCCTGTCCTTGCATCCCAGAGTGCTTACTTATAGTGGCTGGTGCTAGACACTTCCCCTGGCCTCTCCCTACCACAGCCACCACCCCCCGCCCTTCCGCACCCCCCACCCCCCGCACTG
Organism: Heterodontus francisci; assembly: GCF_036365525.1. Classification (NCBI taxonomy): domain Eukaryota; kingdom Metazoa; phylum Chordata; class Chondrichthyes; order Heterodontiformes; family Heterodontidae; genus Heterodontus; species Heterodontus francisci. The sequence goes on along the minus strand of NC_090371.1, from coordinate 194,901,548 downwards.
CCCCCCCCCCCCCCCCCCCCCCCCCCTGCCCAACCACCACTCTCCGTTTTGGGGAGTGTGAGAATTCTAGCAGGCAGGCTAAAAATATTTTTAAGGGACCCATTGGATTTTTGCTCTTGCAGGATTTATGGATGCCACTCTCCAATAGCAGCCAGCAACCTGATCTGGACAACCAGGCAACCTCTCGTTCCACCCCCAAGTACTGGTACAAGGCTCAGCCAGATTTTGAGCTTTCACCAGACATGTGGCATGGTCACGTTAATGAAGCAAATTTGTGCGCATCTAAGTCTGGATAGGTAAATTGATCTTATAATGTGCGCAATCTGTCCTATACCAAAGCTAAGAGGGGAGAGCAATATCAAGGTATTGTGTATGTGTGCAAGCCACAATTGCTACCATGCTGACATGCAACTTGTGGCATCTTAACTCAGCCTCATGCTTCTCTATAGGTGCCTCTGAGTGGCAGTCATGTGTGAGATGATTGGCTGCCATGTGCTAATATGAACTCTTTCTACTGCGATGGCCTCGTCTAATTGAAGTTGGGTCTTGACATGGTGCTTCTGTAGACTGCACCTCTTATACTGCTTCATGGGTTGCTCTGCCCTGCCTCCTTACTGTCACATGTGTATCTGAGGGGGCTAGGAGAAGGACACACATGTAAAAGGCAGCTTGCATCAGGTGTATATATTCCTACCTGGTCACTGGAACTGCTAACTGGCTCTATACGGCATTGAAATTCTCACAGCATTGTGTTGCCGTGCCTGATGTCATGCAGTCATTTACTACTCTGACCATGTCCTTCCACTGCAGTAGCTTTTGATGGTTTTCTCCATTCAGTCTGAAACTGGACCTCCTTCCTCTGTGTTATATTGGCAGGCAGTGCTTCCAGTGCAGTGTCTGAAAACTTGCCAGTTTTTGGCCCTGCTGTTAAGCTCTGAGATATTTGGTGAAGATTTGCAATACTGCTTTCCAAATTAAAATTCCATGAAGAGACCTGACATTTTAAGCTGCTGCGAGTATTTAAATCCTGCAGCAACCCAATATTGCCCACCTCCAAACAGGCGAGCTCCCTGTTGAGGTACTGACCATACCAGAAGTCCATCCAGAATTTTCAAATGAGGTTGTACTGGAGTCAACACTGGGCAATCTGGCGGGTGGCCACATTTCTGCCAGCAACCATTACTAGAGCGGAAAATCCAGCCTATAGATGCAATTATGCATTTTTCACATAGTTTAATCAATGCAGATTGTAAATGTGTTGACCATTGCAGATAAATTGATATAAAAGCAAAATACAGCGGATGCTGGAAATCTGAATAAAAACAAGAAATGCTGGAACGACTCAGCAGGTCTGGCAGCATCTGTGGAAAGAGAAGCAGAGTTAACGTTTCGGGTCAGTGACCCTTCTTCGGAAGAAGGGTCACTGACCCGAAACGTTAACTCTGCTTCTCTTTTCACAGATGCTGCCAGACCTGCTGAGTGGTTCCAGCAGATAAATTGATGTTTGCCAAAGATTTGAGATTTTCTGATATTAGTGAGGTGCTGGATATTTCTGTGAATTAGTCGGAGGAGTTTAAACTGTATTATTCAGTGCAACTGGACAGAACCTGGCACACAAATGACCTTTCCAACAATCCCTTTACCCCCATAAAAAAGGTCAGGACCAGCCTCCCCAAACCCATGGAAAATAATTGTAAAAGGAACGAAAGATAAAAATTTGAATGATAATCAGCATAAGTTAGCTAATATTGCAAATGAAAATGGTTGAATTATGTTTCATTTAGTTGTTTTTCTGTTAGTCAGTTTTTCTCCAGATTAGATTTGTGATCACATTTGCAAACGCAAAGAAGCCACTTCTGGTTTAATTGGCACTTGGGAAATTTAGGAAGCCTGGGCTCCTAAGGTAATAAATGCATCACAAGTTGTGTATACATGTTGGTTATGCCAACATATTTTTGTTGATTTTTGGTATTTACAAATTCTTTTATACGTACACCTTATTTTATTCAAAATTGCATTTCCTTTGATTGTAACAATTTGATGTTCCATATCAAATGCTGATGTTGATATCTCATCATAAATCTTTTTCTTTGAATATGCTCTGGGGAAATGAATATAATATTTTGGATGATGGATGGTGCTGTTCTGTGATTAGGTGCATTCCAGATCTTTTTCTTCAAGTCTGTCCCTTTCTAGTCTTTTTTTTTAACCAGCAAACTCATGCTTTAACCGAATTCACCATCCAAACTTTCATTCTGTTTCACAAGTGCTTGATTTATGCAGGGCTATGGGGAGAAGGCCAGGGAGTGGCACTAAATAAACTGCTCTTTCAGAGAGCCGACGCAGGCACGATGTGCTGAATGGCCTCCTTCTGAACTGTTACAATTCTGTGATTCTGTAATTTTTTTTCAAACAAGATTGTTTCCATATTAAATTATATAGGTTATTTGACTTAAAGCAATAAGAGATATGGGCCTTGTATGCAACATCTGATTGAGGGAATCTGAACCATAGATTTGGGATTATCGCGAATAAAAAAAGATTCCGTTAAGAAATACATACCAAAATGATGAGCCTATAAAATGAGTTACCTGGTATGACTATTAAATGGATTCTATTTTCAATGCTTTGTAATCTGATACATACGTATAATGATGATGGGGGAATTCCACAATACACCAAGCTGCGCCCCCCCCCCCCCCCACCCCCACCCCCACGAAAGTGAAGCAGCATGTTTTATGTTAGAATGTCCCAGTAATTTTATATGAATGGTTCAGGTAAGGACCATTTTTCATTTGTTACTTTCTTGCTGAGTGGAGATAATAGGCCCAGATTTTGCTGAAGCAGGTCATTTCACAGAGTGCCCTGTTAGACTTGTTCATGAAGGTTTAAGATTTAATTTTGTTTTTGCACATAAATTTACTGGGAGTGTGAGCTGTAAATGGTGCAACAAAGGCACCAGGACATCTGGAAACTTAAATGAATGATGGGACAAACAGTATTTCTCCTTAACGAACAAGATTTAAGGATTGAATAATAAACAGAGGAAGGACTAAGAAAGAGAGTGAATTAGAATGGGAAAATTCAATGTCAGTTTAGTACAGAAAGGTAAATAAAGAGAGGGAAAGAAAAATGAGATTAAGAGAAAGAGACATAAAAGAAAACTAAAAAAAAGACTAAAAGATTAAATTTGACATTTTTAAAATCTCCAACAACATTCCACTATTTTAAGGGATGAGACCCTTTACTTTCTGGCCACAAGGATTGGCAGTCATTAATAATTATGTTGTTAAAAGGATACATACACTATCATTTACTGCACTTAACATTCTGTCATGCATTTAGTGGGCAATTACTGTGCAAATGCAACAACATCGTGAAAATCACAGAGAGATTAAGGACAAAATACTGTTTTTGCGAAGTTAATGGCAAAGTGGCATAAATTGATCATCAACTTGTGGCGATTCACAAATGACAAGGTATCACTTCCTTGCTACAAGTTGCTGGCTGCTTTGTGCATTAGTAACAGTGTGCATTGTTCAGTCACTGTTATTTTTCCAACAAAATCTGGGCCAATATATTATTCAAAGATCAGGTGAAAAATAAATTATTCCCTTTCTTGCCCCATCCTCTTGCTAGGAATTACACAAATATTATCGATCTCATCCATTCAGCCCACCTGATCTGACCTGGCATCAAACACTTCCATGTTGTTCATGTAGCTAAGGAAAGCTGTATTAATTTCCCATTAATGATCTGAACAGAAACTTAGCAAGCAAAAATTTGACATTTCCTTTTTTGTTACTGATGTTTCTTAATGTATTTTTTTTTTAAATGAATCAAGAAACAAAACTTAAGAAAGATGAATGGTCCCCGAGTACTTTGTATCCATTTTACATCACTGTTTGGTCATGTGTACTTTTTGCTAAAAGTATGGCCACATCATTTACTCTGCATTACACAACAGAGCATTAACAGCAGCAGTTAACAATCTTTGTGGCATTAGCATCCTCTGCTGGACCTTTATTCCAACTGCAAATCCATGAATTTCAGATTCTCATTTTGGATTCATTGCCCAGAGTGCAATCACGTGGAAGAACTTATTGTGCAGCTCCTGCCATCAATGTGGCCTTTGCCATTTTGCTGGGGACCTCAGAATTGGCAGCCAAAAGCAAACACACTGCTGATTTAGGTATTTAAACTGGGCTGCTGATACATAAATAGGGTCCTGGTGCCATTTCAAGAGTTAGCTAGGTGGAGCATGCACCAAGCACATTCTGTCCCAGTATTAGCTGGTGATCCAGTCTGAGAGAAGACAAAGTTATGTTCTTATTTATATTTTGGGGCCTGGAGAGGAAACAGTACACTTCTGGGCTTTCCTATCTTGAGAGAAAACTCCCTTCCACCCACCCCCCAACCCCACCATCCCTCTTCCCCCACCCCAATGCAACTTGCTGGCCATGAGATAGCCCAGCTGCCACACTGAGTTGGTTGGCAGGTCAGGTTGCAACTGAAAGGAGCCACTTCAAAGACTGTTGATTAGGTTGGTTGGACCAATGCCAGGCACAAGTGGGCAGAGTGTCATGTACGCTCTGCCTATTTGTGCCTGAAAATTGCAATGGATGTCCTAAGATCCGCCTAGGACCTGATTTGCTTTCTGTTTCAAATGAGCTTGCCTTTTACAGAACCATATGAAAATCAGGGGGCCTTGGGCATCAGTGGGGTAGGCAAGGTGTCCCCACTCCAATTTTCAATTACAAGCCTTCCATACATCTTTAGGAGAAATCCAAAGACTTTGTTGCATCATTTAATGCTTCTATGTATGTCGAAAAGGTTTGATCTGAGTTGGCTGAAAATATATAATTCCTTCAAATTATGATGGCAGCTAGATCTAGACATTTCTCTAATTGTCTGCCAGATTCCCACTGTAATTCTGGCTGGAATCTAGCTGAACCTACAGGAAAAAAGCATGGACTTAGTTACAATCTTTCCTACCTATTCTGCGATTTCCTAATCATCCTGTAAGAATGATTGCTCCCTCAAACTCTTCAGCTCAAAAAGGACAGAGCATATTATTGGAGGCTGGTACACCAAGAGAGGGAAGACACATTGGCCTCCAACTGGATGCAAATAGGCTCCACTGGTGTGGTCAAGGCAAGGGAAGGCGTGGCCTGGTCTCTGAAGTAAATAAAATCTGTATCAACTCCTGTACACAGGAAGTCAAGGGAAGCTAGATGGAATCTTGAGCAAGGTGGCCCTCCACCCTCCCCTGCTCCGATGCTGGAAAAGCAGGGACAAGATTTTCTGGGCACTTGAAGCAGGCAGATATCGGAATTATAGCCACAGTGCAACATGTGCACACCAGCCTTATGCGAATGAGATGCCCTCTCATTTACACCACAAATTCTGGTGGAGTCAATGCTGGAGGGCACCAGTGAGCACAATCCTGGCAAAAAAGGCCAATAGCATTTTAAATTGACAATAAAAAAAGAGGTCGTGTACAATGTATAAGTTATTGTAGTACTGTATATAGTTTTGGGCATCCCATGATAGAAAAGAGATTAAAGCTGTAGAGAGTGTACAGGGTAACACCAAGGATGAGATACTGTGGCCAGAATTTTATGCCCCCCCAAACGAGCCCCTCCTGCCCCCACTGCAATTTTATGCGGGGTGGTGGTGGCGAGAAATGGCCTGCCCGCCCCAAGCTAATCAAGGCCCTTAAGTGGCCAATTAACTGGCATTTAAGGGCCTCCTCCCACCACAGTGGGTATTTTACCCTCAGCAGCCAGACGGCAGAAGCCTCAAAAACCCTGCTTGGTGAAACCAGGTGGTCTTCCTGCAGGCTGGTGGTGGGTCCTCCTGATCAGGCACCCTGTGCCCCACAGAGGCAGCCCCAGAAGCCTCAACTGCCCCCAATGCACAACACTCCCCCCGCCCCCATAACTGACCTCCCCCTTGCCTCGCCGGAGCCCAACCGATTGTCCCTGGCAAGGCCCTAAAAATGTACCTGTCTCCGGGGCCATCCTTCATCTTGCTTGCAATGACTGGGTGTAGTACCAGCTGTGGCCTCTGCTCCCAATGGCACTGCTGGGACTAAGAGCTGCAGGCCCGCTGATTGGCCTCAAGGAGGTGGAAGTCCCACCAAAACCAATTAAGAGCCTGCCGGAGGTGGGCTCGCCACTGACATTTCAGCTAGTGGGCGGGGCCTCCCACCCAACGTAAAGTTCCAGCCTATAGCTTTGAGGAAAGACTTGAGATACTGGGAATATTTCCATTGGAGAAGAGATCTAAGAGGATACTTAATCCAGGTTTTTAAAATTATGAAACTTTAGTGAAGAGCAAAAGTGTATTTTGTCTGGATGGGAAATTAGTGACAAGGGGTCAACAATTTAACATCGTCACTAAGCGAATGAAGATAGAGGTTAGAAAGATTTGCTTTACACAGAGTGTTGTTGGAGCGTGGAATGCTCCGCAGGGGGTAATTAAGGCAAAGTCTAATGGCCACTGTATGGATTATGTTTTTCTATTTGTTATAAATCAATGGTAAATAATAAGTGATTAGAAGATGCTTGTAATTACTAGCCTGACTAGCAGCTTGCTTGATTGGCTCTCCTTCCACCAACCTAAACATTCACTCATTCACTCCCTCCACCATTGGTGTACAGATGGTAGATGTGTACCATCTACAAAATGCACTCCAGTCCCTCTCCAAGTCACTTTCAACAGCACCTTTCAAATCTGTGACCTCTACCACCTAGAACAAGAGTAACAGCCACATGGGAGTATCATCACCTGCAAGTTCCCCTCCAAGTCACACACCAGCCTTATTGATTGATGAGGGAAGGGCTGTAGATGTCATATACACGGACTTCAGTAAGGCGTTTGATAAGGTTCCCCATGGTAGGCTGATGGAGAAAGTGAAGTCGCATGGGGTCCAGGGTGTACTAGCTAGATGGATAAAGAACTGGCTGGGCAACAGGAGACAGAGAGTAGCAGTGGAAGGGAGTTTCTCAAAATGGAGACGTGTGACCAGTGGTGTTCCACAGGGATCCGTGCTGGGACCACTGTTGTTTGTGATATACATAAATGATTTGGAGGAAAGTATAGGTGGTCTGATTAGCAAGTTTGCAGACGACACTAAGATTGGTGGAGTAGCAGATAGTGAAGGGGACTGTCAGAGAATACAGCAGAATATAGAGTTGGGCAGAGAAATGGCAGATGGAGTTCAATCAGGGCAAATGCGAGGTGATGCATTTTGGAAGATCCAATTCAAGAGTGAACTATACAGTAAATGGAAAAGTCCTGGGGAAAATTGATGTACAGAGAGATTTGGGTGTTCAGGTCCATTGTTCCCTGAAGGTGGCAACGCAGGTCAATAGAGTGGTCAAGAAGGCATACGGCATGCTTTCCTTCATCGGACGGGGTATTGAGTACAAGGGTTGGCAGGTCATGTTACAGATGTATAAGACTTTGGTTCGGCCACATTTGGAATACTGCGTACAGTTCTGGTCGCCACATTACCAAAAGGATGTAGATGCTTTGGAGAGGGTGCAGAGGAGGTTCACCAGGATGTTGCCTGGTATGGAGGGCACTAGCTATGAAGAGAGGTTGAGTAGATTAGGATTATTTTCATTAGAAAGACGGAGGTTGAGGGGGGACCTGATTGAGGTGTACAAAATCATGTGAGGTATAGACAGGGTGGATAGCAAGAAGCTTTTTCCCAGAGTGGGGGATTCAATTACTAGGGGTCACGAGTTCAAAGTGAGAGGGGAAAAGTTTAGGGGGGGATATGCGTGGAAAGTTCTTTACGCAGAGGGTGGTGGGTGCCTGGAACGCGTTGCCAGCGGAGGTGGTAGACGCGGGCACGATAGCGTCTTTTAAGATGTATCTAGACAGATACATGAATGGGCAGGAAGCAAAGAGATACAGACCCTTAGAAAATTGGCGACATGTTTAGATAGAGGATCTGGATCGGCGCAGGCTTGGAGGGCCGAAGGGCCTGTTCCTGTACTGTAATTTTCTTTGTTCTTTGTTCTTTGTTCTATCCTGACTTACATGCGAACATATGAATTAGAAGAAGGAGTAGGCCACTCGACCCCTCGAGCCTGCTCCGCCATTCAACAAGATAATGGCTGATCTGATTGTAACCTCAACATCACAGTCCTGTCAACACCCGATAACCTTTCACCCCCTTGCTTATCAAGAATCTATCTACCTCGGCCTTAAAAATATTCAAAGACTCTGCTTCCAGCGCCTTTTGAGGAAGAGAGTTCCAAAGACTCACTAACCTCTGAGAGAAAAAAAACTTCTCGTCTTTGTCTTAAATGGACGACCTCTTATTTTTAAACAGTGACCCCTAGTTATAGATTCTCTCACAAGAGGAAACATCCTTTCCACATCCACCCTGTCAAGACCCCTCAGGATCTTACAGGTTTCAATCAAGTTGCCTCTTACTCTTCTAAATTCCAGCAGATACAAGCCAAGCCTGTCCAATCTTTGCTCATAAGACAGCCCAGCCATTCCAGGTATTAGTCTAGTAAACCTTCTCTGAACTCTTCCAATACATTTACATCTTTCCTTAAATAAGGAGACCAATAATGTACACAATACTCCCGATGTGGTCTCACCAATGCCCTGTATAGCTGAAGCATAACTTCCCTACTTTTGTATTCAATTCCCCTCACAATAAACAATAATATTCTATCAGCTTTCCTAATTATTTGCTGTACCTGCATTTATGATTCTTTTGTGATTCATACACTTGGATACCCAGATCACCATTTACATAATATGCTTCTTTTTTATTCTTCCTGCCAAAATGGACAATTTCACATTTTCCCACATTATACTCCATTTGCCATATCTTTGCTCACTCACTTAACCTATCTATATCCCTTTGTAACCCCCTAATGTCCTCTTCATAACTTACTTTCTTACCTATCTTTGTGTCATCAGCAAATTTAGCAACCATACTTTTGGTCCCTTCATCCAAGTCATTTATATAAATTGTAAAGTGTTGAGGCCCCAACACAGATCCCTGTGGCACAACACTCATTACATCTTGTCATCCAGAAAATGACCCATTTATACCTACTCTCTGTTTCCTGTTAGCTAGCTAATCTTCCAGCCATGCCAATATGTTACACCATGAGCTTTTATTTTTCGCAATAACCATTGCTGTCGCACCTTATCAAATACCTTCTGGAGATCTAAGTATAGTACATCCACTGGTTCCCCTTTATCCACAGTACACGCTACTTCTTCAAAGAACTCCAATAAATTGGTTATATATGATTTTCCTTTCACAAAACCATGTTGACTCTACCTGATTACCTTGAATTTTTCTAAGTGCCCTGCTATAATACCTTTAATAATAGCTTCTAATATGTTCCTTATGACAGCTGTTAAGCTAACTGGCCTGTAGTTTCTTGCTTTCTGTTTCACTCCCTTTTTGAATAAAGGAGTTATATTGGCTATTTTCCAATCTAATGGAACCTTCCCCGAATCTAGGGAATTTTGGAAAATTCAAACCAATACATCAACTATCTCACTCGTGTCATGATCCTGTTTTTTTCCCCCTTTGGGAAATATTGCAGTACGCCTTTAAGGCTGTAAAAAGATCAGTACTGCTTTAAGGCAACAAGCTCCAGGGACTGTAAGCCAAAGTGCATTCTGGTTACCCGGCAACAACCATACTAATCAAGAAGAGACGAAATACAATGTTGCCTTTTGACTTTGAAACTAGCTGGCAGACACAGACAGTTGACACAGCTGTGTGCTAGCACCTGCAAGAAGAAAAAAGAGTTCTCAGACCATTTAAATTGAAGGAAGAGAAGTTAGTTTATTGTTCTTTGTCAAAATTCTAAAAGGTTAAGCCAGATTAATTTCTTAAAATAAACAAATTATTGATCCGTTGTGTTCATCGCTGGAAAGAAGAAAAGTTTGATGCTTCAAATGCTGAACGAAACTGCTGAATACCTGGCCGGAATTTTATGGTGGATGGATGGGAGCCGGACTCCGACGTGTCGGTGGTGAACCCGCTTCCGCCTAGCCCGGGGATCCGTCCCGTATTTTACGGGTCCCTAGGCTTTAATTGTCCCAAGGCGGGTCTTCCACCTACTTGAGGGAGGAGGTCCCGCCTCAGTGAGCTGCCAGGCTCTTAGTCCCAGCAGCGCCACCAGGAGCGGTGACCACTACTGGGACTGCAGCCCAGCCGATGCCATGGATTGAGGAGGGAAGGTAAGTAGGGGCATGCCTCACCAGCGGGATCGATCCTTCCCTGGTGAAGCTGAAGTGGTCATTTGGGGGGAGGGCGGTGTCTTGGGTCCTGGGAGTGGGTTGGGAGGCGGGGGAGGCCCTCAATTGGGCACCCTGTGCCCGACTGCCATGCCCCTCCCTCCCGGGGCGCGGAAAGGCCGGCAGCTGTCACTGGGTGGCCTTTCATGTCCCCAGCACACCCGCTTGCCATGGGTAAAATACCCGTGGAGGCAGGCGAGGGCCCTTAAGTGGCCGTTAAATGGCCACTTAAGGACCTTGATTGGCCTCAGATGGGCGGGTAGTTTCCCACCCCCCGCCCAACACCATAAACCTGTCCGGAGGCGGAAGCGGGGTGGCTAGGCCTCCTGGAGCCTGCCGCTCAATTTTGCGCCGCCCCCACGCCACAATCCGACCCAATGGGGTGGCATAAAATCCGGCCCCTATCTCTGAAAGGATCTTTCCTCATCAGGCCTTGGAAGACTGCAAGTGAACTTTGTATCAGAGGACCGTTCGTCAGGAAGCATAATCTGCAAAGACTTTATGTTTATTTCTATTTTTTCGGGCAGCTAATTAATCAACAAAAATACTGTTAATTTGGGTACATGTATGCAAATGCGGGAGTTAGATTTTTTAACTAAGTTGTAAGGCCTTTAGATATTGGCTTATCTTAGTGTTTAAGATTTTAGTTTTTTTTAAATAAATACTTAATTTGTTGATATCTAAAGATACCTAGTTTGGTTCACCTCATTTGGGGGTTACTAGATTGTTTCAATCTGGCTGCTGCTTTCTTTGATTTGGAAAGCTTAAAGATATGTATGATGCGACTTGTGGAGTGGCGGGACTGAATTGACAGTGCTTTTCTCCCACGCAATCAGAATCATATTGTTTGATTGAGGGCTTTGTCCTGAGCGGTCGTACCATAATGCTAGCCACTTCTTTTAAGACCCTAGGATGAAGTCCATCAGGACCTGGGGAATTGTCAGCCACAGCTCCAACAATTTGCTCAGTACCACTTCCCTGCTGATTGTAATTTTCTTGAGTTCCTTCTTCCCTTCCAATTCCTGATTTACCGCTATTTCTGCGATGTTATTTGTATCCTCTATATGAAGACTGATGCAAAATACTGTTCAATTCAACTGCCATATGCTTATTTTCCATTATTAATTACCCAGTCTTACTTTCTATAGGACCAATGCCCATTTTGTTAACTCTTTTTAAAATATCTATAGAAACTCTTACTATCTTTTTATATTTCTAGTTAGCTTTCTCTTGTACTCTAATTTTTCCCTCCTTATCAATCTTATAGTCATTCCTTGCTGTTTTTTATGTTCTGTCCAATCTTCTGACCTGCCTCTCATCTTTGCGCAATTATAGGCTTTTTCTTTAAGTTTGACACTATTTTTAATTTTTTTAGTTAACCATGGGTGGTGGATCCTCCTCTTGGAATTTTTCTTTCTTGTTGGAATGTGTGGAATTCTGTGTATTCTGAAATATCCCCTTAAATATCTGCCATTGCATCTCTATTGACCTACACCTTAACCTAATTTGCCAGTTCACTTTTGCTAGCTCTGCTTTCATGTCCTCATAATTGCCCTTATTTAAGTTTAAAATACTAGTCTTAGACTCACTCTTCTTTCCTTCAAACACAATATAAAATTCAATCATATTATGATCGCTGCTGCCTAGAGGCACCTTCACTATAAGGCTATTAACTAATCCTATTTTGTTGCACAATATAAGGTCTAGCTTAGCCTGCTTTCTGGTTGGCTCCAGAATGTGCTGTTCATTGTATGAACTCCTTGGCCTGAATTTTATTAGCGCACCGCGCGGAAATGCCGCCGAGGAGGCCCCGCGATATTACACGCGGGGGCTCATTGAAATGGAGGGGGCAGAGCAGCCGCCCCCGATGACATAGAGGGGGCGGCCGTCGGGTCCCCGGCGACAGCATCTGGCGCCAACGCGCAGGTGCCGATGCCATTTTTAAAGGGCTGCAAAACCTTGGGAGAAATTTTAGTTTTTAAAGTGATATTGCAAAGCATTATTTATTAAAATTTAAATAAATAATGGAGGCCCTTTACCATCACCCCCAATAATTTTTAATGGGACATTAGCAGAAAAATAAACGTTAATACCAACCCACAATTTCCCCCCCAGCCTCTTAACATTTGCCCTTCAGCTCCTTCCCACCATCCCCACATCCAATAAAAATTGTTTTCCTTACTCCCCCAGCCCTCCCGCGCTGAAAATTTTATTCCTCTCCCCTCCCCACCAGGTTCTCGCCTCGGAACTCCATACAGAGTTCCGAAGGTGCGGGAAGCATGAATGGTGGTTGTAAAATCGCATGGGAGGGCCGCTGCCTGCATCTTATTAATGTTAATTGAAATATGGAAATGAAGGGCCTGCCACCAGGCAGAAGGGGGGCGGCACCAAGATCCCCCCACTGCCGGTAATATGCAACGGGCCCTTCTCGACGTTGCAGGTCGAGGCAGACCTTTCCCTGCAGAATTTTACCAGCTTCCACACCATGACCCCCTCATCTAGGCTACCTTTGCCCATCTGATTTTTCCAGTCCAAACGTAGATGAAAATTCCCCATTATTATCGCGGTACCTTTCTGATAAGCTCCCATAATTTCTTCCTTTATACCTTGTCCTACCGTGTGGTTACTGCGAGGGGGCCTGGACACCACTCCCACAAGTGACTTCTTGCCTTTATCATTTCTTATCATGACCCAAACCGCTTCTATATCCTGGTTTTCTGAACTTAGATCAGCCCTCGCTATTGCGCCAATACCATTATTAATTAACAGAGCCACACCTCCACTTTTCCTAGATTCCTGTTCTTCCTAAATGTCATGTACCCTTCAATATTTAGGTCCCAATCTATGTCATCCTGCAGCCATGCCTCTGTAATAGCTATCAGATCATATTTATTCATTTCCTATGCAATCAGTTCATCTGTTTCGTTTCGAATGCTACAAGCATTCAGATACAGAGCCTTTAGTTTTGTTCTTTTATTATTTTTGTAACCTCTAGCCTTACCTGCTGATTTACTCTTAGATTTGTACTCTCTGTCCCTTCTTATCACAGTCTGTTTATCATTTCCCATATTAATACTTTGCTGTCTTGCCTTGTCTCTACTCTTTGATTTACCACATCTTCCCAAATTTGATCCCTTACCCCCACTAAAACCCTTTCTACTTCCCTAGTTATGCAGCTTGCTAGAACACTTGTCCCAGCATGGTTCAGGTGTAGACCATCCCAACGGTACAGCCCCCACTTTCCCCAGTTACGGTACCAGTGTCCCATGAACCGGAACCCATTTCTACCACACCAGTGGACTGTATCATTGTTTCTTCACTATCACGGAGTCAAAATCTGGGAACTCCCTTCCTAACAGCATTGTGGGTGTACACCATATAGAGTGCAACAGTTCAAGAAGGCAGTTAACCACCACCTTCTCAAGGGCAATAAGGAACGGACAATAAATGCTGGCCTTTCCAGGAATTACCACATCCCACAAACGAATAAAAAAATACAAAATTATCAAACATTATTTAAAATTTGGATGAAAAAGATGTAATTAAATACCATTGTGATCTACGAATTTAAACATCATATACCCTGGAAGCACCTGCCCCCCACCGCTTACAAGGCAAATGCCTTGCTGAGAGTAGGCCAGCAGTGGGGATTTCTAAAACTGGGAGATTCAAGTCCTGTTCATGGAAGGGAACCATAGGGACCCAGTGTTGCAGTGGCAGCCAGTGAGGTGAGGTGAAGTGTTCCAGTCTCCACAAGGCCGCATGTGAGACCCAACAATGGGATTGAAGCCTGGCATATGACTATGATACTCAGAGGAAATAATTTCCAGGATTCAACACCTTGGTTGCTGGGTTCTGTGCAAAGCTTCCCTCACTCTCACCACAATGAGGTAGTTTTCATTGGTATGGGATAGGCAGGTGCCACAGATATGCCCAAAGTGGCACCTTCAGGCCCCATACAAGTAAAATGCCTTACCACTGACTCCATGATCTCCAATAGCCAGAGTTGGAGGACACCATTGAGCATGAAATCAACGTAAGTGCCAGGATCACAGTCAGTGAAATCTCATGGCCAGTTGTGTGCAAAACAAGATATATAGATTGAGATAGAAAGAAAGAGGGGGAAAGAAAGAATTTTCAAGCTCTAAAATAAAATAATAATTATAATTGATTTCCTTGATGGCTTAGTGGATAAAACACAGCCTGGTTTGGTTTGATCCTTTCTTTGATCTGGCCATAACAATTCCATATTTACCACATCTTGACATTTTGTTCCAATGGGTGTCTATGGCTGCCACAAGCATAGCATTATCCAGAGCTGAAGGGAGACCATGTAAAAAAGGTCCATAAATCCAACAGAGGGGGAGTCAGCTTGATTTCCTAAGAGTTATCCCACCATTCTACCATACCGACCAAGAGACTGCATTGTGGCAGCTGCTGGAAGACTAGACATTGCCTCACAGGATTCTGTTCCGACAGAGCAACTGACATTAAATGAGTAAAATCCCTTTTTGTTCACAAAGGGCACAAGATTATGGATTAGGTTTCGAATGGCTTCATGAATCAATCACTCTTGCTATTTTGAGAAAGCAGGAGTCCTGTAACACTGTGCAGCCCTCTAACGTTGCTACTACTGCTCAGTGGAAAACAGTATGAAGATGATAGCTGTCATGAGCAAACCATCAGTCAGCACTTTGATGCATTTATGAACAACAAACTGAATGACATTACACATGTCTTTAATGCCAGCCTGGAAGGAGCAGGAAACATGAAAATTTAGGGCTATGTTGACATGAGACATGTGATTAGAGCTTAGGTTTCAGTTTACAAGAAGATTCTGGAGAGTGGAAGCCAGCTGCAAAGCTGGGGGTGTTTTTTTTTAAAGGTTTGTCAAGGCCGCTGAACTGAAACAAGGTGGGAGCTGTTGGTTTTAAGTATGGAAGTATGAACACTCATCCTCATGATTACCACATGTATCAATCTTATTCATCAAACAAATTCCACCCTTTCCTGCAGGATGAATGTTAAAAGGACTAGAGAAGCATTTTATGAGTCATTAGTCATGCCTCACATTGAACTGCTCCAGACAGTGCTCTCAATAATTGATTGCAACCCACTGCTGGAGAGTAAAGATTCCTGTGGCATATGTACTGGCACAATTGTTAATACTGGCAACAAGAAAGTGCCTCCAATTGCACCCATGAAGCACAAGTATATGGAAAAATGCTCAAAATATATGCCAATCAAAATGGGGGACATGTAGCTTTCCTTAGAGTTGGAGCAGTACAGGGAATCTGGACCTTCTTCTTGGAAGTATGCCATCTTCCTTACTTTCCCCGACAATGTAAAAATGAACCATCCTCCTTTCTCACTCAATTGCATTTCTGGGATTCCAGGCAGTAGATAATCTTGAATGTACATCTATGCATACAAAATCAATGCAATTCTGCAAATGTGTGGACAATACAATAGCTGAATCAATTATGGAGATGGAGTGGAGAAAATATTTAGCATCAGAGGACTACGTTATGAGAAAAAAACTGGAAAATCTTGAAATATTCAGCCTTGAACTAAGGTAACTGAGAGGAGACCCCATAAGATGTATAAGATATAATTGTATCTATCTTGTTAAATGATGTATCCAAATTCTGAGTTTTTCAACAAAAAAAATTCCTCTTTTAACAAAATAATTGTGATTAGACAATCATTAGAGTATGGGAGCTAAATATTACTATAACTGCTTATGCTATATTTTTAAAACTATAGGAATGTTTTTGCGAGGATATTCCTAAGATAGCTCTTTGTTTTTTTTTTAAACAAATGGTACTCAAATGTAACATTATGCCTGAAGCAACTAGAACAGATGATCAACATTGTTTATAACAGGATGGAACCTTGAATACCATGCTGATTCTGTCAGTTTTACTTTACTACTCAACTATTAAGAGCATAAGAAACCAATAAGAAAAACTTCAAGGACAAGAGAAGGTCATTTGACCCATCAAACTACATTTCTCTGCTACTCCATGGCACCCAGTCTGGCATCCCTTATATTTTTTAATCTACTTGGTAGATTATTCCTTTGACCATTTTCCTATTATCAGTTTAAAATTTACTGTTAAATATTCTGAACTTATATCCTCAGGGTATGCAGACATAATTCACTCCCTCTTTTAAAGTCATCTAATCTGTCCTTAATTTATATTTCAATTAGAAATTCCTATATCTAAATTTACAATGGAAACTGCTCATGAAAATGTGTTATGCTTCAATTACACCCTCCGGTGAATGGTGAGTCTTCAGCACATCCACTAGAGGGAGACTGTAGTTCCAGTGCGACAAGTTTACAAAGGCAATTTCCATTATAACGGTGGACATGATCATTTATAGTGGCAAAAATTGATGGAAACGTGCACGCAAAATGTAATATTTTTAATAAATCACCAGTTGATCTCTCTTTCTGTACCATTGAAATGCCACAGACTAGGTTGATTCAATCACACTGGAACGCAACTGTGTTGTAAACAGTTTAGTTACTTCCCTTTTGCAAAATGGCAGTATGCTCTGTTGGGGAGATTTTTTAGGGCTGGAATTTGCAGGAGGGGAGCTTGACAGCGAACTGTCTGCGGATTAATGATCTTGTGATGAATAACATTTGATGAACAGCAGAATGGGCACTGAAAAAAATGATTTCATATTTGTGTAGTGCTGTTAAATGATTAATTAGTATATTTTTAAGCTAAATTTTTTAATAATAGTTTTAAAAAAAAGTATTTTCAGAATATTTTAGCTTCTACCTTCACCCTATGGGTGTGTCCCAATTTTTAATGTGCCCAATGTAAACATTTTTAAAGTGATTTTATTTTAGTGCTTTTGGGTTCCTGGTTGGGCGTCTGTGAAAATCCTTTAATGTGATTGGCTGCTTGGACACTCTGCTGCTGCATATGTCCAGGAAGGAACGTCGCAATCAGTTCAGTAACACCTTTGCTCCAGGAGGCAGTCATACTCCTCAGTCTAGGTACTTCAGAATTGGTCTGTTCTCAGGGAATGGAGGGTGTGAGTACAAGTGCGGAGGCATGGGGATCCAGAAGGTAACAATGGAGGAGCCCTTGCATATGTCCAACAGGTTTAAGGTTCTCGCAGCTTGTATGAATGAGAGCAGGGACGGCAGGGTGGATGAGCAAACTGACCACAGCAAGGGGACATTCAAGCCAGGGGAGTAGAAAGGAATGTAGAGGTAGGATGGGATAGTATAGTTAGAGGGATAATACTGTTCTCTGCAGCTGACAACGAGAGTCCTGAAGGCTGTGTTGTCTGCCCGGTGCCAGTGTTAAGGATATCTACTCGGGACTGGAAAGGAACAGAGTGGGAGGGGAAGGTTCCAGTTGTTGTGCTCCTTGTGGGTACCATCAACAAAGGTAGGATGAAGAAAGAGGTTCTGCTAAGGGAGTATGAGAAGCTAGGGGTTAAATTGTTTTTATTTGTTCATGGGATGTGGGCATTGCTGGCTAGGCCAGCATTTATTGCCCATCCCTAATTGCCCTTGAGAAGGTGGTGGTGAGCTGTCTTCGTGAACTGCTGCAGTCCTTGGGGTGTAGGTACACCAACAGTGCTGTTAGGAAGGGAGTTCCAGGCTTTTGGCCCAGCAACAGTGAAGGAACGGTGATATATTTCCAAGTCAGGATGGTGTGTGGCTTGGAGGGAACTTGCAGGTAGTGGTGTTCCCATGCACCTGCTGCCCTTGTTCTTCTAGGTGGCAGAGTTCGTGGGTTTGGAAGGTGCTGTCTAAGGAACCTTGGTGAGTTGTTGCAGTGCATCTTGTAAATTAAAGGAGATATTTCATAGCTCTCAACAAAGATATGTTCCATTAAGAAAGACTCTATGAGAAGGATGCACCATCCATGGCTAACTAGGTAAGTTAAGGATGGTATCAAATTGAAAGAAAAGGCGTACAGTGCTGTAAAGATTAATAGTAGGCCAGAAGATATGGAAAATTTTAAAAACCAGCAGAGGATGACTAAAACAAAAATAATGTGGGAGAAATTAGAGTACGAGAGTAAACTAGCAAGAAATATAAAAACAGACAGTAAAGGGTTCTACAAAATATATAAAAAGGATGAGAGTAGCTAAAGTAAGCATTGGTCCCATAGCAGATGAAACTGGGGAATTAATAATGGGAAACAAGGAAATGACAGAGACTTTGAACAAGTATTTTCTATCTGTCTTCACAGTAGAAGAAACAAAAAGCATCCTAAGAAAAGTAGAAAATCAAAAGGCAAAAGGGAGGATGGTACTGAAAAACAATTGCTATCACTAGAGAAAAAGAGCTAGGAAAATCAATGGGACTAAAGACTGACAAGGCCCCTGTACTTGATAGCCTGCATCCTAGAAGAAATGGCTGCAGGGATAGTGGATGCATTAGTTGTAATCTTCCAAAATTCCCTAGATTCTGGAAAGGTCCCAATGGATTGGAAAACTGCAAATGGAGCAATGTAACACATCTATTCAGGAAAGGAGGGAGACAGAAAGCAGGAAATTATAGGCCACTTAGACTAACATCTCTCATTGGGAAAATGCTGGAATCCATTATGAAGGCAGTCGCAGCAGGACATTAAGAAAATGAAAACACAGTCAAGCAGAGTCAGCATGGTTTTATGAAAGGGAAATCGTGTTGGACAGATTCATCAGAGTTCTTTGAGGGTGTAACAAGCAGGGTGGATAAAGGGGAACCAGTGGATGTAGTGTATTTGGATTTCCAAAAGGCATTCAATAGGGTGCCACATGATAGATAACTGCACAGTATAGGGGGGAATATATTAGCATGGATAGAGGATTGGTTAACAGGAAACAGACAGTCGGGATAAATGGGGCATTTTTAGGTTGGCAAACTGTAACTAGTGGAGTGCCAGAGGAATCAGTGCTGGGGCCTCAACTATTTAAGATTTATATTCATTACATGGATGAAGGGATCGAGTGTATTACAACTAAATTTGTGGACAATGCAAAGATAGGTTAGGAAAGCAAGTCGTGAGGAGGACACAAAGAGGGCTGGATTGTAAGAGCCTGCTGCCGCTGCTGGCAGCAGGCAAAAAAATAGTATTTCTAAAAGGCAGCCAGCCTGCTGGTAGATTTAAATTTTTTAAAGAGACTTCGCCCCCCACCCCCCCCACTGTTGCAAACAAAATTCTAACGCCCCTTTCCCACTCCTCCAATAATAGTAAAACTAAGAATCTGCCTTCACCCCCACCGCAAAACACTTGCATGACAAATATGACGTTCCTCCTCCCCTAATTGGACAAAGTTCACAGTTCACTCCTTCCCACCTCCCCTGCACTCATGATGATTATATGAGCTCATCCCCCCCCACCCCCCGCACTTAACTTCTTAATTCCCCAACCCCTCCCCACTAGTGTCACGCCTGCTTTCCCCAGATATAGAAGTGAAGCCACAGGAGTGCCAGCCGTTGCACTGAAGATTGCAGTGGGCTGTGAGATGGGAGATAAGTTTATTTAAATGCATTCATGGTGCTCATTTCAATATGCAAAGCCCGGTCCCATCACCAGTGTCGGGGGGAGTGGGGGGTGGGGGTGCTGCCATGGAGCCTTGCCGCTGCCAGGAAGATCGGACCCGACCCTCCCGGCGTCAGATCCTGTGGCAGACCCCTGCCGGAACGATCTTCCGGCCACCTCTGCGATGGAGCCCAACGTCGGGAGCCTGGTAAAATCCAGCACAGTGTGTGCAAAAAGATATAGATATTTGGCAGATAGACTATAATGTGGGAAAATGTGGGGTTGTCCACTTTGGTGGGAGGAATAGAAAAGCAGAATATTATTTACGTGGAGAGAGACTGCAGAATGCTACAGTACAGACGGATCTGGGTGTCCTTGTACATGAATCACAATAGGTTAGCATGCAGGTAATTCGGAAGGCAAATAGAATGCTGGCATTTATTGCAAGGGGGTTAGAGTATAAAGTAGGGAAGTCTTGCTACAACTGTACAAGGTATTGGTGAGATCACACCTAGAGTATTGTGTACAGTTTTGGTCTCCTTACTTAAGGAGGGATATACTTGCATTAGAAGCAGTTCAGAGAAGGTTCACTAGGCTGATTCCTGGGAGGAAGGGGTAATCATCTGAGGAAAGATTGAGCAGATTGGGCCTATACTCATTGGGGTTCAGAAGAATGAGAGGTGATCTTATTGAAACATATAAGATTCTGAGGAATCTTGACAGGGTAGATGCTATGAAGATGTTTCCCCTCATGGGGGAATCTAGAACAAGGGGCATAGTTTCAAAATAAAGGCTCTCCCTTTTAAGACAGAGATGAGGAGGAATTTCTTCTTTCAGAGGTTTGTTAGTGTTTGGAATTCTCTTCCTCAGTGAGTGGTGGAGGCTGGAACATTGAATATTCAAGGCTGAGTTAGGCAAATCTTTGATCTACAAGGGAGTCAAGGGTTAAGGGGCACAGGCAGGAAAGTGGAGTTCAGGCCACAATCAGATCAGACTTGATCTTATTGAATGGTAGAGCAGGCTTGAGGGACCGAATGGCCTACTCCTGCGCTTATTTCTTATGATCTTAAATGTTATTGCTGGGCCAAAAGCAAATGATGATGTTGGGCCACTCGATTTACACCTCACCAATTTTTCTTTACCATTGACTGCAATTTTTTTCCATTATAACAACCGAGGTACACATTTACAATGAATTTCACCTGTGTAAACTTTTTATGCTAATCATTCAATTGCATGAGGTCATGAGGCTAACCCATGGAGTCATTACGACACAGAAGGGACCATAGGACCATCAGGTCCATGCCAGCTCTCTGTAGAGCAATCCATCAGGCCCATTCCCCCACTCTATTCCCATAGCCCTGCAGGTTTACTTCCCTCAGGTGCCCATCCAATGTCCTTTTGAAATTGTTGATCATCTCTGTTTCCACCAACCTACAGGTAGCGAGTTCTAGGTCATTACTCCTCGGTGTGTAAAAAAGTTCTTCCTCACATCTCCTGCAACGTTTGTCGAAAGCCTTAATTTTGTATTCCCGAGTCCTTGTGCCATTAGCTCATGGGAACTGCTTTTCTTTGACTACCTTATCTAAACCCGTCATAATCTTATACATCTCTATCAAATATCCCCTCAAACTCCTTTTCTTCCAAGAAGAACAATCACATCTTCTCCAACCTAATCTTGTAGCTAAAGTCCCTCATGCTGGGAACCATTCTGGTAAATCTCCTCTGCACTCTCTCAAGGACCTTCACATCCTTCCTAAATTGTGGTGATCAGAATTGAATGTTGTGTCTAATCAGAGCTTTATAAATGTTCAGCATAACCTCCCTGATTTTAAAGTCATAAGGCGGAGCTTGTGCTCATCCAGAAGATGGTTTTTGTGGTGGAAGAGTTTGGGGGGGGCTGGGGGCCGAAGAATCGGAGTGGTTCCACCCACCATAGAACCCAACACCAGAATTTCCAGTTCTGATTTTCCTGGGGGCAGGATAGGCCAATGACAACCTTCCTGACCCATGGCCAATTGAGGCCCTTAAGTGGCTTATAAACGGCCAATTTCGGGCCTCTTCCCATCACCGCTGAGATCTTACCAGCATCAGATGAGGCCTTTGTTGTGTGGGAAGGGCACCTTGTAAAACGAGGCGCCCTTCTTGTGGGCTTGGGGGAGGGGGGTGTCCCTCCTCTGTGGGCAATTTGTGGCTCATGGAGGACCCCCCGGGACACCCCTCCCCCTAGAACTAATAACCCCCACTACTCCCTCGCCGGGGCCTTCTGGACTGGCCTCGGCAACCTCGCCTCACCTACCTGTGTTCCGGGGTGTCATCACTGGGCCTGGGTCCGAGGCCTCTGCAGTACCGGCAGTGGCCACCGCACCCGATGGCAATACTGCTGAGCTGCCAGCCCTCTGATTGGCTGGCAGCTCTTGGAGGCAGGCTCCCCATCCCCCATCTCTATAAAGTCTTTAAAGAGACAGGGATCCTGCCTCCTATAACTTTGACCCCAAAAGACTGGAGGATCGCTCCAGGGGCGGTGGTGCTGAAAAAATGCAGAGATGGAATTACACCTGCCTTTGCAGACCGGTGCCAGGAACCCTGCCTCCTGTACAAAATCCATCCCATAGAGTCATAGAGTCAATTACAGCATTGAAGGAGGCCATTCTGCCCATCGAGTCTATGACAGCTCTCCACAGAACAATCCAATCAGTCCCACTCCCCCACTTGATCCTTGTAGCCCTTCAATTTTATTTCCTTCAACTGCCTATCTAACTTCCTTTTGAAATCTCAGCTTCAACCATGCTCATGCATTACCACACACTGCATAAAATGTTTTTCCTCACATTCCCCCTCAATCTCTTGTACAAAACCTTCAATCTGTGTCCCCGAGTCCTTGTGCCATCATTAATGGGAATAGTTTTCCCTTGTCTAACTTATCTAAGCCTGTCATAATCAGATACACCTCTATCAAATTTCCCCTCAATCTCCTTTGGCTTCAGGGAGAACAATCCAAGCTTTTCCAACCTTACTTTGCAACTAAAATTCCCATCCTCTGCAACCTCTCAAGGACCCTCACATCTTTCCTAAAGTATGGAGACCAGAACTAGATGCAATACTCTAGTTGTGGCCTAACTAAAGTTTTATAAAGGTTCAGCATAACTTCCCTGCTTTTGTACTCAGTACCTCTATTTTTGAAGCCACAGATCCCATATGCTTTGCTAATTACTCTCTCAATATGTCCTGCCACCTTCAAATGTTCATGCACATGCACCCCCAGGCCCCTCCATCCCCGCACACTTTTTAGAACTTTGTCATTAAGTCTATATTACCTCACCCTATCCCTTCTGCTACAAGGCATCACCTCACACTTGCCTGTATTAAATTCCATCTGCCACTTGTCTGCCCATTCTGCTAGCCTAACTCAGGCAGTCAATACAATCGAGATTGTATTGTACAATAATACAGGTTACAGATGGACTAATTTGGGATCGATAGCCTACCAATGAATAGATCCATTGTATCAAAACACCACTGGAGCTAAGGACAATATTAAACTTGACCAAAATCAGAGCACATGCTGGATAATTCTTAGCTTAACCAATATTGAAAAGTGTCATGTATCTTATTATTGCTTCAAATCGCCTTGCAAATGATTGTAGTTTATTGTCTGTAGACAAGGGCACTGATTGCTAACAATGCAAAATAAATAATGTCAAATATAAACTAACTGTGTGCTGAACTGTGAGAAAGTGAGAGGAGAAACACCAACAAGCTATTCTCCCAGTAGCAAGACAAAAGATATAAAACATAGGCTTACAATGATTTTAGGAGATGACTAGAAGCATTTGAAGAAAAATTCAACAAAGAATTAACTTTCTCACCTCTCCCAAAACAAGAAGCTGATGACTTTTGATTTTGTATTGTACTCCCTAGATCATGTTGTGTGACATCATTATCTGGAAGGTCATGCCTTAATATTACTAAAATTATTTAGAATATTTAAAACCATTCTCAAGTGTTTGAATCGCAGTTGATTCTTAACTTTTGGAGCCCAACAAATAAAAGATAAAACTTACAGGGGACTTTAAAAGGTAGCTGAAACCTTTACTTGCCAGATTTATTTCAGGGTTTTAGATATTTTTACTTGACAGATCTATTTTTTCAGTGAACCATCCAATGAGCTGTATGTGGAGATTAAGACTCCCATGAGAAGACTGGTTTTTCCCTGGGGGAAGTTTGCAGCTAGTAATGTTATTCACGTGTTGTGTCCCCATATGGTAGTCTCTGTCAGAGTACACCCACCTAATGAGCAAAGTAAGCAATGGGCAAGCCTGAAATTTGCCAAGCGGCAACCTTTACTTCACATAGCACCATGGAGCACTTCAAAGGAATTTTTGGTTTTAGCTGATGTCAAGACAGAGAAAGAGGAATGAAACTCAAAAAGACACTTGAAGGTATCCCAAGCAATTTTTGCCTGCCTTCCACCTGATTTTTCAGTGTGAGAAGAAAACCTACCAATCATTTGCCGCCCAAGGCCCGCTTTACTCAATTTTCAAGCAGGCCTCAAAATAGGTGGGCGGGGAAGTCAGGAAACCAAGGGAGCAATTCATAAGGAGGAACCAGAGTTGGGGGAAACATTGGTTCCACCAATAACTAATAGTAACTCACTGACAGTGCACCAATAACTAATCGTAATACTGGTAGAACTCAGTTTTACTTCATATTCAACAGTAATCTAATAACTCACCGGCAGTCTATATGTAACTGGTAGTAATAGGTTTAATGCCCCCCAATATCTGACATGTAACTACTGGTAACCATATAACCCACTGATACCCTGAAACTATAGCCAGAATCCCCCTGCACTGTCAGTCCCCAGGTTTCAGTCACCTTTTTACTGGCTGCTCCTCTCAGAATGCTTTGTCCTCAAACCACATTGCTGCTGCTCTCAGCTCTGCAGAAAGTGTTGAGGCCCGTGTCCAACCCATTCCTGAGACGCCCTCTAGTCTCTCCCCCCAATCAAGTTCCAAGCACCCCAGCCTCCTTCTCTTTCCACCACAACCAAATTCCATTCTCTTTGATTGAACCCACAGTCCCTCGTCTGCCTCTCTCCTCTGAACCTTCATTTTGTAGTCTTCATCTCTCCCAACAACCTCCATTTCCCAACTCCCAGTCTCGCTATCTCTACTAATACTGACTACTGAGCTACTGCCAAGCCCTGAAGCACCCCTGCAGTTCCAATGGCCCACCGATTCCAGACTCCCAATGAGCCTGATTCCCAAAACAAATGTAATCTAATTAACTACACTGCTTTTCATGCACAAAAAAAAAAAATCATGCAGCGACTTTTATCTTTGTTTCTGTACCATTACATGCAGAAAATGAAACCCTAGCAAGTGAAAATCCAAAAAGGAACTGCCATATAGTTTCATAAGGAAAGGTGCACCTGTGTGAAACAAATTAAATGTTAAGTAAAGCAGTGATTCATCTGAAACAATTAATTACAGTCCATCTTCCTCTGATCCACAGCAGCTCCACCAAGCACACTAAATGCTCCAGGCTTCTGTACTTGGCACATCCAGACAGCAGCTCCTTCCAATATAAACTTCCAGAACATCAGAGGTACAGCAAGCAGATGCAATGGGGGTGGCATTGGCAAACAGCTGATTGGCTGCTACACCATTTAAAAACGTCAGTTTGGTGACCTTTGAATCTCTCCACCTAAATAGAATAATATGCAACAAAAGCTAAGTCACCTCCAAACAGTCTTTCTCACGTGCTGTCAGTTTCAATGGAGTAATGTTGCTGAATACTGGCAGTTTCATCATCGTTGTCGCCGCAAAAATTTGGGCCATGATTCATTTATTTTTAATATCTCCAACAACAATTAAAATTTGAAGAAATGAGGCTCCACACTCACAAACATTAATTTCCATTACGAAAAAGGCTGGTTGGCAGTAATTACGACTCAGCACACCATTAAAATGGTATTTATACTGGAATGGACAAGCCCAAACTTTTTCTGGTGAGCTTTGTCTGTATCTATGAGGTAAGTACAGCCACTTCATGCCATACAATGCATTTGAATGATGAGTCTCTTGGCATTTGACAACTTTTGGAGGGGCAGGGAACCTTGGACAGCAACTTCCTGATTTCTGCATTTAACCATGTATATGTGGTCGTTGGAATTTGCTGTCAGATTTCAATGTAAATAACGGAGATGCTGTTAGCCTCGCTGTTATTTCTACTATGAAATCTGCCTCATTATCTGGCCATTATCACATTGCTGTCTGTAGGAATAAAAAGTTATTTTTATTTTTAGGCATTTATGATTGTTGTTTCATATTAGGTAAAATTATAAACAGAGTGATGTTGCTGCTGTGGCTGTTGAAGTTGCTCCCAACGTCTAAAATTGAGAGTTTTTTTTAGTCTGATCTCCATTAGAACAATTTACAAACAAAATGTTTTTTCATTTTCTGATGGTTTCTGTTTTTTTTTTATTCTTGGATGATTTCTTTCTAGACCAATTCATATAACTACTGGATTTGGTGAAAACACACTTTCAATGCGTCAGATAAATTTCATTATTACACTTGAAGCAACTGAGCAGATGATCAGCACAATCTACAGCAGGGTGGAAATGATTTTCCAATTGCATGCTGCTACTGTCAATTTGACTTTATTGGGAATGCTCACACATAATTCTTCCAAATCCTCATAACAACTCATTCTAGATTTCATGTGATTTGCCTCATTTAGTTATTATATTGTTGATTGTAACAAAAGAGAATAGTCCATCAAGGCTTATATCTCTGAGGAAACAAACATTTTATCTTAACCCCTGGCAAAGAGATATCTGACTAATTTTTCTTCTGTTGTGAGTTATAGGTGACTTGACAGCTCAAACAGTAGGAGTGTTTGATTCCCAAGCAAAAGGTCATGAGCTCAATCCCTATGGGTAATTATCATTCTAAATTACTTGGTGAGGTGAATTTTGTCAGGATTGATCAAAAACTTGCATGGGCTGGCTCAAATTTCACTTCTTGTCAGCTGACCATGGAACGATGGTGGAAATGGATAATTCTGACTCAGTCTGTTCTGTATGGTAGAAAGTGATTCAATTGTCATCAGGAGTATAGGGAACGGAATAAACTGAAATAAAGATATAAACTGCACAACAGTATTTCATTGACACCTGTGTTTTACAGTAAATATCTGGCTTTGGCATCTTTCCGCTGTTTCATTACGAATTGTAGTTTACAACTAATTTCCACGATTAGTGCTATTTCCTTCTCACTGGCTGGTCCCTGCTTGTGAGTTGTATTTCAGGCTTAAACATGGACTAGACATAGCAATGTTGTGAGAAAACCAACAGGACCAAATCCTTCCAAAAACCATTGGTAACTCACATATATTCCCAAATAACATAGCAGCAGCAATTTTCACTATTACAATCATACTTTGGGAAAATTGTCAATTCGAATGAGCACAGGCTGAAGTGAGGATGCTTGCTTAGTACAAATCTGTCAGTAGTTCCTCAATAGAATAGAAAGTGTAGGGAAGTACTTTAAAAAGTAATTAGGACAGCGAAGAGGAGGCATGAAAATCATTGGCAGACAAAATAAAGGAAAATCCCAAGGCATTTTATAAGTATGTTATATATGGGGCAAGAGGATAACCAGGGAAAAGGTGGGGCCTATTAGGGATCAAAGAGGCAATCTGTGTGTGGAGTTGAAGGACATAGGTGAGGTTTTGAATGATTACTTTTCATCTGTGTTCACTATGGAGAGGGACGATGTAGGTATTGTGATATACTTGATCAAATTAGCATTGTAAAGGAGGAAGTATTGGCTGTATTTATGGGCTTAAAGGTGGATAAATCCACAGGCCCAGATGAGATGTATCCCAGGCTGTTATGTGAGGCAAGGGAGGAGATAGCGGGGGCTCTGACACAAATTTTCAGATCCTCTCTGGCCACAGGAAAGGTACCAGAGGACTGGAGGACAGCAAATGTGGTATCATTATTCAAGAAGGGTAGCAGGGATAAACCAAGTAATTACAGGCCGGTGAGTCTAACATCAGTGGTAGGGAAATTATTGAAAAGAATTCTGAGGGACAGGATTAATCTCCACTTGGAGAAGCAGGGATTAATCGGGGATAGTCAGCATGGCTTTGTCAGGCGGAGATCGTGACTAACAAATTTGATTGAATTTTTTGAGGAGGTGACTAGAGGTGTAGATGATGGTAAAGCAGTTGATGTAGTCTACATGGACTTCAGTAAAGCTTTTGATAAGGTCCCGCATGGGAGAATGGTTAAGAAAGTAAAAGCCCATGGGATCCAGGGTAATCTGGCGAATTGGATCCAAACTTTGTTTAGTGGCAGGAGGCAGAGGGTGCTGGTAGAGGGTTGTGTTTGTGAATGGAGGCCTGTGACCAGTGGTGTACCACAGGGATCGGTGCTGGGACCCTTACTGTTTGTAGTGTACTTAATGATTTAGACGTGAGTATAGGAGGTATGATCAGTAAGTTCGCAGACGACACGAAAATTGGTGGTGTCGTAAATAGTGAGGAGGAAAGCCTTAGACTACAGAGCGATATAGATGGGCTGGTAAGATGGGCGGAGAATGGCAAATGGAGTTTAATCCTGAGAAGTGTGAGGTCTTTGGGAGGTCTAACAAGGCAATGGAATATACAATGGATGGTAGGAGCCTAGGGAGTACAGAGAGTCAGAGGGACCTTGGGGTGCTTGTCCATAGATCACTGAAGGCAGCAGCACAGGTAGATAAGATGGTTAGGAAGGCATATGGGATATTAGCCGAGGCATAGAATATAAGAGCAGGGAGGTTATGATGGAGCTGTATAAAACGCTCCATAGGCCACAGCTGGAGTACTGTGTACAGTTTTGGTCACCACACTATAGGAAGGATGTGATTGCAATGGAGTTGGTGCAGAGGAGATTCACCAGGATGTTGCTTGGGCTGGAGCATTTCAGTTATGAAGACAGACTGGATATGCTCGGGTTATTTTCCTTGGAGCGGAGAAGGCTGAGGGGGGACCTGATTGAGGTATACAAAATTATGAGGGGCATTAGTAGGATAGATAGGAAGAAACTTTTTCCCTTAGCAGAGAGGTCAATTAGGGGGCATAGATTTAAGGTAGGGCGCAGAAGATTTAGAGGGGAGTTGAGGAGAAATGTTTTCACCCAGAGGGTGGTTGGAATCTGGAACACACCGCCTGAAGAGGTGGTAGAGGCAGGAACACTCACGACATTCAAGAAGTATTTAGATGAGCACTTGAAATGCCATAACATACAAGGCTACAGGCCAAGTGCGGGGAAATGGGATTAGTTAGGACGGGTGCTTGATGGTCTGCACAGGCGCATTGGGTCGAAGGGCCTGTTTCTGTGCTGTAAAATGCTATGACTCTATGACTCTAATAACCCTTGGCCTCCTTTAGCACATCTCTACTCTCAGTAACAGGTAGCTACCTGGCATGAGAGCGAAATGTGTATTGGAGAGGTTAGACTTGACCGTATTCCACAAGCATCATCTGACATCACTGGCAGCTCTTGCTGATCTTCCTCTGCCAAGTCTAGTGCTAGTGGAGTACTGAATGCAGTCCCCATAATGTGCAAAAAAAGTGGAAAACATATTTGAAGCAACTCTCATTTGAATGAAGGCTCCAGCTTCCTCCGTGCAATCTCTATATAGTGAGATAAATGGACTAAATGAATAATGCATCACTGCTGTAATAAGGACACCCCTTTATATATACAATCAACTAGGTTAATTACTCTAAAATAAAAACAAAGTGCTGGAAATACTCAGCAGGTCCAACAGCATCTGTGGAAAGAGAAACAGAGTCAACGTTTCAGATCTGTGACCTTATATCAGAACTGGCAAAGGTTAGAAATGTAATAGGTTTTGAGCAAGTGAAAAGGGGAAGGGGGGGGGGAAGAAGAACAAAGGGGAAAGTTTGTGATAGGGCAGAGGGTAGGAGAGATTAAATGACATGGAACAAAGGCAAAGGGAGTGCTAATAGTTGCATTAAAAGACAAAAATTTTCAGTTATTTCAGATTTCCAGCATCAACAGTATTTTGCTTTTATTTTAGGTTAATTACCCTGATGTATTAGCCCTTACATTACATTCAGTGTCAAGTATGTCAATTATGTTGTAGGACACCAATTGCAATTTTGAAATACAAGCAGGTGGAGTCTTTAAGCTGGTGTCTGGGAGTAAATAAGCAAGCGACACAGCGGGCGAGTTGGAGGGGTTGGGGTAGAGAAACATGGGGTAGGAGATCTCTGCTTCTCATATCCTAACTCACACCAAGTCCCATTCACTCATCACTCTGCGCACGCTGACCTACATTAACTCCCAGGCTGGCAACATCTCAGCTTTAAAATTATCATCTTTGTTTTTAAATCCTTCCATAGCCTTGCCCCTTCCTATGTCTGTTACCTCCTCCAGCCCTACAACCCTCAGAGATCTCTGCATCTGATCTCCTCCAATTCTGACCTCTTGCGCTTCCTTGATTTCCATTGCCACATCATTGTCAACAATGCCGTCAGCTGTCTTGGTCCTAAGCTCTGGAATTCCTTCCTTAAACCTCTTTGCCTCTTCATCACTCTCTCCTCCTTTAAGACACTCCTTAAAACTGAGCTCCTTGACCTAACTTAATATCTCCTTATGTGGCTCAGTGTCAAATCTTAGTTTGATAACACTCTTGTGAAATGCCTTGAGACCTTTTACTACCTTAAAGAAGCAATATAAATGCAATAAAAACAAGAAATGCTGGAAATATTCAGCAGGCTGGCAGTGTCTGTGGAGAGAGAAGCAGAGTTAATGTTTCAGGTCAGTGACCCTTCTTCAGAACTGACAAATATTAGAAATGTAAAAGATTTTAAGCAAGTAAAGTGGGGGTGGGGCAAGAGATAGCAAAAGAGAAGGTGTTAATAGGATAAGGTCACAGAGAATAACTGACCAGAAGGTCATGGAACAAAGGCGAACGGTATGTTAATGGTGTGCTGAAAGACAAAGCGTTAGTACAGAGAGGGTGTGAATAGACTATAAAGCACAAAGCACTCCAAGCACAGCATTAAAAAAAACAGAAACAGTGGGTAGGCACAGTAGAAACAAACTAAACACACTAAAAAACCTAAAATAAAATAACCAAATAAAAAAGAAAAAAAAATAACTAAACATAAAAAGGGGTGCAGCCCGTCATGCTCTGAAATTATTGAATTCAGTGTTCAGTTCAGCAGGCTGTAGCGTGTCTAATCGATAAATGAGATGCTGTTCCTCGAGCTTGCGTTGATGTTCGCTGAAACACTGCAGCAATCCCAGGACAGAGATGTGAGCATGAGAGCAGTGGGGTGTGTTGAAATGGCAAATAACTGGAAGCTCGGGGTCATGCTTATGGACTGAGCGGAGGTGTTCCGCAAAGCGGTCACCCAGTCTGCGTTT
This sequence comes from Heterodontus francisci, assembly GCF_036365525.1. Taxonomy (NCBI): domain Eukaryota; kingdom Metazoa; phylum Chordata; class Chondrichthyes; order Heterodontiformes; family Heterodontidae; genus Heterodontus; species Heterodontus francisci. Next base: position 194,870,288 of record NC_090371.1, on the reverse strand, counting down.
GGTCTCCCCGATGTAGAGGAGACCACATTGTGCGCAGTGAATACAGGATACTAAATTGAAAGAAGTACAAGTAAATCGCTGCTTCACCTGAAAGGAGTGTTTGGGGCCTTGGATAGTGAGGAGAGAGGAGGTAAATGGGTAGGTATTACACTTCCTGCGATTGCAGGTGAAGGTGCCTTGGGAAGGGGACAAGGTGGTGGGGGTAATGGAGAAGCGGACGAGAGTGTCGTGGAGGGGATGATCCCTTCGGAATGTTGATAGGGGAAGGGAGGGGAAGATGCGTTTGGTAGTGGCATCACGCTGGATGTGGTGGAAGTGGCGGAGGATGATCCTTTGGATGTGGAGGCTGGTGGGGTGGAAAGTGAGGACAAGGGGAACCCTATTGCGGTTGTGGGAGGGAGGGGAAGGGGTGAGGGTGGAGGTGAGGGCCCTTTCAACCACAGTGGGGAGGAATCCTTGGTTGAGGAAAAAGGAAGGCATATCAGAAGCACGGTCGTGGAAGGTAGCATCATCAGAGCAGATGCGTCGAAGATGGAGAAACTGGGAGAATGGAATGGAGTCCTTACAGGAGGCAGGGTGTGAAGAAGTGTAGTTGAGGTAGCTGTGGGAGTCGGTGGGCTTATAATGAATATTAGTAGACAGCCTATCCCCAGAGATGGAGACAGAGAAGTCGAGGAAGGGATGGGAAGTGTCAGAGATGGACCATGTGAAGCTGAGAGAAGGGTGGAAATGAGAAGCAAAGTTGATAAAGTTTTCGAGTTCCGAGTGGGAGCAGGAAACGGCACCGATACAGTCATCAATGTACCGGAAAAAGAGTTGGGGGAGGGGGCCTGAGTAGGACTGGAACAAGAAATGTTCGACATATCCCACAAAAAGACAGGCATAACCAGGACCCATGCGGGTACCCACAGCAACACCGTTTACTTGAAGGAAGTGAGTGGAGTTGGTTATGCCTGTCTTTTTGTGGGATATGTCAAACATTTCTTGTTCCAGTCTTACTGGAAGACCATGGCTTTTTCCTTGTATAGCAAAAGGGATTTAAAGGTGCAGATGTTCCCTCTGATAGCCTGCTTGAGGCCTGAGCATGGGAGCAGTGATGGTCTCCCCACCAGGCAAACCCTGTCAGGAACAGCAATGGTGGACAGAAGTGGTCCGTTCGGTCAGTTTAAAACAATTTTTTTAGCTTCCTTGTGAGCCTGAAGGAGCAGCTTTGCACCTCAGAGTCCCACAAGGAAATCTTGGGCCTCCGCTCTCACAAGAGGTTTCCCTTTCCACCCACTGGGATTCCCCCATCCGGAACACTTACCTTGTGCTGGGCACTATTCTACTGGGTCCCTGGTGGTGGCCTCCTGCCACCCTACTTTAACCATTGGGTAGCTGCTTCCCACCGACTTTCTGGCTGCTCTGATTGAAAAGTGGCAAGTGGCATGTTAATGAGATCCAACCATTTAAATAGGTCGAGCCTGCCTGCTGCAATTACCAGACAGGTTGGCCACTCTCTTAGTCACATTCCCACCCGGGAATTAAAATCAAGCCCTTGGCTTTAACCTTACATATACTAACATTCCACGGTGAATCTCGGCAAGTGTTTTTCACATGTAAAACCAATTGACAAAGCACTGAAATGTTAAGTGACTTAAGAACTGGAATCTACATTGAGGCACTACATATTCAGCATTACATTGTATGAAATCATTTTGTTTTCTTTCCTGATCTCTCAATTCACAAATTCAGTTATACTATTAATATTCACAATTAATATGATTACCCATCATTTCACTTACCAGTCCTTTTCCACTTCAGTTGCAATTAGACATTGTAATTTGACCTTTACTATATCCTTGAAAAGGTGTTTGTAAAGTTCAGACTGTGTCCCCTATTTGGTTGAAGAATTAGCAGATAAATTTCTTGAATTTGCTTTGCTTTTCCATGTATCTTCAAAATAAACAGATGGAACACAAACCTACAGTTCCTAGGCCATTCTCTTACCATGGCAAGAAACACAATGCCAACCAAAACTGACCCAAATAAAGCCTAGTCGCAGACCACCTTGACTGAACCTGCCCACTCCAGTCAGGTTCAAGCATTTGGCCCAGTATCATGTTCACTTCTACTCTGTGTGTGTCCTTGATGCCGTTCCCAGATGTAGTGAAAGGCATGTTCCCTTCGAAAGCACAGTTACCCCTCATCTTGATAAAGAATTATGTACAATAATTATAAGAAATGTTAGCACTAAAATACGCTTTTAAATTATCATGAATAGAACAGAACTAGGAAGAATGAAAGCACAATAATTGAATTAATCATTCACAGTGGCCTTGCAGCACACTTGATTCTCATTTTTCCATCTGGAAGTACTGACCAGACATTGTCATTGAATGAAGCTTTGCATCCCTGTGTTATAATACGCTACAGCTGTTACTAGTTCCATGTCTAGGGGGCATTTTAGGCTCGGATTGCTTTATTAAGTAGTCAATTGTAAGTAATTAATTATGGCACAACATCAGTAAATTTTATTGCTGCAACAAGCTTGTGAAGGCAACAATTTAGACTCTATTGCATCCGATGTCTTCCAATTAACATAATTTCATCCTGGAATAATTATAACAAAGGATGTATTAAATTTAAGAGCTTAAACCATACAAATAATGATGTATTGCACTAACTAAGTATAATATTCAATTACTTGGCAATAAAATTAAACAAAAGCAATAGAAATTTGTGTTGGTGTTATGCCCCCATTAGTTGCAGCTGACTTTATATTACATAAAATACCTTTATTATCCTAAAAAAATGAATTTTGTGATAACCCCAGGCCCTTGGAGGAACTGCATAATGGCCATACCCTTCCCCCAACACCAGAAGAATGTGCTGCACTAATTAATTTGCCCTTGTAAGGAAGGATAATATTACATTGACCAAAGGCTGAATATCAGCTTCACAGACTTTAAAGGGACAGCCCAAACACAGCTCTCCGAAATGCATCAAACCTCATCCAGCTTGACCACCAACTCATAAACAAATATGAAGAAGTCTCACAATTTATCACAATCAGCTGATATCCCTTGCAAGTTGTTCTCCCAGAACCAAACATTTCTGAAATGAAGAGAATACTTTGTGTTGGTAAACAACAAGAACATATTATTGATGTCATTGTAATGTAAATTGTGTCTGATATTACAAATTACTATTACAAATTCATTTAAAAAATACAATGGGGCTGGTAATACAGTCCTAGCATGATGCACTGGGAATACTGTTCTTTGGGCAATAGGTACTCCTGTAACAACATGAACTGCCTTACACCTTAAGGTGAGGCCAACTCCTTTGCATAATATCTGCCCTGTGTGACATGAAATGTGGCAAGGAACAAACAATAAGCACACAACGAAAGCTGCAATCTTTCAGTGCTTCTGAACACATACAAACATATGAAAATGGACAACAGAAAAAGTCTATCCAGCTGCTCTCATACCATCATGACACAACTTACATATAGCATGACCCTCATTCCCTTCATTGCACCCCCCACCCCCACCCCTCCCCACCAACAATAAAAACAACCATGTAATTTTCTAGGAGAGGCAAAAGGCCAGAGGGAAAAGACAAATTTAGAAAAGAAACCTGGAAATTGCTCTCAGACCACCGGCAATGATCAGACAAATTCCAGGACACCATGATGACTGGAAGACACATCTCCGAATACTCAATCCACTTTCTGTATATAGTTATGTTGGTCAAATTCAGAATTGCATCTAGCTGCCTTTTGAATGTTTGCAGCAAATGTGCACTCACTGCATGAGGCCAACAACTTGTTCTAAATCAGTGTTATCCAAAATAAATTACTGAATAGCTTAATTTAACCAAGTTAAAAAAAGTTAAACTCACGTAATTCAGATAAATGTCCTTCACGTGTATATTTACTTCACCAACATTAACCAAAAATCACTGAAAAACCTTGCAATTACCAAAGTTTGGAATTCTGGCCTAAAGTTATCAGACACAGCACAGCTTAACACAGTTTTTAGGTTTTCATTCAGGAGCTGTGAACGGTATTTTGACATCATCCAAATGATTGCTGAGAATGTTGACTTACAAAACCAGGTTGAACCAAATATAGAATGTAATATGTGGGCAGCAATTTTCAAACCCAGATTATTGTCCTGAATGAGGGCGCTTTGTTACATTTTTAGCACAGATTTGGTCTCCATCATTGTATATAGCTGTCACTATATTGTATGTTGTTGGTATCGTAGTTATAGTGCTCATCATAATGATCTCAGAGTCTCTGGATGGCTGAACATCAACTATTTATTTATATTTACATTCTACTTACATTTTCCATTGGGATCTCTAGCTAGTCGTTCTCATGATGCTTCCAGCTCCTTCCAAGCCTACTGTGACTATGAACACATCATCACTACAGTGAGAGGGATTACTCTCACTGTCTCAAACATTAATCCTTTGTTATGGCCAGGTGAGGAGGTGGTCGCAGGCTTCCCTTTCGCCCCTTCTCTGGTTTGACAGCAACATGGTTTATTATTTTTTAACAGTTATTGAACTCAACACCTCAGTGAACGCATGCTCCTGTTCCTCTAATTGCCAAAGAACCAACCATTCTTGAGTTTAAACAAGAAAGATGTAAGTTTATTATTTTTAACACTCTAAACCAGTTAAAATTACTGAAAATACGCTACCCATTCACGCACTCATTCACACAAGGGTCATACACACAAATAGATTACAGAGGGAAAAACAGAGTTGGGTGGTTGGAGTACAGTTTGGAATAAATGGAATTTAAATACTGAATATCAATCCCAGAGTAGTCAGTTGAAAGTGTAGTCTTGAAGTCCTCACTGGGCCATGTGCACAGTTGCAGGCTTGCTTCTCGGGTTCCAGATGGCAGAAGAGGTTCAATCCTTGTCACCTAGTTGTTGGTAGTGGTGGTCTGTAAGCTGGAGGCTTTACCAGTTGCTGGAGGCTTTACCAGTTGCACCCAGGACTTCTCTGGATCTTTACTGGAGAGAGAAAGAGAGAGAGAGCTGCTCCCTTAATGGCTTACAGCTACTGTTCTCTGCTTTCTGAGTGACAAATTCATAGTCAAATTGAATAAGTGTTGGACCAGTTTTTTGTCAAGAGTGCAATGAAAGAACTAATTTGGCAACAATGTTTACTGATTGTCACATGACTCAAGTTAAAAATAGAATAGAAACCCTGGTAACAAGGAAAATGTGGGCAGAGAAGTCAGTAGCGCCGCTTGATTGGATAAGCCCGGCAGCAGCAGTGCGCACCTGAGAGTGCAGCAAACTCACAAGCCTTTGGTTATGTGTCAGAGTGTGTTTTACCTTCTGGAGTGAATGGCTGATAAACTTTGCCTGAAGAATAAGGGAAGTTAGGAGAGAAGGCCACAACCCAGTTTGCTTTCCAGCAAATCTCTAAACGACCCTGAGAAGTCCACTGTGTCAATTCATCTCATTTCCTATTTAAAGAAAGCCATTCTATATTAATTATCAATGCTGCCTGGAAGGAATTGTTCTAAAAGATCCCAGTGACCTGTCTATGTGTACTTGGAAGTTAGACTGTATGCCAGTTTTGGAACAACATAGCTCATCTGCTGTTTTCTTCAAAAATGAGAAAGTAATCAGCCCAAGTGCTTTTTTGTCTGTAACAGAGCTCTGATTTTTTTTTTTTTTAAATCCCTTTTATTTTTTCGGGTTTAAGGTAAAAAAGGGGCTTTAAAAGTTGGTTAAGGTTAAAAGGAAATTTTTAAAATTTCGGTCTGTGTGTTTATGCTTTACTTCATTACTAGTTAAGACTTGTTTTATTATAAACTGATAATTTTATTGTTCATTAAAGAAACCTAGTTAGTGTGTTCTATTCTTGGAAAAATAGAGTATATATTGACTGTATTAGTAAGTGGGAAAATTTAAAATATATATGTTGTGACCTGTGGAGAAGTGGGACTAGAATAAACAGTGCACTCCTCCTGCTTCAGTCGTAACAATGGTAGGAAGTTTGCCCTCTGCACCAATCACCCAGCGTTGACTACATTGTTAACTATGTTATGATCTGGTCATCGATCTCTACATATCTACTGATGGTCTGATTACCTTCATCAATACAACTTTGAGGTAGAGTATCTCATAGGTTCACACAACTGAGTAGCTGACATGCCTAGCCACACTGCAATCAAAAATAGTTTTGGCAATGGTGAAATGACTTGCAACATCAAAGTCTATGTAGTTTGCAGCAACTTCGCATGTGACACGAGAGGAGTTGAAGGCAGAGTCAGCGGCAGACAGCATACTGCAGAAAGTAAGCCAGTACCTAAAAACTGACTGGCCTCACAAAATAGAGGAATAACTGATCCCATACTACAGAGTACGCAATAAGGCAGCGTTGTTTGATGATAACTGTATCACATGCGAAGCTCGAGCGGTTACTCTGAAAGTGCGACAGCAACGGGTGTTGCATCTTGTCCTGGATGTCATTAAGATGAAACAACGAAGTCGTCTGGTGGCCAGCAATAGATCACCACATAGAAGAGTTCATCAGAAACTGCGCAGCATGTACACTCAGTGAAAAATCTGCTAAACCGTGTCCCATATCTCTATCCCATAACTGACCCCATGGCCAATAAATCCATGGCAACAACTCCAAGTCGATAGTTTCGGAGAAGTGCATGCAATCCCTAGCAATCAACGTTTTTTTACTTGTTGTTCATGATCTACATAGCGATTGGCCAGAAATCACTACAACAAATTCCATAACCACCACTTTGGTCATTGACATTCTGGACAAGTTGTTTACAAAGTGGGGTTTGTCAGAAACTATCACAGTGGACAATGGACTGCGGACAATGGACTGCAGTTTGTTGCCCGTCAGTTCACGGAGTTCCTAGCAAGCTATAGAAAGCACCATGATCTGACACCCGCAATTGAATATTGGCATTGAACGTTTCAAAGGGGGTGATCAAGGACAGTTTGAGAGCTAGCATGTCAGAGATGAAGACATTTGAACAATATCCTACTTCGCACATATCAATCTCTGACCGGAAAGACACCGGCCAAACTTATGATTGGTTGCAATATTCGCACACCGTTGACCAATCTTCAGCCGTCACTGCCATCCAGTGAGTATGTCAGAACAAAAGCAGAAGAAATTGCGAATCGACAAGGCAAAGTGAAAGCGATCTCTGATAAGCAAACATGCACAAGGAAATCATGATTCGCAGTCGGAGATTGGGTTCGTATCAAATGTCCAAATCGCAACCACAAGCTCACGTCATCTCTGTCGCAACTGAAGCAGATCAAGCAGATGCTTGGTACCAATGCTTATCTCATGGATGACAACACCAAATGGAACACAGGACACTTGATTGACAGCAGACCTGGAGATTTCAACAATCGTGGCTATGGGGATACTTTCTCTTTTCTGACTAACGATTGGGATGTTGATCATCTACCTCATCAAGATGATCATGTTGAACCACAACCACGCTTTTGTCACTCTCAGCACTGTTATAGGTGGCCTCCATATCTCAAAGATTATTTGTTTACTTAGAGGAATAAATGGACTTTAAGAAATGACTCAATAAATACCTGCTTAATGCTTATGAAGGTTTAATTCAAAATAATCTTAGTTTACAAGGGGGAAAATATGCTGTGTTTGGTTGCTCAGTGTTTGATTACTCTGTGCTGTATTTGTAAGGCTTCTTACTATGCTGTCAGTCAACCCTGAGGGACATGATTCCAAAAATGAAACTAAGACAGATTTGGGTAGCCATCTGAATAAAGCCTACACACACAGAAATCACGGGCTGCATTTTAAAAGCCCGTCGCCGAAATAGGTGGCGGATGGAAAAATTTGCGACCTGCTTGCACGGGGCCCACGTCACGGATCTGCCATGATTCTAAACGCGGCGGCTCATTTACATGGCTGGGGCGGCCACCCACTCCCCGCCCAATGACGTGGAGAGGGCGGGCGAGCTGTCCCCGGCTATGGCATCCAGCACCATTTTTAAAGGGCTGAGAGCCCTAACTGAGCATTTAATTTTTTAAAGCAACATTAAACATTGATAAAAGTTAATGAAATTTTTTTCCCATCCTTTCTCACACCCCCTGTTGCGACCAGGTGAGAAAGAGGTCTAGGGTTCCCGTTCAGCCTTCACCTGGTCTTACTGTAACAGGGTTTAATTTTAAACACACTGTGTTTTTAGCTCCTCCTTGGTGAATCCTTGTTTACCGCTTTCCAATTATAAGGCAAGGAAACCAGCACAAACAGGCTTTCTTAGGATTAAAGAAGAAAAGTTGAAATTTATTAAACTTAAACTCTAATTCGGTTGACATCTATGGATTCACGACGCGCCCACGCTAGCATGCATACCCGATACACACATGCAAATTGAGACAGAAAAGTGGAAAAGTTTGCGGTAATATCTGAAGAGTTGTTGTTATGGTTCTTTGAGCTCACTGTAGAATCCTTGATTGTAGGTAGATCTTCCTTTTCATTGGGGCCAAATATTCTTCTTAAACCTTGTTCACTGTAGAAGACTTTTCTCTCTTGGGATTCATGTGTCTTCAGTGGGTTTTGGAGTCATGTAAGAATGAGATGGGAGCAGACAGGAGAGGCTGTGGCGAGCCAGCCAGGAGAGGTCTTTTCAATCTAGGAGCAAACAGCTTTCTGCCGACTCTCAGTTCAAACTGTATAATTCAGAAAAAAAACCCAGACTGCCAAGCAGGTTAGTTATGTGGCTAACTGGTTTGACCACGTCTGTTTGTGGATCATATTGGAGCAGGGGATAGCTCCTTTGTTCCAAACACTGTCTGTTAATGTGCAAAAATGTCTTTCCAGCCAGAGGCCTGGCAACCCCTTGTCACAGGCCTTCTCTTGTTCCCAGCCACAATTTGAAATTTAATGTCCATGCGGTGAAATTAATGTGCCTCATTCTTCGCAGGTTGGGGCCTGCATGACACCCTCCCAATAGCATTCCATTAAATTCATTGCCTGCTCACCCCCCCAAAATACTTTCCTTGACTAAGTGACCTTCTGTCCCCCCAAAGTCCTTAAACTTGAACCCTCAACTCCTTCCCACCATCTCCCCAACCAATCCGAGGAGTTTGACTCTGCTCCCCACCTCCCGAACTGAGAAAAGTAACTCCTCCCCCCTCCCAACAGGAATCATGCCTCATTTCCCCAAACGGGGATTCGAAGGTGCGGCATTGCCGTCCGCCCAAATAAAGATCAGTGCGACGAATAAGGAGGCGATGGCCCTTTCATTAATTCAGGTAGGTAAACTAATTTAAAAATGGGAATAGTGGTCCCGTTGCTGATCGGCAGGGTGGCTGCACGAGGCCTCGCCGCCGCTGCCGGGATCCGTACGGGACCTGCCAGTGTCGGGGTCTGTGGAGGTCTTCCTCCGTTGAGATGTTCATGCCTCCCACTCCCCACCACCATTCCCGAGGTCGGAGAGCCTTTAAAATCCAGGCCATGAGTCTAGTTTCTTCATGCTTGGAGTATGAAGAATAACAGTTGGTTTATAAATCTCATTAGTGGCTTATTTAATCTCTAAAAGATCAGAGTTTCTACAAAGTCTATGGGCTGGATTTTCAAAACTGGGTCGAGAACCTGACGCCTGGATAATTTCCAAGTCACAAACCTGCACCTTATCTGCATTGCTCATGCAATGCTATTTTTAAATGTTAATGCCTTATTTGGACAGGAGGCGAGTTCAGCACCCAATTAGTGGCACCACTCATCTCCAGAAGGCAGGAGCTTCCTGCAGAGAGTGAGCAGCAAAGGCAGATTCCAGCCATGACAGGGCCTGCTGCTGTCTTGCCAAAGAAAGCAGGCAGCTCCTTAGGAGGCCAGCAGCATAAAAGAATAAGATGTTGTTCAACCATCCATAACTGAGGTAATGCACGTGACGCAGTGCAAGACCCCTGAGGCCCCATTACTTTCAACCTCAAAAAAGAAAGTTTCCCTTCATCCTGCTGTAAACCCAACAGCTATGAAGTAACATGTACCAGACTGTTTGGGTTCACCAGAATCCCATTTGAAAATTGCAGTCCTGACCGGCCTGTCCCCTATACAAGATCCTCGAGCAGCTTAATGGACCATTAATTGGAAATGAGCAGGTTCCTCATTCCCTCCCCTGTGCCCTCATTTAAAAAATTGGAGTCTATCCCTGAGGCACCGGGATTTAGAGACGTGCACCAGGACTGCGATATTTTAATTGCGCCCGCACTTGGTTCTGACCCTTGCTGGTATTTGAAAATCTGGCTGCATATTACTGCATCTGAAAATGCTTTACATAAACCATTCTTAAAAATCCTGCATGTTATCACCGACTGTATTAAAGAAGAATCCTCCCTCCCATCACAGTAGAATGGTACAGCAGAGAAGGAGGCCATTCACCCCCGTTGTGCCTGTGCTGGCCCTTTAGCAGAGTTGTCCAATTAGGTGCACTCCCCTGCTCTTTCCCTATAGCCCATAGTTTTTCCTTTAAGTAGTTATCCAATTCCTTCTTGAAGATTACGGTTGCACCTGCTTCCTTTCAGGCAGCATATTCAAGATTATTATCATAATTCATGATGGAGAAATGAATAGAAGGATATGCTGATAGCTTTAGATGAAACAAGGTAGGCAAGAGGCTTGTGTGGTTTAAGTAGAATTACAACTCAGAACAATGGAATCCAATTTATGCTTTCCAATTATAGCTTCCTAAGATCATTTGAGGAATTATTTTTCATAACAGATACAATCTATATTTAATTCATCTTCTGAACAGCAAACAGAAGGGCCAATTTAAAAAAAAAATCTGTATCAATGGGACAGGCCAAATAGCATGTTTCTGTCCTGTTATATTCTGATTCTACAAATAAAAATCTCTCTGACAGTTGCCAAAACCTTTTGTTTTCAATTATTGCCTTTGGTTCAGAAACACAAAAATCAAGAGGTTAACAGTAAAATATCACAATAAAGCATTCAAAACTTGTACAGGAGAAAAATAACTTGCAACACAAAACTGGACCCAGCCAGATGGATCTAAAGGATTTTTTATGGTCCTGTATCTTACTACGGTTCTAAATATCAGAAAGTCCAAATGAAATACAGACTACCAGAAAAGAATAGGGTAATGAAAATGATCAAAGCTAGATGCCAGAGCTAGAAGATTTAATTTATTTCCTTCCATGGCTCACATCATGTGGTTCAAAAAGAGATACAAAATAAAATGACAGACCAGCTACTTAAATCCTTTATGGTTCCTATCCACAAGATGGACATGAAAATTAAGTGACATATTATTTGGTATTGGTTTAAGTTATGACCACTTAACCAATAACACAGGACCATTATTCACACAAAGGGCTGGATTTTGTATTCCCACTACCGGGAGCGGTGGCAGGCGCGGAACATGGCGGCCGTTCCCCATGCGACCCGCGCCAATTCGTTTACGCGGCAGGCAGCCATTTTACATATTCACGTCAGCCGCTGCCCCCAAACACATAGCGGGGCGGCCTCGACGACACCATTCACGGCATCATCTGTTGAAGGAGCAGGTGCTGGTGCCATTTTTAAAAGGCTGTCAGCCCTGCAAATAGTATACCGTAGCACAGAGTTCACCCCTTCCCCCACCCCCATCAGAGTCCAAAGTTTACCCCTTCCACCACACCCCCCCCCCCACCTCCTCCAATATCCATCAGAGTGCAGAATTCACCCCTTCCCCACCTTGGTGGCACCAGCTTCCCCTGGACGGGAAAGTGAAGGTGTCTGAGTGCTGCTTGTCGCACTGAGGATCGGGAACTGAAGGTAAGATCACTGCGGTTTACATTTTAACTCATGCAAATATGTAACTTAAATATGCTAACTTGGGTCCCATTGCAGAGCGGGCGGAGGGGCTACCATGGAGCTTCCCTGTCACTGGGAAGATCAGGCCCGACAATCCTGGCGTAGGGTTCCGTGGTGGGTTGCTGTTGCTCCGATTCTCCAGCACCCCCTCACCCCCACCCCCACCACCACCCCCCCCCCCGCCCCCGCCACTCCACCACGGAACCCGGCTTTGGACTGGGAACAAAATCCAGCTCAAAGTGTGCAAAAGGTGTCTGCATTCTTTCTTCACTTTGTCTCCATATTGAACTTTTACTAAAAAAGGGTCGGTCAGAGTACAACTCCACAAATCTGTATCCCAGCAACCAACCACCCCTCCTCTATTTCAGCTGTCCACCCCAACTAACTCCTGTCACCACAGTTTAAATGCCTTTCTCAATATGTATCTCTTCCCATCATATTCTCGCCAAGCGCTTGTAAAACCTGAACTAGTCATTTCTGCCCCATTCTGATTTAACGCTGTGTTAATATTTGGGAAGAGAGGCTGTCCTTGAAGGAGCAAAGACAGAATCCATTTGGTTAGAGTTGAGAAGCAACAAGGGTATGATCATGCTACTGGGTGTATTCTATAGGCCCCTAAATAGTGAGACAGAGATAGAGGAGCAAATCTACAGGAAAATCCAAAGATGTGCTATAGAGTGGTGATATTGGGGGGCTTCAATTACCAACTATTGATTGGGATGTTAGAGTAAAGGGAAAGGAGGGGAAGGAATTTCTGGATTGTGTTCAGGAGAACTTCCCAGATCAGTATGTTCTCGGTCCAACTAGGAAGGAGGTATTGCTGGATCTGGTGCTGGGAAATGAGGTGGACCAAGTGTATGTGGGGGAGCACAGTAAGAGTGATCATCGTATCATAAGGTTTAGATTAGCCATGGAGAAGAGCAAAGAACAATCTAAAGTAGATTTTCTAAATTAGAAGAGGGCTAACTTCAATCGGATGAAAAGGGATCTAGACAGGGTAAAATGAAATTGAAGACTGACAGGAGAAATGGTATTTGAACAATGGGTGATCTTTAAGGAGGAGATGTTTCAGGTACAGGTTAGGTACATTCCAACAAGGGCGAAAGGTAGAGAAATGAAAACCAGGGCTCCTTGAATGATGAGGGAGATAGAGAATATGTTGAAACAAAAAATAAGGGTCTATGCTGCATGTCAGGTGAAGCTTCAAGTGAGAACCAGGCCAAATACAATGGGGCGAATCTTGTTCTCCTCCCGACGTTGGGTTTCGTAGCAGGGAGGGCTGAAGAATCAGCAAGGCAGCGGCTGTCATGGAACCTGACGCTGGTATTGCCGGTTACGATCTTCCTGGGGGCAGCGAAGCTCCGTGGCTGCATCTCCACCGCTCTGGATGGGATATTACTTTAAATATGGTGAGTACCTCTTTGCATCCATTTGAATGTAATTCGCCACGATCTTAACATCTGTTCCCAATCTTGAGCTCAACATGTGGCGCTCACGCGCCTTCACTTTCCCATCCATGCGAAGCTGGCGCCACCAAGGCGGGGAAGGGGTTAACTCTGTATTCTGTGTATAGATGGGGGGGAAGTCGGGGAAGGGGTCAACTCTGCATTGTATGTATGGATAAAGAGGGAAGGGGTCAACTCTGCATTGTATGTATGGATAAAGAGGGAAGGGGTCAACTCTGGCATTGTGTGTATGGATAAAGAGGGAAGGGGTCAACTCTGCATTGTTTGTATGGATAAGGGAGGGAAGGGTTTAGCTTTGCATTATTTTATGGATAGGGGAAGAGGGCAACTCTGTATTTGGATACACCGTTTGCAGGGCTGGCAGTCTTTTAAAGATGATGCCAGCACATGCTCCTGCATCAGGTGACGCCGTTCATGGCTTTGTCAATGCTGCCCCCGCCACGTGATTGGGGGGGGGACGGTCGCCATCAATATGGCAAGTGGTCGACTGCCGTGTAATCATGGCGGTGCGACCACGTGGGTCACATGCTGGACGACTGCCATGTTCCTCACCTGCTGCTCCTCCCGGTGGCAGGGCTACAAAATCTACTTCAATAAGTTGAGAGGGGAAGGAGAAGGAAAATACTACTGGCATAGAGAGAATATGAGAATAGAATAGCAGTCAATATAAAAGGGAACCCAAAAACCTTCTACCACCATGTAAATAGCAAGTGGGTCATAAGAGACTGGGTGAGGCCTATTGGGGACAAAAAGGGTGATAGATGCCTAGATACACAGGGCAAAGTTACAATACTTAATGAGTACTTTGTATTGATGTTTAGTAAGGAAGAGGATGCTGATAAAATATCAGTAGAAGCAGAAATGGTAGAGGTAATGGATGGGGTGGAAATTGCTAAGCAGGATGTACTGGAAAGGCTGGCTACGCTTAGAGTTGGTAAGTTGCCTGATCTGGATGCCTTGCATCCCAGGTTGCTAAAGGAAGTTGGATTGGAGATAGCAGAATGACTTGTCATAATCTTCCAATCTTCCCTAGATACCGGGAAGGTGCCAGAGGATTGGAGAGTGGCAAATGTGACACCCTTATTGAAGAATGGGTGTAAGAACATTCCTAACAACTACAGGCTGAACATTTATTTATTCATTCAATGGAAGTGGGCATCGCTGGCTATGCCAGCACTTATTGCCCATCCATAAATGCCCTTGAAAAGGTGGTGGTGAGCTGCTTTCTTGAACCGCTGCAGTCCTTGAGGTGAAGGTACACCATTAGAGCTGTTAGGAAGGCAATTCCAGGATTTTGACCCAGCGACAGTGAAGGAATGGCGATATAGTTCCAAGTCAGGATGGTGTGTGGCTTGGAGGGAACTTGCAGGTGGTGGTGTTCCCATGCATCTGCTGCCCTTGTCCTTTTAGGTGGTAGAGGTCGCAGGTTTGGAAGGTGCTGTCGAAGGAGTCTTGGTAAGTTGCTGCAGTGCATCTTGTAGATGGTACACACTGCTGCCACTGTGCACCGATGGTGGAGGAAGTGAATGTTGAAGGTGGTGGATGGTGTGCCAATCAAGTGAGTTGCTTTGTCCTGGATGGAGTCAAGCTTCTTGAGTGTTGTTGGAGCTGCACCCATCTAGGCAAGTGGAGAGTATTCCATCACACTCCTGACTTGTGCCTTGTAGATAGTGAACAGGCATTGGGGAGACAGGAGGTGAGTTACTCGTCGCAGGATTCCTAGCCTCTGGCCTGCTCTTGCAGCTACAGCATTAAATGTGGCTGGTCCAGTTCAGTTTCTGGTCAATGGTGACCCCCCAGGATGTTGATAGTGGGGGATTCAGTGATGGTAATGCCAGGGAATGTCAAGGGTAGATGGTTAGATTCTCTCTTGTTTGAGAGGTCATTGCCTGGCACTTGTGTGACATGAATATAACTTGCCACTTATCAGCCCAAGCCTGGATGGCCTTAGTATATAAGGTATATAATTAAACATACGATTATGTAGCAGCCACACATCTCACATTGTCCTTATGCATTTGCAATGAATGCTTATCAACCATCTTGAACTGCGGTTGATTCAAGCTATTGTGACACTTCATTTTGCTTCACTCTACTTGTCACTTTATGTTGCCCAGGTCATGTTGCATCTGGACACGGGCTGCTTCAGTATCTGAGGAGTCGCGAATGGTACTGAACATTGTGCAATCATCAGCGAACATCCCCACTTCTGACCTTACGATGGAGGGAAGGTCATTGATGAAGCAGCTGAAGATGGTTGGGCCTAGGGCACTACCCTGAGGAACTCCTGCAGTGATGTCCGGGGACTGAGATAATTGACCTCCAACAACCACAACTATCTTCCTTTGTGCTACGTATGACTCCAACCAGTGGAGGGTTTTCTCCCTGAATCCCATTGTCTTCAGTTTTGTTAGGGCTCCTTGATGCCATATTCAGTCAAATGCTGCCTTGACGTCAAGGGCAGTCACTCTCACCTCACCTCTGGAGTTCAGCTCTTTTGTCCATGTTTGGACAAAGGCTGGAATGAGGTCAGGAGCTGAGTGGCCCTGGTGGAACCCAAACTGAGTGTCAGAGAGCAGGTTACTGCTGAGCAAGTGCCGCTTGATAGCATTGTTGACGACACCTTCCATCACTTTACTGATGATCAAGAGTAATCTGATAGGACAGTAATTTGCTGGGTTGAATTTGTCCTGCTTTTTGTGTACAGGACATACTTGGGCAATTTTCCACATTGCCGGGTGGATGCCGGTGTTGTCGTTGTACTGGAACAGCTTGGCTAGGGGTGCAGCTAGTTTGGGAGCACAAGTTTTAAGTACTATTGCCGAATGTTGTCAGGGCCCATAGCCTTTGCAGTATCCAGTGCCTTCAGACTTTTCTTGATATGATCACGTGGAGTGAATTGGATTGGCTGCGGACTGGCATCTGTGATATTGGGGACCTCAGGAGGAGACTGAGATCGATCATCTGCTCGGCACTTCTGGCTGAAAATGGTTGCAAATGCTTCAGTCTTGTCTTTTGCACTGATATGCTGGGCTCCCCCATCATTGAGAATGTGGATATTTATGCCTCCTGTGGTCAGTTTAACATCAGTGGTGGGTAAAGTTTTAGAAACAATAATCAAAAAAAAAATCAACATGCTCTCGGAGAGGTTTGAGATAATTAAGGAGAACCAGCATGGATTTGAAAAGGCAGATCATGCTTGACTAATCTGATTGAATTTTTTGATGAAGGAACAGAGAAGGCTGATGTAAGGAATACAATGGATGTTGTCTATATAGATTTTAATTCAGCGTTTGACAAATTACCACATAAAAGGCTGTTTAACAAAATTGAGGCTAATGGAATAGAAGAGTCAATGTCAGCTTGGATTAAAAATTGGCTTAAGGACAGAAGACTGTGGATCATGGTAAATGGTTGTTTTTCAGTCTAGAGGATGGTAGACACTGGTGTTCACCAAGGGTCAGTGCTAGGACCACTGCTGTTTTTTTTTATATAAATGACTTGAATGTTGGAATATAGAGGAAAATTTCAACATTTGCCAATGATACCAAACTTGGAGTTGTGACAGACAGCGAGGATAATACCAATTGACAGCAACAGGACATAGATAGGCTAACAGAATGGGCAGACAAGTGGCAGATGGAATTTTATACAGAGAGGTGTGAGCTGATGCATTAGCCAGAAGGGGTATGAAGAGATATGCAGAGACAATAGAGACTTAATGGTGCAGTTCTGAAAGATGTGCAGGAACAGAGGAACCTGGGAGCTCGTCTGAATAGATCTTTGAAGGTGGCAGGCCATATTGAGAGAATGGTTCGCAAAGCATATTGTATTTTGGGCTTCAAAACAAGAGGCATTGAGTACAAAAGCAGGGAAGTCATGCAAAGCTTTATAAAGCTCTGGTTTGGCCCTAACTATAGTATTGCATCCAGTTCTGGTCACCACACTTTAAGAAGGATGTGAGGGTCCTTGAGAGGGTGTAAGGGACATTTACCAGAATGGTTCCTGTGATGAGGGATTTTAGCTAGACGGTTAGGTTGGAGAAACTAGGGTTGTTCTACCTGCAGCAAAGGAGATTAAGGGAAGTTTTGATATAGGTGTAAAAGATTACGACAGGCTTACATAAGGTAGACAAAGAAAATCTGTTCCCCTTAGCTGATGGTACATAATCTTGGGGATGCATATTTACGGTTTTAGGCAAAATATACGGGGGTGGGAGGATGGGAGGAAGAACCTTTTTACGCAGACCTGGAACTTGCTGCATATGAGAGTGGTGGAAGCAGAGAAGATTAATGGAGTGCTCCTCCTGTACAATGTGGGAAGTCAGGTACACTTCCAGTGTCCGGGTTGATCATGTCTGCAGGAAGTGTCTCCAGCTGTAGCTACGCGAAATCCGCGTTTCGGATCTGGAGCAGCGACTGGGACAATGTGGAGCATCCTCGAGACTGAGATCATCGTAGATAGCACGTACAGGGAGGTGGTCACACCGCAGGTAAAGACTGCCCAGGCAGAAAGGGAATGGGTGACCACCAGGCAGTGTAGAAGAACTAGGCAGGTAGTGCAGGAGTCCCCCGGGCCCATCTCCCTCTCTAACAGGTTTTCCGCTTTGGATACTGTTGGGGGAGATAGCTTCTCAGGGTGATGCAGCAAGAGCCAAGTCTGTGGCACCACGGATGGCTCAGTTGCACAGGAGGGGAGGAAAAGGAGTGGAAGAGCTAAAGCGATAGGGGATTCTATCATAAGGGGTACAGATAGGTGTTTCTGTGGCCGCAAATGTGACTCCAGGAAGTTTAATTTAGTTTAGTTTACAGATACAGCACTGAAACAGGCCCTTCGGCCCACCGAGTCTGTGCCGACCATCAACCACCCATTTATACTTATCCTACACTAATTCCATATTTCTACCACATCCCCACCTGTCCCTATATTTCCCTACCACCTACCTATACTAGGGGCAATTTATAATGGCCAATTTACCTATCAACCTGCAAGTCTTTGGCATGTGGGAGGAAACCGGAGCACCCGGAGGAAACCCACGCAGACACAGGGAGAACTTGCAAACTCCACACAGGCAGTACCCAGAATTGAACCCGGGTCGCTGGAGCTGTGAGGCTGTGGTGCTAACCACTGCGCCATTGTGCCGCCCTGTTGCTAGGTCAAGGATATCATGGAGCGGCTGCAGGACATTCTGAAGGGGGAGGGTGAACAGTCAGAGGTCATGGTTCACATTGGTACCAACGACATAGGTAGAAAGAGGGATGAGGTCCTGCAACAACAATTTAGGGAGCTAGGTAGCAGATTAAAAAGCAGGACCTCAAAGGTTGTAATCTCTGGAGTACTCCCGGTGCCACATTCTAGTGAATATAGGAATAGGAAGATACAGCAGATGAATGCATGGCTGAAGAGATGGTGCAGGAGGGAGGGCTTTAGTTTCCTGGATCATTGGGTCTGTTTCTGGAGAAGGTGGTACCTGTACATGTCGGATGGGTTGCACCTGAACCGGAACGGGACCAACATCCTTGCTGGGAGGTTTCTTGTGCTGTTTGTGGGGGTGTGGGGGGGGTGGGGGGGGGGTGGGGGTGTGGTTTAAACTAATTTGGCAGGGGGATGGCATACAGAGTGGAGGTACAGTAGGGGGAGATGCACAGTCAAATATAGAAGAGAAACTGAGTCAGTCTGGAAGGCAGAGCAAATATAAACTTGTTAAGGCACAAGCGAACAATGCAAGGCTGGATTGTATCTATTTTAATGCAAGGAGTCTTACAAGTAAGGCAGATGAATTGTCTTATGCTTTCTTCCATTCAACAGCTCTCCAGGTGATTTCATGTCAGCCTTGAGAGGTGTGCATTGCAGTGACAATAAGGGAAAGTTTTGGTCTTCCTTCATCTCTCAGCATTTCACAAGGGTTCTTTTGACCATCTGACCATGTCTTTCTATAAACCCATATCCTCGTGGGTAGTGTGGTGATGAGATAATTATGTTGAACCCATAATGTTTAGCGAATTCCTTAAATTCTCTGGATATGAATTGGATGCTCTTGTCACATATTAATCTTTCAGGAATCCCTTGCTCAGCGAAAACAGAACGCATACTGCTGAGAGGATTGTTGTAGCTGTTAAATCTTTCACCTTTCGGAAAAAGGGGAACTTTGAGTAGTAGTTTGCGACTATGAGATAGCGTTCTTGATTGTGTATGAATAAATTGGCTCCTACAGTATACCATGCTCTGGGTGGTATTTCAGTAGCTATTATCTCCTCTTTAAGCTGTGTGTTTCTGCACTTCTGGCATACATTGCATGTAGACACCATATTTTTGATGTCTTTGTATATGCCTATCCAGTACACAGCTAATCTGGCTATGAACTTACACTTCTCCATTCCCATGTGCCCTTCACGTATCTTCTGGAGAAATTCTTCCGACATTGTTTTGCGTAGGATTATTCTGGATCCGGCCAGCAGAACACCATCTTCTAGTGAGATGTCATCGCTGAGAGAAGCAGAGTTAATGATTCAGGTAAGTGACCCTTCTTCAGAACGTTAACTCTGCTTCTCTCTCCATAGATCCTGCCAGACCTGCTGAGTATTTTCAGCATTTCTTGTTTTTATTTCAGATTTCCAGCATCTGCAGTATTTTGCTTTTATTATCATCAATTTTCCAATTCATTATGGGCTGTACAAAGAACAAAGAACAGTACAGCACAGGAACAGGCCATTCGGCGCTCCAAGCCTGCGCTGATCTTGATGCCTGCCTAAACTAACACCTTCTGCACTTCCGGGGCCCATATCCCTCTATTCCCTTCCTATTCATATATTTGTCAAGATGTCTCTTAAACGTCGCTATCGTATCTGCTTCCACCACCTCCCCTGGCAGCAAGTTCCAGGCACTCACCACCCTCTGTGGAAAGAACTTGCCTCGTACATCCCCTCTAAACTTTGCCCCTCGCACCTTAAACCTATGTCCCCTAGTAACTGATTCTTCCACCCTGGGAAAAAGCTTGTGACTATCCACTCTGTCCATGCCGCTCATAACTTTGTAAACCTTTATCATGTCGCCCCCCCACCTCCGTCGTTCCAGTGAAAACAATCCGAGTTTTTCCAACCTCTCCTCATAGCTAATGCCCTCCAGACCAGGCAACATCCTGGTAAACCTCCTCTGTACCCTCTCCAAAGCCTCCACGTCCTTCTGGTAGTGTGGTGACCAGAATTGCACGCAATATTCTAAGTGTGGCCTAACTAAGGTTCTGTACAGCTGCAACATGACTTGCCAATTTTTATACTCTATGCCCCGACCGATGAAGGCAAGCATGCCGTATGCCTTCTTGACTACCTTATCCACCTGCGTTGCCACTTTCAGTGACCTGTGGACCTGTACGCCCAGATCTCTCTGCCTGTCAATACTCCTTAGGGTTCTGCCATTTACTGTATACCTCCCACCTGCATTAGACCTTCCAAAATGCATTACTTCACATTTGTCCGGATTAAACTCCATCTGCCATTTCTCCGCCCAAGTCTCCAACCGATCTATATCCTGCTGTATCCTCTGACAATCCTCATCATTATCCGCAACTCCACCAACCTTTGTGTCGTCAGCAAACTTACTAATCAGACCAGCTACATTTTCCTCCAAATCATTTATATATACTACAAACAGCAAAGGTCCCAGCACTGATCCCTGCGGAACACCCACTAGTCACATCCCTCCATTCAGAAAAACACCCATCCACTGTTACCCTCTGTCTTCTATGACCGAGCCAGTTCTATATCCATCTTGCCAGCTCACCTCTGATCCCGTGTGACTTCACCTTTTGCACCAGTCTGCCATGCGGGACCTTGTCAAAGGCTTTACTAACGTCCATATAGATAACATCCACTGCCCTTCCCTTATCAATCATCTTCGTCATTTCCTCAAAAAACTCAATCAAATTAGTAAGACACGACCTCCCTTTCACAAAACCATGCTGTCTCTCTCTAATAAGTTCATTTTTTTCCAAATGGGAGTAAATCCTGTCCCGAATAATCCTCTCTAATAGTTTCCCTACCACTGACGTAAGGCTCACCGGCCTATAATTTCCTGGATTATCCTTGCCACCCTTCTTAAACAAAGGAACAACAGTGGCTATTCTCCAGTCCTCTGGGACCTCACCTGTAGCCAATGAGGATGCAAAGATTTCTGTCAAGGCCCCAGCAATTTCTTCCCTTACCTCCCTCAGTATTCTAGGGTAGATCCCATCAGGCCCTGGAGACTTATCTACCTTAATGCTTTGCAAGACACCCAACACCTCCTCCTTTTTGATAATGAGATGACTGAGACTATCTGCACTCCCTTCCCTCGGCTCATCATCTCCATGTCCTTCTCTTTGGTGAATACTGATGCAAAGTACTCATTTAGCACCTCGCCCATTTCCTCTGGCTCCACACATAGATTCCCGTCTCTGTCTTTGAGTGGGCCAACCCTTTCCCTGGTTACCCTCTTGCTCTTTATATATGTATAAAAAGCCTTGGGATTTTTCTTAATCCTGTTTGCCAATGACTTTTCATGACCCCTTTTAGCCCTCCTAACTCCTTGCTTAAGTTCCTTAAGTAGCTGTGCATTCATTGCTGTGCCGGCTGACATTTTGTTTTTGCACAATTCACTCAGTTTTTTTCTCTCTGGCATTAATTTGGGTCATTTTTCCCAATCTAATTCAGCATTAAATTTGTTGAACATGTTTTAGACTTACTCACAGAGACCTGCTGCCACCATGTTACGCCTTCTGGTTCCTGTAAGTTAGAAATAATCACTCTTTAGACTTCCAAAGGCTGGAGCTCTTTATTTATTTCATTCAGCTTCCATGCTGCCTGGTAAGGATGGCTTATAGACTGTTGTCGTACTACATGTCTCTTCAGTGCAGCCCCTGGAATACCTACACATAACAATTAGTTCCTAGCTCTTTACAAATAATATAACAATATATAACAGATGCCATCTTTAAAGTGTTGCCAGCCCTGCTTGGACTGCTGCCTTTCACTGATGTAGTAATCTAGCGTACTGCTGGACCCCTACCCCCAACTGCCACTGTTACTGCTGGACTCCACCACCTCCCACTGCTGCTGTCACTTCTGGACACTGCCCCCTCCATCCCCCCCTCCATCCCACTGCTGCTGTTTACTGCTGGACCATCTGCCCCACCGGTGTGGTTACTGTTGGACCCCTCCCCCTCCTATCAACTACTGTTGTTACTGCAGGACCCTCGCCACACTGCTGTGTTGCTGCTGGACACCCCTGTGGTGCGCCTCTGCACCAGGACTGTGAAGCCAACAGATGGAGAGGGAGCCAACTGGGACCATGTCAAGACAAAGTTTAGCGATGCCTCCCTGGAGATTCTCCTCCAGGCTGCAAGGGAAAGGTGGGAGGTCCTTTGCATCTGGGATGGCAAGAAGAGACCCTCCCGCCTGACCAATTAAGCCTGAACAGAGAAAGCAGAGGAGATCAGCAGCCTGGGGTCACTGCCCCGGAACTGGGTCCAGTGCCACAAAGGAGTCAGTGACCACTTTCACTCTACCAAGGTGAGTCCTCTCTTTCCATCTACTCTTTGTGGCTTGTATGTGGCTATGCGGAAGGGAGTGCTACATGGGGAGGGAGTGACCAAAAAGATGGTGGCAAGGGGATGAGCCATCAGCACATCCTATCAGATGCATGGCTACATCTCAGCAACAGGTGGCCTTTTTTCAGAGCTCACCCCCATTACGTCCACTGAGAGCAGACGTGGGGAGGAGCCATTTTGGAGATGCCATCAGGGGATGAGGGGCTGCCACTAGCATAAGTATTCTGTTGTTCTTCCTGCGAGATCTAACTGTGTCCTTGTTTCCACTTGCAGGAAAAACGGGCCCATAACACCAGGGAGACATTGAGGACTGGCGGTGGGATCCCTGATGTGCATGCTCCGACGTCGGCAAAGGAGGAGGTTCTGGAGATAATGGGGCACAGAGTGACTGAGCAATCGCGGACGGTGAGACTGGAGTGCCCATACAGGAGACTGAGGAGACATTGTGTTCATGTGTCCTCCACCACACTTCTGGAGATCTACATCACACATGGTTGTCATGAGGAAATCTTAACAACATAACCCACAAATGTTTGTGTTCTGTCATGCAAGTCAAGGCACATGGGAGGCAAGCTCAGCTGCTGAGGAGGAGCAGGAACAGTCAGAAGGTGCACCGTCACATCATTCCCCTGCATCCTCCACCAGTGCAGATACTCTCACGTCAGTGGGTATGCGCTCAGGCTTAGATTCAGGGTCACAAGCTGGTGATAGAACCACACACACGCCCGAGTAGCTGATGGAGGCTGTGACAGCTGAAGCCACTGGCAGTCAGAAGACTGTGGGAGGCCAGGCCCATGCTGAGGCCCAGGCTGACAACGAGGTTCTGGTGTCAGCAGCATAGAACATGCTGGAGTTTCAGAGAGAGGTAAGGAAACATCTGGCAGAGCTGTCAGAGGCAATGCACAGCCATGAGCAGATGATGGAGGAGTTTATCCATGCCATGAGTGCTGCCATGTCCACAGCATGTGACTGCATGGCTTCCTCCATCGAGAGCTTGGCGGCCCTCATGGAGAGCCAGATCCTACAGATGCACGAGGACCTGTACACCATCGCCTTGGCCATGAGCTCAATGCAGCAGTAGCAAGATGAGGGAGGGACAAGGTGTCTGGAATCTCTGCCAGGTCCTCATCCGTCGCAGGTTAGCAGACAGGTTCAAGTAAGCCTTGAAAGGGAGGAGGAGATGCTGCCCTTCACAGCTGGGGACTCCCCTCAGGGCATGAACAGTGTAGACATGACTCCTCAGCCCTTCTGCCAGTGACCCCAGCTCCAGTAGTCTCAATGACTGAGGCGGGCCCTGCACCTGTGCAAAAGCCCGTCAGCCAGCCGGGGCCCTCCAGACCTCAGGCAGTCAGAGGACGCCAACTCAAGCCATGGGACAGCCCGATGAATACCCTGCCTCCACTTCAGCTGCCAGCGAGGGGTCATAGAAGCTCGGTAAATCTTCTAAAGAAGAGCACCTAGACACTTGGGATTTCACGGGTGTCTTAATTGTGGCCTTGTCATTGATTGCTCCAATTGGGCAAATAGATGGAGGTCTAAATCTTTGCTGTAAACGGCTGCCTTGCCAGATACAATCTTCACCCTTACACAAAAGCAATACTGTGGATGCTGGAAATCTGAAACAAAAACAGAAAATTCTGGAAATACTTAGCAGGTCAGGCAGCATCTGTGGAGAAAGAAAAGCAGAGTTAACGTTTCAGGTCTATGACCTTTCATCAAAACTGGCAAAGGGTAGGTTTTAAGCAAGTGAAAGGGAAGGAGAGGGTAAGCAGAACAAAAGGGAAGGTCTCCGATAGGGCAGAGTGTAGGAGGCATTAAATAACAAAAGGTTTTGTGGTACAAAGCCATGTAAGGAAACAAAAGATGTGTTTGGATGAGGTGTAGATGACAGTATAGCAGCCATCCAAACACAAAGTAATGGGATTAAGAACTAATCAAGGTGGGAGGAAAAAAGGTAAACCAGCAGAAAAATTGAGAAAAGGAAAATAAAAGGGTCGAGATTATGATCTAAAATTATTGAAGTCAATGTTGAGTCCGGAAGGCTGTAAAGTGCCTAGCCAAAAGATGAGGTGCTGTTCCTTGAGCTTGCATTGAGCTTCATGGGAACACTGCAGGAGGCCGAAGACAGAAAGGTCAGAGTAAGAGCAAGGTGGAGAATTAAAATAACAAGCAACAGGAAACTCTGTGAATGGAGCCCACACTCATGCAGCAATGGTATCAAAACCAATGGCTCTCTCCTTTCGACTGCCAGGGTCAGGTCGGTATTGCACATAGTCGCCAGCCTCTTAAACATGGCATTGCTTATCTCCTTGATGCAGTGATGGGTTGCTGCCTGGGAAACCCCACACATGTCCCCAGTGGATCCCTAGAAAGAGCCTTGGGCATTGGGTGGCCACTAAAGCCCATGGTCGCAGCTCATCCTGCAGCATGGCACTTAAGTCAGTGATGGCCTCCCTGGAGAGCCATAGTCTTCATTGATGCTGTCGCTTGGACACTTGCAGGCACTCTCTGGCATGGATAGGCCTTTCTTGGCATGGCTGCCAAGCGACAAGAACTTCACGGGCGTGCCCAGCCAGATCCTAGCCCTCCCTCCCTCTGAGTCTCTGCTGTGCAGCGCGGGGATCAACAAAGACGAGGTGTATGAGACCCATCCCAGCAGATCTCTGCCCTCCTGTACACTGTCCATGGAGAGACAATCTTGCCTTGGGACCTTCCCTCTGAAGACATGCTAATGCCCTTCAGTAGCCACCCTTGCACCCGATACTGCATCTACTCTTGCATCCGAGACTGCGACCATTCTTGCACCCGAGAATTCGCCTCCTCTTGCAGAGAGCCAGCATTGTCGGCGGACAATGACCTCCATTCCCCCCTCTTCCACTATCCACTGCTCACCATGGCTGCCTTCCCATGAGGCCATGCTGAGACCTCGCCTCGGTGCATCATCATTAAGCGGCCGGGGATCAGACGGCATGTGCTCCCCGTGTGCCGTTAACTAAATTTGAAACCTCCCATGCAATTTGTTTCAATTCAGTGCAAATGAATTCGAACTAGCTATTCACCAATTCCAGTTGCAGTCCCACCGTGTCGTAGTGGCAAGGGCGTCTTGGAGCTTCCCGCTAGTGACAAAATCAGGTTTCCGGGCAAATACTTCGATCCTGATTTTTTGCCATTCCCTGCACCTTCAATCCTGCTTCTGATGGTTGCATAAAATTCTGCCCACTGTGTACATATGACCTCACTCAGATATGTTTTTCGCAGTGTAACAAAACCAGAGTTTTGACCAATCATGGTGCATGTGTCATCAGTTGTGACCGAGACTTGGTTGTTCAGGCTCAGCTCTGGACCTGGAGCTTATGGCAACTTTTACAGCAACTAAAATATAAGAATCACACATGTGGTCTTTCAGTAGTGTTAACGTCAACTGCTCTTTCCAGAACGCTAACTGGGTCGTGCTGCGAATGTTGCAGGATTCATCAAGTGCAAGTGTGTCAGCAAGACACTCTTGCAGCTCAGCTTTCAGCTGAGAATCAATGCTGCCAAATTTTTTTTGATGACTCATCTGCAGCTCTTGAATTTTCTGCAGATTATTATTTCTGATTTTTTTTGTCCATAGTTCTCCAGTGAAGTGTCTGGGATTGTAAACATACGAACATATAAACCTAATCTCTTGCATCACCTATCCATCAGAAAACAGTTCATTTGTCATGCAAGGATAAGCAGTTTTGTAACTGGCCAAATTTAGATGTTCTGAAGATCAGAGAAATAGCATCAGATCTCTTTTCTGTTTTCAATCGAGAAAATTCACACACTCTTTTCCACAAACTGATAAAATGTTCTGTCAATTTCAGAATTTGCAGGAGGAATTTAATTGTCCCCTTAGGAGCAGTTTGGGAAATGGGTGTGAGTTGTGGGGGGTGGGGTGCAGTTGCAGTTGTATTGGAAGAGAAAGCATGGGACAGAGTGCCTGGTGCCTTCCCAACACCCCCCAGTTGTCAGGGGCAGGGAAGGTTCAGGACGGCCTTCCCATCCAGAAGCCATTTCAGGCCATTAAGGGCCTCATCCCACTGTCACTGGTATTCTACCAATGGCAGAGGCGGGGGCGGTGGTGGTGGTGGGGAGGTGCGTATGCAATTTGGGGAGGCCACCAGGTATATCCTGTTGGCTTCCCTGCAGGCTGGTGAGGGGGTCCCTCCTGCATGGGCAATCTGTGGCCCACAGAGTGCCTCCCAGTGGCAAGGGTAATCTCCGCTGAAAGAGTCATCCCCGCTCACCACAATGACCCCTCCCGCAAACTCGCCAGGACTAGTCAGACTGTCTTCTGGGGGTCTCCTTCATGGCTGCTCCTCCAGGGCCGGCTGCAGTCCCAGCAGTGGCCACTGCTCCTTGTGGCGCTGCTGGCACCAAAGAGCTGCCAACTCTCTGATTGGCCAGCAGCACTTGGAGGCAGGCTCTTCACTTTTCATGGCACGGAAACCCCAATGGCAGGCGGGTTCATTACTCTGTGGCAGGTGCAACAGCCCAAGTGGCAGAAGGGCTGTTAGAGCTTGCTGATTGCTTAAATCACTCCAATCAGGTTTCCGCCCCTGTCACAGTACTGAAATGGCTTTTATCAAAGTCATAAATGACATCCTATGTGCCTGTGACAAAGGTAATTATCCCTTTTCATCCTTCATTATCTGTCTGCAGCTTTTGATAAGGTTGATCACACCATCCTCCTCCACTGTCATCAGCTGGGTGGACCTGCACTCGCTCAGTTCCATTTATATCTATCTAACTGAGGGCAGAGAATCACCTGCAATGGCCTCTCTTCCTGTTCCTGCACAGTTACCTCTGGTATCTCCCAAGGATCTATCCTTGGAACTCTCCTATTTCTCATCTACATGCTGTTCCTGAGCAAGGTCATCCAAAAACACAGCATCAGTTTCCACTTGTATGCTGACAAGACCCAGCTATACTTCAACACCACTGCTCTAGACCCCTCCCACTCCCTGTAAATTATCAGACTGCTTATCTGACATCCAGTTCTGGATGAGCAGAAATTTCCTTCAATTAAATATTGGGAAGACGGAAGATATTGTCTTCAGACCCACCACAAACTCCATTACCCAGCTACCGACCCCGCCCCACTCCCATACTCTGCTGCTGAGATCCCCATCCAATGCCTTTATTACCTCTGGACTTTGCTCTTCTAACACACTCTTGACCGGCCTCACATGTTCTACCCTCCACAAACTTAAGGTCATCCAAAATTCTGTGACTCCCATCCTGGTCAGGTCTTCTAATTGATGTTGAACTTGTTTCATTAGTGTGTGTGGAATCTTCCTAGGCGTGAAATGACAAACTGGTTTAGCATCCTTTCACAAAGTAATACTATATTCAGCCTTCAACCTCCCTAAGACCAGTGAACAATTTCGGGAATTCCTCTTGGAAGTGATTTCTGGATTCTTGTTGCTTAACTTCTTCTACTTTCTTTATAAGATGAAGGTCAATACAAACTCTTCTACATAAGAGAGAGAATTCCTGATTCTTTAGAATATACATTGTTTCTAATTTGCTTTCCCTTGTACTGGAGCATTACCTGTAGTTTCTCCTTTACCTCGAGTTCAGCCCCTCTTGGGCCACGTAATTGAGTTTCTGTCAGTTTCAGAAAATGTTGATAAACACAGCTCTTTGTCTGAAAAACTGTTACACTTGTTCCGGTGTCCAGTTTAAAATTACTGATATGTCCATTGGCATATATATCTGCAGACCAAAATGCCTGATTAGGATCATTGATCTCACCAAGAAAGTGTTTTGGCTGCTCTCCTGAAGGAGGTTGTTTAACTTTGTTAACCACTCTATGCTTGAATGCTTTTTCTTTTGAACTTGTGGAAGTAGAGATTTTACTTTGGCACATTTTACCAAAATGCCCTATTTTCTTACAGTGGAAGCATTCTTCTTTGTTTGCAGGACACTGTTCGTGCCTGTGTGTACTTTTGGCACCACATTGCTGGCAGGGTTTAATGGAATCATTTGCTTCTGCCCACCCGCCAACCCAGTGTATCTTTTTTTCTGGTGCTTCATTTACAGCCTTCTGGTTAAGGAACTGTATGGTTGCTGGAAGTTTCCTGAACCAAGGTCTTTCTTCACCATTCAGGATAGCTCTGTTATCCTTGAAAAATTTAAGTCAGTGTGAATCGGGGGAAAAGTCTCCACTGGCTGGAGTCATACCGAGTACAAAGGAGGAAGATTGTGATTGTTGGAAGCCAATCATCTCAGCCCAGAACATTGAAGTTCCTCAGGGTTGTGTCCTAGGCCCAACCATCTTCAGCTGCTTCATCAATGACCTTCCCTCCATCATAAGGTCAGAAGTGGGGATGTTCGCTGATGATTGTACAATGATGATTGTATGATGTTCAGTATGATATGAGACTCCTCAGATACTAAAGCAGTCCATGCCGACTTGCAGCAAGACCTGGAGAACATTCAGGCTTGGGCTGATAAGTGGCAAGTAACAGTCGCGCCACACAATTGCCAGACAATGACCATCAAAAATAACAGAGAATTTACGTTGAAAGAATGGAATTCCTTATGATCGATAAATATACCAGACTGGTGATAGGGAGCATGCAAAACAGTGCTGGTGCTGTTTATGGCACCTTAGACCATAAGGAAGGCAAGATATAGTGCTCCCTTATCCTGATGTGAGCGTTGCTCTTGCTATAGAAAGCCTCATGTTTTCCCTGATAACTCAGTCTACTGTAAGCTGGAATATGTCACTGATATCACCTGCTACAGCCTGAAAGGAGCCAGGAGCATCAAATTTGAGGACCATAGTGACCTTGACAGCCTCAGGCAGTGTTGTCCATTCCCTGGTTTAAGGCTTGAGTTGTGGGTGCAGTCGGTGACATAGCTCGATGAAGTGAAGGCGCCTAAGACAATTCTCCTGAGTAAAGTAATGTTAGAAGTGCTCCTTGAATGCCCACTGTGGATATGCTGCACAGTGCCCTCCTCCTCCCTCTTCTGGCAGCTACTGCTGCTCTTTTCTCTCCTCCTTGCTAATTCGCCTCATCCTCCAGCCTCAAAGGCAGCCCGACGAGACCATTCATGACTTCAGCCAAACTATCACTGAGGCAGTCAACAACAGTGCAGGATCAGCAGCAGCTTGTCTTCAGCAGGCTAAATGCACCTTCCAGAGTGATGAAATGCAACAGGAGATGCCCAGAAGTTAATTATCAGCCTTAAATAACAAACCAACAACCAACCTGTAAGTACAGCATGATGCTTTTAAATATTGCTGGTTAGGGGGTCCTTCCTACTGAATAACGCCACAAGTTGCTGGGTGAGCATAGCACATGGAGGATTATGTGAAAGGGCAGACTATTTGCAAGTGTGTATTGCATGTGTATGCTAGCGTGGGTGCGTCGTATATCCGTAGGTGTTAACCATATTAGAGTTTAAGTTTAAGGTTTAATAAATTTCATCTTTCTTCTTTAAACCACAGAAAGCCTGTGTGAATTGGTTTCTTTGTCTTATAATTGGAAAACTGTGAACAAGGATTCACAAAAAGGGGAGCTCAAAACACAGTGTGTTTAAAATTAAACCCTGTTACAATAAGACCAGGTGAAGTTAGTAACAGACCCCAGAGACATTTCTCACCTGGTCCGTAACAGCTATCAACACTCTCTCTGGTCAAATGCTTTGTCTTTTCCTATGGCTTTGCCTTTGCCTTATGCTCCATGACATCTTTGACATTTAATCTCTCCTGCCCTCCACCCTATCACAGACCTTCCAATCTGTTCTTCTTCCCCCTTCCTCCTTTCACTTGCTCAAGGCCTATTACATTTCTGACCTTAATAAAAGCAAAATACTGCGGATGCTAGAACTCTGAAATGAGAACAGAAAGTGCTGGAAATACTCAGCAGGTCTGGCAGGTCTGCTACCCTTCATCAGAACTGGCAAAAGTTAGAAATTATAGGATGCTGGCGTGGGGGTGGCGTAAAATTGAGCGGGAGGCTCTGGGAGTTCTTGCCAACCCACTCCTGCCTCCGCCCCACTTTACGTGGGCCGGAGGGGGGGGAGCGAGAAATGGGCCGCCTGCCCCAGGCCAATCAAGGCCCTTAAGGGACCACTTAACAGCCACTTAAGGGCCTTTGCCCGACTCCACGTGGCAAGCGGGCGTCCGGGAGACGTGAAAGGCCGCACATTGAAACCCGGGGGGTGGGGGGGGGGGGGGTGCCAGACAAATGGGCACAGGGTGCCCGATTGAGGGCCGTCCCTGCTTCCCCAAGCACCCCCAGATCCAAGACGCCCCCCCACTTCCCCCCAAACAATTATCATTGCCTTGCCGGGGCGCCACCGATTAGCCTGGCGAGTCAAACTCCAACTTACCTGGACTCCTGGTTCCATGTCCTCAGCTGGGCTACAGTCCCAGCAGTGGCCATCGCTCCCATTGATGCTGCTGGGACTAAGAGCTGCCGGCCCGATGATTGACTGGCAGCTCAATGAGGCAAGACTTCTTCCCTCAAGTGGATGGAAGTCCTTCCTCGGAACAACTAAAGCCTGGGGACCCGTAAAATGCGGGACGGATCCCCAGGCTGGGCGGAAGTGGGTTTGCCACCGACTTTTACGTCGGTGGCCAGCTCCCATCCGCCCGATGTAAAATCCAGCCCCTGTTGTGTATTTCCAGCACTTTCTGTTTTTATTTCCTACAGCCTGCTTTGAGTCACTCAATGAACGATTATGTTATATAAGTTTTTACTTTTGATCTGTTTTTTAAAAAAAAAATCAATTGGAAATAAACGTGCTCCTTCTGTTAAATTGTGAACATGTTTATATTTCTGTCAATAGGGTGGTTAAAATAAAATTCTTCTGCCCATTGTAATTTGTCATTTTTGAATCTATTTATTCTTGATAAAGAGTTGAAAAGACCTCAAATTCCACTGATGTCACGTAGAACAAGTACAAGATGACCTGCCCTTCCAAGATTATAGATTTATCCCATCCGGATTATTTGTTTAACGTCTTGGTTCAAGCATACCATGTAGGTTAAATACTTAGAAAATATGTCTTTTAATTCAAAAAAAGAAACAGAATTATGTTTCCCAAATCCTCTTCATTAGTCATGGACCATGCATGCCATGACATGCAGGCACACATCGGACATACAGATTCACAAAGCAATGCATGTCAGTTGGTGTTCATTTTTATAATACTGTGATCTGTGATGCCCTCTTGTGTTGAGGGCCTGTAATTATATTTAGCCCGTTCAGGACTAAAAGATTAACAGAATATGTTTTCAAAATATATAGTTTCCCATATCATAAGGTGATATGATTGAGGTTACTGTAATCTATTTAAGTAAAAATCACAGAGAGTACAAATGCATTCTTTAATGCCAACTTGCACATGTATCCTCCAGTTACTATAATACCTGCAATGGCAGTTAATTGTTCCTGAGAAGCCAGTTTGGTGAATTCTGTCCCAAAGTGGCAAAGAAGGACCACCACCAAGGCTTTTCTCCACGGGAATATGAATATTCACCGTCTTCATCTTCATGTCCTTGCTCAGTCCTCTCTAGATGATCTATCAGTTCTAATTCATCCATTCCATCATCGAAAGATTCAAAATCAATATCAGGCTGGAGACGACGCAGAACAAAGTCCACACGACCAGCCCCCTCCATTCTTACGGGTAAATATATCCTCTTCAAAACTCTTGTGTGACCTTGAGCATATGCACTTACAAAATGTGTACCTGGAGGCAGCAGTCTCCAATACTCTCCATTAGCAACTACAGCCAAAAATGGAAAACAAAGTTATATTAATAAAGCCAAAGGTGTAAACATGTTCTAAGAGTATATTGTGGTTTTACTAAAAATGTCGAAGAGGAAATCCTCATAAATACATTTACAATATCACTAAATGTGGCAACCAAAGAAACTCTTATCCCTTTAACTTATTCCAGTTTTTCACTTTTACCTGAATGTATATTATGTCGGATTCCTCTAACTTTGATCTGTGCCCCTTTAATTCCTCTTCCTCTGTCATCCTTTACAATTCCTTTTATTCCTCGATGCACCTACAAGACAAGCACAACATTGCGACTTAGTTTCAGTCCTTACTGAGAAATGGTGCTCTCTATATGGGTGGCACATTGGCACAGTGGTTAGCACCACAGCCTCACAGTTCCAGCAACCTGGGTTCGGTTCTGGATAGTGCCTGTGCGGGGCTTACAAGCTCTCCCTGTGACTGCGTGGGTTTCTGCTGGGTGCTCTGGTTTCCTCCCACAGCTAACAACTTGCAGATTAATAGGTAAATTAGCCATTATAAATTGCCCCGAGTGTAGGGAATATGGGATTAATGTAGGATTAGTATAAGTGGGTGGTTGTTGGTCAGCACAGACTTGGTGGGCTGAAGGGCCTGTTTCAGTCCTGTATCTCTCTATATCAATGGGAGTTCATGGGAGAGATAATCAATGGGTGCTCACTCATTTTACATTGACCAGAAGCTTTTGGAAAATTTCAAACTAGCATTATGGGTTTGGTGATTGGCATGCCATTGTGGTTGGAAGAAGAGGTGGAGGAGGCAAGCATCTAGAGACCTGCAGCCTCAGAAAGATGAAGCAGGAAGAGCAAAGCACACAAGAGGCTTATCCTGTTCCAGGGCAAGAACTTCATAACTGCAGTTCAGCGAGGAGGCTGAGCTTTAGCGGGGAGGCTGTCATACAGCCATGTCACCTGCCATTGTACCAACTGCAGTCTGGCACCAATTCACACTTGTCCTTGCCTGTAGCTCTGAAGGTCACCATGGCCCTGAACCTTTATGTCTTTGGGTCATTTCAGGATGCAGTAGGTGACATGAGCAGCATTAATCAATTAGCTGTGCATGCCTGCACCAAGCAGGTGATGGATACACTCTTTGCCAGAAACAACAACATTATCTCCTTCCCTGAGGCAGCCACAAAGCAGGAAGGCAGGACTCTGGGCTTTGCAAGGGTTGCATGATTTCCCCAGCTGCAAGGCATCATTGACTACATGCACATGTCCTATGTCCTCCAACACAAGACCCTAGAGTATATGTCAACAGGAAGGGCTTCCACTCACAAAATGTCCAGCTATTGTGCAAGATGGGGCCACGGAGTGATGGTGACTGAATATGAAAAATTCTATTCCATTACATGTGTATCTGGATTTTCACCACAGCTTTTGAATCACATTGTATGATCTGGGCCAATTCTTCATGAAAACCAAAGTCTAAAAGTCTTGTCTATGATATGAAAAAATGCTGAGAATGCAATGGGATATCAACTTGTAACTTAGGTAAAAGGTATATCCAATATATACATCACTTGTATTGCAAGGGACGACTAAAAATTGTTTTTTGGAGTAATGGATGTAGAAATTTTCTGAAGAGTGATGAGCCCTGAAGGCACCAGGAGATCTGGGACAAGTCCCCAAGAAATTTAGATTTTTAACACTTTTTGTTGCATTTTTCCAGAAAGTTTTGGAGCATATTGGCTTGTGTTTTGCTGCAATAATAATGAGGCTATAAGCACTCAGCGTTATGACGTGATAAATCTGATAGCAACTTCTGGCACCCGCACAGGCGCAATTAAAAGTGAAAAATCCAAAATTACTATCAGAGATAGCTGGCTCTTCCATGTGGTCCTCACCGATAGATTTGGCACTGAATGATTACAACAGCATAAACTTGGATAATGACCCTTCGTTCTGCTCACAAAAACAGCTGCGAAAGTTAGGACTGGTACATTTAGGAGTAAGTGAATTTTTAATGGTGGAATAAATGATTAGAAATGCTGAACAACATCTCTAGTCATGAAAATTTATCATTACAAGCATGGAGTTTCATTGCTTCATAACAAAATAAAGTTGGAGAGTTCAAAAAATAAAAATTAAAACTTTTGTTTCGGGTTTTCTGTCTGTCTATTTTATCTCCCTCTCTTAATCCCATCTGTATTTCCCAATCTTTATTATGCTTCCTGTACGTGATTTAAATGTAATTTATACATAGAATCTTCTGACAAGAGATATTTCCTTCTTTTTAGTTCCTGATTTAGACTGTGCATGGTTCAGTGAGGATTCTTCAATTTGAATGGTTTAAGAGTCTTGCTGTTGCTTGGCCTGTTGACAGGCGCCACAGATCCCCTGTAGAGGGGACCACATTGAAATGCATAGTCATACAGTTATATAGTACAGAAACAGGCTCTTCAGTCCATGCTGGCCATCAAGCACCTATCTATTCTAATCCCATTTTCCAGCACTTGGCCCATAGCCTTGTATACTATGGCATTTCAAGTACTCATCTAAATACTTCTTAAATGTTGTGAAGGTACCTGCCTCTACCACCCCTTCAGGCAGTGTGTTTCAGATTCCAACCACCCTCTGGGTGAAAGCATTTTTCCTCAAATCCCCTCTAAATCTCCTGCTCCTTACCTTACATATATGTCCCCTGGTTATTGACATCTCCGCTAAGGGAAAAAGCTTCTTCCTATCTACCCTATCTATGCCCTTTATAATTTTGCATACCTCAGTCAGGTCCCCCCTCAACCTTCTCTGCTCTAAGGAAAACAACCCAAGCCTATCCAGTCTCTCTTCATAGCTGAAATGCTCCAGTCCAAGCAACATCCTGCTGAATCTCCTCTGCACCCTCTCCAGTGCAATCACATCCTTCCTATAATGTGGTGACCAGAACTGTACACAGTACTCCAGCTGTGGCCTAACTAGCATTTTATACAGCACTAACATAACCTCCCTGCTCTTATCACAGAATCACAGAATAACACAGTGCAGAAGAGGCCCTTCGGCCCATCGAGTCTGCACCGATGCATTAAAGACACCTGACCTGTCTACCTAATCCCATTTGCCAGCACTTGGTCCATAGCCTTGAACGTTATGATGTGCCAAGTGCTCATCCAGGTACTTTTTAAAGGATGTGAGGCAACCTGCCTCTACCACCCTCCCAGGCAGTGCATTCCAGACCGTCACCACCCACTGGGTAAAAAAGTTCTTCCTCAAATCCCCCTTAAACCTCCTGCCCCTCACCTTAAAGTTGTGTCCCTTCGTAACTGACCCTTCAACTAAGGGGAACAGCTGCTCCCTATCCACCCTGTCCATGCCCCTCATAATCTTGTACACCTCGATCAGGTCACCCCTCAGTCTTCTCTGCTCCAACGAAAACAACCCAAGCCTATCCAACCTCTCTTCATAGCTTAAATGTTCCATCCCAGGCAACATCCTGGTGAATCGCCTCTGCACCCCCTCCAGTGCAATCACATCCTTCCTATAATGTGGCAACCAGAATTGCACACAGTACTCCAACTGTGGCCTTATCAAAGTTCTATACAACTCCAACATGACCTCCCTGCTTTTGTAATCTATGCCTCGATTGATAAAGGCAAGTGTCCCATATGCCTTTTTCACCACCCTATTAACCTGCCCTTCTGCCTTCAGAGATCTATGGACAAACACGCCAAGGTCCCTTTGTTCCTCGTAACTTCACAGTGTCAGGCCATTCATTGAATACTTCCATGTCACGTTGCTCCTTCCAAAGCGTATCACCTCACACTTTTCATCTGCCACTTTTCTGCCCATTTGACCATCCCGTCTATATCTTCCTGTAACCCAAGACATTTAACCTCACTGTTAACCACTTGGCTAATCTTTGTGTCATCCGTGAACTTACTGATCCAACCCCCCACATAGTCATCTATGTCGTTTATATAAATGACAAACAATAGGGGACCCAGCACAGATCCCTGTGGTACGCCACTGGACACTGGCTTCCAGTCACTAAAACAGTCATCTGTCATCACTCTCTGGCTCCTACAGCTAAGCCAATTTTGAATCCACCTTATCAAGTTACCCTGTATCCCATGTGCATTTGCTTTCTTGATAAGTCTCCCATGTGGGACCTTGTCAAAGGCTTTGCTGAAATCCATGTAAACTACATCAACTGCACTACCCTCATCTACACACCTGGTCACATGCTCAAAAAATTCAATCAAATTTGTTATGCATGACCTCCCTCTGACAAAGCCATGCTGACTATTCCTAATCAAATTTTGCCTCTCCAAGTGGAGATAGATTCTCTCTTTCAGAATTTTCTCCAATAGTTTCCCTACCACTGACGTGAGACTCACTGGTCTGTAGTTCCCTGGCTTATCTCTACAACCTTTCTTAAATAGTGGGACCGCATTAGCTGTTCTCCAGTCCCCTGGCACCTCCCCCGTAGCCAAAGAGAAATTAAAAATATGGGTCAGAGCTCCTGTAATCACCACCCTCACCTCCCACAGCATCCTGGGATACAAATTGTCTGGACCTGGAGATCTGTCCACTTTTAAGCCTGCCAAAACCTCCAATACCTTGTCACTCCCTATGACAATTTGCTCAAGAACCTCACAGTCTCTCTCTCTGAGTTCCATATCTACATCCTCATTCTCTTGGGTGAAGACAGATGTGAAGTATTCGTTCAACACCCTACCAATGCCCTCTGGCTCCACCCACAGATTTCCCCCTTGGTCGCCAATGGGTCCTGCTCTTTCCCTGGTTATCCTCTTCCCTTTGATATACTTATAGAATATCTTGGGATTTTCCCTACTTTTACCAGCCAGAGCTTTCTCATATCCCCTCTTTGCTCTCCTAATTGCTTTCTTAAGCTCCATCCTACATTTTCTGTACTCCACTAATGCTTCCGTTGATTTGCTCTCCTTGTATTTGCTAAAAGCCTCTCTTTTCCTTCTCATTGTACCCCAAATGTTTCTGGTCATCCATGGTTCTTTGGGCTTGTTGCTCCTACCTATTACCCTGGAGGGAACATGTTGGGCCTGTGCCCTCCCTATTTCCTTTTTGAATGCCCCCCCCCACTTCTCTTCTGTAGATTTCCTGACAACTCTTTCCAGTCTACCTTGGCCAGATCCTGCCTTATTTTACTAAAATTCGCTCTCCCCCAATCCAAAACCTTTTTTTGCAACTTGTCTATTTCTTTCTCCATAACAATCTTAAATTGTACCATGTTGTGGTCGCTATCACCAAAATGCTCCCCCACCAACACATCAACCACCTGTCCGGCTTCATTCCCCAGAATTAGGTCCAGCACTGCACCCTCCCTTGTTGGATCCTCTACATATTGAGCTAAAAGGTTCTCCTGTATACATTTTAAGAACTCTACTCCATCGAAGCCCTTAACACGATGACTATCCCAATTAATATTGGGAAAGTTGAAATCACCTAATATAATTACCCTATTATTATTTTTACACACCTTTGCGAATTGCGCACATATTTGCTCCTCAATTTCCCGCTGACTATCTGGGGGTCTATAATAAACACCTAGCAATGTGGCTGTCCCTTTTTTATTCCTAAACTCTACCCATAAAGCTTCATTTGATGACCCCTCCAAGATATCATCTCTCCTTACCGCAGTAACTGACTCTTTAACTAATATTGCAATGCCCCCTCCTCTTCTACCCCCTCCTCTATCTCGCCTGAAGATTCTATATCCCGGGATATTGAGCTTCCAATCCTGCCCCTCTCTCAACCATGTCTCCATGATGGCTACCGTATCACAATTCCACGTGTCAATCCTTGCCCTTAACCCATCCGCTTTACCTGTAATACTCCTGGCATTAAAGTAGAGGCCATCCATCCTGGTCTTACTCCCTTGAAACTTACTTCCGCTGTATTTCCTCGGACCTGTTTGCTTTCCTGTGTTTAGCTGTGTCCCTATTCTGCTGGGAGTCTGCGTCCCCTCCCCCTGCCAAATTAGTTTAAACTCCTCCCAACAGCACTAGCAAACCCACCAGCAAGGATGTTAGTACCCCTCTGGTTCAGATGTAGACTGTCCTGCTAGTACAGGTCCCACCTTCCCCAGAAAAGGTCCCAGTGGTCCAGGAATCTAAAACCCTCCCTCCTGCACCAACTCTTATGCCACGCATTCATCTGTGCTATTCTCCTATTTCTATACTCGCTAGCACGTGGCACTGGGAGTAATCCAGAGATTACAACCCATGAGGTCCTGGTTTTAGTCTACTGCCTAACTCCCTGAATTCTTGATGCAAGACCTCATCCCTCTTTCTACCTACGTCATTGGTACCAACATGTACCATGACCTCTGCCTTATCACCCTCCCCCTTCAGGATGCCCTGCAGCCGTCAGTGACATTCCGGACCCTGGCACCAGGGAGGCAACACATCATCCTGGAATCACGTTGACGGACACAGTAGCACCTATCTGTTCCCCTGACTATAGAATCCCCTATTACTATTGCTATTCCTCTCTTTCCCCCTTCCTGTGCAGACTTATAGTCTATGCCTCGGCTAATAAAGGCAAGTATCCCATATGCCTTCCTAACTACCTTATCCACCTGTGCTGCTGCTTTCAGTGATCTATGGACAAGTACACCAAGGTCCCTCTGACCCTCTGTATTTCCTAGGGTGCTACTATCCATTGTATATTCCCTTGCCTTGTTAGTCCTCCCAAAATGCATCACCTCACGTTTCTCAGAATTAATTTCCATCTGCCACTGCTCCGCACATCTTACCAGCCCATCCCCATCGTCCTGTAATCTAAGGCTTTCCTCCTCACTATTTACGACACCACCATTTTTCGGGTCATCTGCCAACTTAGTGATTGTACCTCCTATATTCACGTCTAAATCATTAATGTACACTACAAACAGCAAGGGTTCCAGCATCGACCCCTGTGGTACACCACTGGTCACAGGCTTCTAATTGCAAAAACAACTCTCGACTATTACCCTCTGCCTCCTGCCACTAAGCCAATTTTGGATCCAATTTGCCAAATTGCCCTGGATCCCATGGGCTCTTACCTTCTTGACCAATCTCCCATGCGGGATCTTATCAAAAGCCTTACTGAAGTCCATGTAGACTATATCAACTGCTTTACCCTCACCTACACACCTAGTCACTTCCTCGAAAAATTCATTCAAATTTGTTAAGACATGATCTCCACCTGACAAAGCCATGCTGACTATCCCTGATTAATCACTGCCTCTCCAAGTGGAGATTAATCCTGTCCCTCAGAATTTTTTCCAATATTTTCCCTACCACTGATGTTAGACTCACTGGCCTGTAATTACCTGGTTTATCCCTACTACCCTTCTTGACTTAGCTGTCCTCTGGCACCTCTCCTGTAGCTAGAGAGGATTTGAAAAATCATGTCAGAGCCTCTACAATCTCCTCCCTTGCCTCACATAGCAGCCTGGGATACATCTCATCTGGGCCTGGGGATTTATCCACTTCTAAGCCCTCTAAAACCACTAATACCTCTTCCCTTTCAATGCTAGTTTGCTCAAGTATATCACAATCCCCCTCCCTGATCTCTACACCTACACCGTCCTTCTCCGTAGTGAACACAGATGAAAAGTAATCATTTAAAACCTTACCTACGTCCTCCAGTTCCACACACAGATTGCCACTTTGGTACCAAATGGGCCCTACTCTTTCCCTGGTTATCCTCTTGCCCTTAATATACTTATAAAATGCCTTGGGATTTTCCTTTATCTTGTCCAGCAGCATTTTTTTATGCCCCCTCTTCGTTCTCCTAATTACCTTTTTAAGTAACCCCCCCCCCCCCTACACTTTCTATACTCCTCTAGGGCCTCTGCTGTTTTCAGCACTCCTTTTTTTTCCTTATCCAATCCTCTATATCCCTTGACTTCCAGGGTTCCCTGGACTTGTTGGTCCTACCTTTCACCTTCACGGGAACTTGTTGCCCCTGAAATCTCACTATTTCCTTTTTGAATGACTTCCACTGGTCTGATGTAGACTTTCCTACAAGTAGCTGCTCCCAATCCACTTTGGCCAGATCCTGTTTTATCATATTGAAATCGGCCTTCCCCCAATTCAGTACTTTTATTTCCAGTCCATCGTTGTCCTTTCCCATAACTACCTTAAATCTTACAGAGTTATGGTCATTATCCCCGAAATGCTCCCCCCACTGACACTTCTACCACTTGTCCAGCTTTATTTCCTAAGATTAGGTTCAGTACCGCCCCTTCTCTTGTAGGAATTTCTACGTGCTGGCTTAAAAAGCTCTCCTGGATGCACTAAGAATTCTGCCGTTTAAGCCTTTTGCACTCAGACTATCCCAGTTAATATTGGGGAAGTTGAAATCCCCTACTATTATTATCCTATTATTTTTACACCTCTCTGAGATGGCCGATATCTCTGCTGACAAGAAAAGTCTGTGGGCAACTGTATATGAGGTGAATGGTGAAAGCCAGTCCTTTACCACTGAGAGGTATATCTGGCCATGTGTTTCAACCTTTGAAGCCAAAAATCATTTATTTTGGAAGATTATGTTTTAAATAGCAAAATAAAGTAGCTGTACACACTTTAATATATCTTAAGCTTCAAATCAAATTTGATCCCAATCAGTGACAAATATCACTCACTTCTTTTTTGTGGATTGTAGGAGCACAAGGGTTAAAAAATAATGGGGAACATAACAAAGAACAGAATTGCCTTATTAATCTATCACTGATGCCAAGTGATCATGATCCAGTACAGTAGGCTTTAGAGTTTGCTCATGCCCACACTTCCATGCATACGCTCATAGTGCCAGGTTTTGTGCATGCACACAAGTGTTCCAGTTCCAGGAGTACACAGAATGGCTTGAAATCTACATATATATACTCTGCATATATGCACAAACATATTTCAGCGATCTCACGGGGAACTTAAGGAAAAATGCTTTGAGACTGGAAGAGGTGCTGATTTCTGTCAGAAAAGGCAGTGATAAACAAAGGACTCAGAAAATGCATGGCACTTGTTCCTCCTAGTTGAGTTCTCAGAAAATTTACATACTAAAAGGGCTTACCACCTAACTTGGGTGAATGCTTTGTCAGTCCAAAAATTATGTTTAAATTATGCTGACAACCAATTTAAGATTGTCAGTAGGGTTCGCAGTGTGGCGCATTTGCATGCACTGGAAGCTACATATGTTAATAGACAGGGCCCTATTCTTCGCAGACACAAAGAACATGTTCACACATTGTGCCTGTTTCAGCTAAACAAAGTAAGTGACAGCCATTCGCTGGATTCATTGCTCAGGGTAAGGTCTTGACAAATCAAAGTCTGGTTTAAATTTCAAACAAAGCTTGACAGTTAACTGTTGGTCACCATAAACTGGTGCATTCTCCATGGCAACACCTCTACCAATCAGAGTTCACTTGCCAACCAATCAGCACTCTCTTGTCATACAATATAATGTTATTGCTTTCCCTTACATTGGTATTCTTGTGGATTGTCCTGATGAGTGCAAGACAAAAAGCTTCAACAACATGTCTCGATTTTCAGCAATACTTTCCTTTTAGTTATTATACCTCAACTCATTTTAAACCA
Organism: Heterodontus francisci; assembly: GCF_036365525.1. Lineage (NCBI taxonomy): Eukaryota > Metazoa > Chordata > Chondrichthyes > Heterodontiformes > Heterodontidae > Heterodontus > Heterodontus francisci. Next base: position 194,828,027 of record NC_090371.1, on the reverse strand, counting down.
GTTCAGGATTTACCTCTTCTCGAATTTCTTTCTCTTTTGTAAACACAAAATCACCATGGGATTTCCAGGCCATAGTATTTATTAAACTAATAATTTGACCTAGTTTGACCCAGTTTGACCCAGTTTCCCAGCAGTTACATGACTAAAAGACTCCGGTAAAGGTTTCCTTGTCATGTCCGCCAATTCACGTAACCCAGAGACAAAGTGAAGTGAAGGCAAACAAGTTGGATTAGATTAGAGATACAGCACTGAAACAGGCCCTTCGGCCCACCGAGTCTGTGCCGAACATCAACCACCCATTTATACTAATCCTACACTAATCCCATATTCCCAACAAACATCCCCACCTGTCCCTATATTTCCCTACCACCTACCTATACTGGTGACAATTTATAATGGCCAATTTACCTATCAACCTGCAAGTCTTTTGGCTTGTGGGAGGAAACCGGAGCACCCGGAAAAAACCCACGCAGACACAGGGAGAACTTGCAAACTCCACACAGGCAGTACCTGGAAGCGAACCCGGGTCCCTGGAGCTGTGAGGCTGCGGTGCTAACCACTGCGCCACTGTGCCGCCCTAAAGGAAAGTCTCGTAGCCCATTTAGAAGTGTAAAGTTCTATATTTTAAAAATAAGTATACTCATGAGGTTCAAGCTATCGAAATTACGACAACTAAACAAATTAATACAAAAGTATTGTAGCTAGTTAATGCTGTAATGTTGATTTTTAAAGTTATTTTAGTCATAAAATACCTCAGTGTTCCTAAATGATACTTGTTTCATTGATTAAACTCTAAAAAATACCATTTCCATGTAGGTCAAGAGAGCTTCCTTGTTTTCTTGCCAGGCTGGATAGAGATCCTCTTCTGGAGGATATTTCTCACACCCAAGTTCCAATGTTATCTCAAAACAGTTTGTGTGCAAATAATTAAAATCTTGCATTCCTGAAATTATAAAATAGATGTGGTAGTACTTTAAAGGTTCATTAACATATACAAAAGCTGACTTGTTTCATGAGATTCTTATAACATTTGCACAGTAATCCAGTACAAAATTGTTCAAGGGCAAATGAATATGTTTCTGAAGAAAACTAATTGAGAGATATGATGAGAAGGAGGGTGGGTGGAGTATAAGGAGGAGAGAAATATGTCAGAGCCAGCAGTGTGTACTATCTACAAGATGCCCTGCAGAAACTTACCAAGACTCCTTCGACAGCACCTTCCAAGCCTGCAACCTTTGTCACCTAGAAGGACAAGGGCAGCAGATGCGTGGGAACACTACCCCTCGCAAGATTGCCTCCAAGCCACACACCATCCTGATTTGGAACTATATTACTGTTGCTGGGTCAAAATTACAAACTCCCTTCCTAACAGCACTGTTGGTGTACCCACACCCCAAGGCCTGCAGTAGTTCAAGAAGGCAGCTTGCCACTACCTTCTCAAGGGCAATTAGGGATGGGCAATAAATGCTGGCCTAGCCAGTGATGCCCACATCCCATGAATGAATAAATAAGAAACACCAAGTTAAGTCTAGGAGAGGGAGTGTTGCAAGGGTCTCATGGTTTGGGAGAGAGAGCCTAGGGCAGCAGAGGTTCCAACATGCTTTGTAGGGCTCAGAGGAGCTCTCTTGCACGTCCTGGCCGGCATTAAGGAAAGATTTTTTTTTAACTTACCTTCAGTGACCTTGCTGGTCTCCGAACACCTACAAGTATGGTTAAGGAGGGCGCCCCACGGAGGCATACATTAAAATTGCAGATCAGAAAGAAATGAAGCCTTTACATTTTAACTGCTCTTTTATTGCTGATAGGGGTGAAATAAAACTTTCCTGCATCTCAGAAAATTAAGTTACTTTCAGATTTCCACTTGCAGTAGTGTTTTCAACAGAAATCTCATCTTCTGACTCATGCGGTAATCTCTGAATAAGACACATTGATGGCAGAGTACTTCAGTTTGAACATTACATATCTGCTGTCTTTCGTACCACACTGGCACCAGAGGTCTCTCAAAAATGGCAGAGACAGTGAGACCACTTGAAAGGTTGGAACTGAATTGTCTCCCTTCCAGTAATTGGGATGTGTCTCCAGGCAGGTGTCTATCAAGGAAATGAGCCCTGACGTCAGCTGATTTCCTAACCTAGAGGTCATTTGAGTATTGGCGGTGGGCACAGCAGCCTCTATCAAGCAGTCCTGGTGAAATGGGAAGTGGTGTTTTGCTGTGGAGGTAGAGGTGCAGGCCACCTCTAAGCAGCCCATAAAATGGGAAACTTTTATATAAAAACTAAAATTCTGCTCATCGTTTTGGGCCTGTGCAGTGCATCAATCTGAGATCAATTGCAATGGCCCCACAAGTCAACACAATTTGTGGGGTCCTCTCCACCTCCAATGGGACAATGGATGATTGGCTCTGAAAGGCATCAAATTGTGTCCAGCACTCTAAGTATGCAAATTAGAGATAAATATGTCAGAGGACATAGTTCCTTTATTTGCATATATTTGGAATACACATGGCCATATGTAGGTATGGCCAACGCAAATGAGCCTGGGGAGCATAAAATGAGGGGTGGTGGCAGGGGGGGGGGCGGGGGCGGGGGGAGGGGAGGGGAGGTGTGGTGGTGGGGGAAGATAGGTGAGGATGCAGTAGGATGCAGAGGTATGGCAGAAAATGTAACAAATAATTTTCCAACACTTTCCATCCCAAATACACCAAAACATTTAGCAGGAGCCTCCAGGAAATCCCATCCAAGTCCGCCAATATACTGAAGATGGAGGGAGGAGGAAAAGTGTGCATTTGTAGCTTGGAAGGAACAAGAGATGAAAGTTCATTTGAATGTTCATCATAGTAATATCACTAAAATAGAAAGAGGGAGGGAGAAGTATCATGATGGAAATGTTAGGTAAGGATCCATTTTTAGTTGAGAAGTAGTTTTGCATTCTGTCGAGGGAGACAAGAGCTATCCAAACAGTCTCCTCAGAAATGAGAAAAATATTCCAGTCTTGGGTGGATTTGAGCTTCAAAGAAAATCATAGAATCATACAACGTTTAAGGCACAGAAAGAGGCCACTTGGCCCATTCTGTCTGTGCTGGCCGAAAAACGATCCACCTATTCTAATACCACATTTGGTCCATTGCCCTGCAGATTATGGCACTTGAGGTGCATATCCAGACTCATTTTGAATGAGTTGAGGGTTTCTGCCTCAACTACTCTTTCAGGCAGTGAGTCCTAGACCCCCCGCCACACTCTGGATGAAAACGTTTTTCCTCAACTCCCCTCTAATTTTTCTACCAATCAATTTAACTCTATGCCCCCTAGTCACTGACCTCTCTGCTAAGTTGAATAAACCCTTCACCTCCACTCTATCCAGGCCCCTCCAAATTTTGTGCATTTCATTCAGATCTCCTCTCAGCCTTCTCTGTTCCAAGGAGAACAACCCCAATCCATCTAATCTTTCCTCAAAGCTGCATTTTCCAGTCCTGGCAACATTCTCGTAAATCTCCTCTTTACTCTCTCTAGTGCAATTACATCCTTTCTGTACCGAGGTGACCAGACTGCACACAGTACTCAAGTTGTGGCCTAACCAATGAGTTATACAGTGCCAGCATAACCTCCCTGCTCTTGAATTCTATACCGCGGCTAATAAAGGAAAGGATTCCATATGCCTTCTTAACCACCTTATCAACCTGTCCTGCTACCTTCAGAGACATGTGGACATTCACTCCAAGGTCCCACACTTCCTCTATACTTCTCAGTATTTTCCCATTAATCATGTATTCCTTTGCCTTGTTTGACCTCCCCAAATGCATCATCTCACACTTCTCTAAGTTGAATTCCATTTGCCACTTTTCTGCCCATCTGACCAGACCTTCAATATCTTCCTGCAGCCTACAGCTATCCTCCTCGCTATCTACCACACGGCCAATCTTTGGGTCGTCTGCAAACTTCTTGATCATGCCCCCTACATTTATGTTCAAATCGTTAACATATACCACAAAAAGCAGGGGACCCAGTATTGAGCGCTGCGGAACGCCACTGGAAACAGCCTTCCGATCGCTAAAACACCTGTTAACAATTATGCTTTGTTTCCTGCCACTAAGCCAATTTTGTATCCAGCTTGCTGCATTAAAGAATTAAAAGGGGAGCAGAAGCATTTGACTTGAAAGAGGAAACCAAGCATCTTAGAGACAGCTTTAGCAATGGAAAGAATGTGAGAGTCCATTTGACACAACTTTGTGATTGGACTACATCCTATTGAACACAGCTCAAGCTGTTCTCACAAAAATTAAGGGATATAGGTAAGAATTTCTTCGAGAATGGAATGTGCGGCTCGGAGTAAGTAAAGCCATCAGAACTGAGAACTGAGAAAACTTGCTTTCAGTATGGCAAGTCAAAGTGTGATCACACTGAAGGTTTCATCCTACAATTTTAGCAGTAATGGGTATTCACATCGCTTAATGCACAACTGTATTATTTCATACATAAATGCACTAAAATGCTATTCATCCAATTCTTAAATAAGTTTATGAACTGATCTACCTCCAGCAAAACTGTACCACTGTGCTCCATTTATAATGCCTCCTTTTTCAGCAAAGTTCCCTCCACATCTTTCATCTGTTGTCTCTGACATAATAGGATGTGCGTCAGCATATGCTTTAGCCAACATCGTGAACATCTGGAATCACAAATGCAACAATGAATGTGTTTTAATTTTAGTTTATTTTTTGACAAAGAACATTTCAAATGTGATTAATAACATGCCTGTTCATCTGGAGAGGGCGAGTAAAACTTGTCTTCTTCTGGAAGTCTCGATAAGTCAAAAGGATAACTAGCTACTAAATCTCCACCATGCAAACTTGCAGAAAGAGCAAAAGGTATTTTCTTCATCCATTTTATCACTCCTCTTGTCTCAGGTGCCACCTAAAGGTATTAAAAAGGAAGTAGCACATACTGAAACATAACAGATAATCTGGTATGGAATTTCTTAACATTTCATTTATTTGATATGAACAGTGTTGTTATAAGCTATATTTTGCCGTAAGAGGTCAGAACTATTCACTGTTATCATAGAATACTCAAGCACAGGCCATGCGCCCCATCATATCTGTGCCAACCCTTTCAAACAGCCATCCAGGTAGTCTCACTCTCCTGCTCTTTCCCCACACCTCTGCAATTCTTTTCTCCTTCAATTATTTATCCAATTTCCTTTTGAAGGCTACTGTTGTGGTACACCTTTAAGAACATAGGAACAGGAGTAGGCCATTCAGCCCATTGAGCCTGCTCTGCCATTCAGTTAGATCATGGCTGATCATCTACCTCAAGACCACTTTCCTGCGTATCCCCAAATCCCTTGATGTCATTAGTGTCCAGATATCTGTTGATTACTGTCTTGAACATGCTCAATGATTAAGCTTCCACAGCCCTCTGGGGTAGAGAATGCCTAAGATTTACCACCCTCTGAGTGAAGAAATTCCTCCTCATCTCAGTCTTAAATTACCTAACGCTTATTCTGAGACTGTGTCCCCTGGTTCTAGATTCACCAGTCAGGAGAAACATCCTATCCACATCTACCCTGTCACGCCCTGTAGGAATTTTGTAAGTTTCAATGAGATCACCTCTCATTCTTCAAAACTCTAGCATACAGGACCAATTTCCTCAATCCTTCCTCATAAGATAATCACGTCATCCCAGGCATTAGTCTGGTGAACCTTTTGTTACACTACCTCTATGGCAAGTATATCCTTCCTTAGATGAGGAGACCAAAACGGTACACAATACTCCAGGTGTGGTCTCACCAAGGCTTCTTTATTCCTGTACTCAAAACCCCTTGTGATGAAGGCCAACATACCATTTCTCTTCCTAATTGCTTGCTGCACCTGCATGCTAGCTTTTAGTGACTCATGAACAAAGACACCCAGGTCCCTTTGGACATCAACACTTTCCAACCTCTCATTTAAGAAATACCCAGTCATTCTGTTTTCTTTGCCGAAGTGGATAACTTGACACTTATTCACATTATATTACATCTGCCATAGTCCTGCCCATTCACTTAGCCTGTCCCAGTTCCCTTGAAGCCTCCTTGCATTCTCATCACAACTTACATTCCCACCTATTTTTGTGTCATCAGCAAATTTGGAAATATTACATTTGGTCCCCACATACAAATCACTTATATAGATTGTAAACAGCTGTGGCCCCAGCACTGATCCTTGCGGCACCCCACTAGTAACAGCCTGCCATCCTGAGAATGACCCGTTATTTCCTACTCTCTGTTTTCTGTCTGTCAACTAATTCTCAATCCATGCCAGTATATTACACCCAATCCCCTGTGCTATAATTTTGTTTACTAACCTCCTGTATGGGACCTTATCAAAAGCCTTCTGTAAATCCAAATACATCACATCCCCTGGTTCTCCTTTATCTATGCTGCAAGCAACATCCTCAAAAAAACTCCAACAGGTTTGTCAAACATGATTTCCCTCTCAAAAATCCACATTGATGCAGCCCAATCATATCATTATTTTCTAAATATCTAGTTATCACATCCTTTACAATAGATTCTAACATTTTTCCTACTACTGACATCAAACTATTGGGTCTATATTTCCCCGTTATCTCTCTCCCTCCTTTCTTAAATAGTGGTGTTATATTTGCTGCTTTCCAGTCTGCAGGAACCCTTCCAGAATCTATAGAACTTTGAAAAATAACCACCAGTTATCCAATATCTCTGTAGCCACCTCCTTCAACACTCTGGGATGTCGCTCATCTTGTTCAGGGGATTTATCAACCTTCAATCCAACTAATTTTTTGAGTTCTACCTCTTTACTAATACTAATTTCTTTCAGTTCCTCATTTTCACAAGTCCCTTTGCTCTCTAGTATTTCTGGGATATTTTCTATATCTTCCTCCGTGAAGACAGACACAAAGTAATTGTTTAGTTTCTCCACCATTTCCCTATTTTCCATTATAAATTCTCCTGTCTCCACCTGTAATGGACCCACATTTGGCCTTCCAATCTTTTCCTTTTCACATATCTAAGGAAGCTTTTATAGTCTGCCTTTATGATTCTCGCTAGCTTGCATTCATATTCTCTTTTCCCTTTCTTAATCAGTTTCTTGGTCATCCGTTGCTGGAATCTAAATTGCTCCCAATCCTCGGGCTTACCACTTTTTCTGGGAACCTTAGAAGACACTTCATTTGATCTAATGCAATCTTTAACTTCTTCTGTTAGCCACAGTTGATTCATCTTTCCTGTTCGGTTTTTGTGTCTTAGATGAATGTATATTTGTTGTAAACCATGTAATACCTCTTTAAATACGAGCCATTGCCTGTCTCTTGTCAAGCGTTTTAGTGTATTTTCCAAATCCACCATAGCCAACTTGCCCCTCATACCTTCATAGTTTCCTTTGTTCAAAATTTAAGACCCCAGTTTCAGAATGAACTATATCACTTTCAAACTTCATGTAAAATTCTATTATATTATGGTGACTATTTCCGAAGGGCTCCTTTACAGCAAGTTTATTCATTAGCCCTTTATCATAACATAATACATAATAAATCTAATATAGGCTGATCCCTAGTTGGTTCTTCAATGTACTGCTCCAGAAATGCATCTTGTACACACTCCAGGAATTTATTCTCCACAGCATTAGTGTTGATTAGGTTTACCCAGCCTATATGTCAATTGATGGCGCCCATTATTACTGTATTACCCATGTTACATGAACCTCTAATTTCTTGATTTATACTGTGTTCAACATTACCACCACTGTTTGGTGGCCTATAAACAACTCTCACCAATGTTTGCTGCCCCTTGAAGAAGGTATGGTTATGTTTTTGACAGTGTAAGGGATATGATGTAATATACCAAGTGACTTCTACTCTCTGTGTGAGTCTGTAGAGAGTTGTTGCCAGACCAGACCCATATAAGATAACTCTTATTTGTACATCTGCAGAATAGTCATCAACAAAGAACCTACTTTATGTGTTAACCAATCCCTTATTCATGGTTGGTACTTGTGAATAGAACCATAGAACCATTGAAAAATTACCCCACAAAAGGAGGCCAATCTATCTACCTGCTCTGCCATCTTCAGGGACTTGTGGACATACACTCCAAGGAATAGTCAACATTAACACAAGAAAAATAAAACACAACAGCTGCTATTGAATCTGTATCCACCGGCCTATCATGTGGTGCATTCCAAATCCTAAACTCTCATTTGCGTAAAACAACTTTTCTTATGTCACCAATCATCTTCAATCTGCAACCTCTGCTTCTTGACCCTTCAGCCATTGGAAACAATTTCTCTTTAGCTAGGTATAAGTGACAAGGGCCTAGGTTTGCATAGATGATAATGATGAGGCTATTAGTGCTCATTGTTATAATGTAGTTAATTGAACAGTAAATACCAGTGTCTGTGCATGTGTAGTTAAACAGGGAAATCTGGAAGTTGCTGTCAGAGATATCTTGCTCTTTCACAGATTGTGTTATGACTGTATCTCGCTGATGCACTCAGCATTGAATCAATGCAATGGCGTGAATTTGGGGTGCATGTTCACTAAGTCCCCACTAAAGATGCCAGAAAAAGTTACGTGCATTCAGGAGTAAGTGAAAGTATAATAGTGTATAATAAAGTGATAATTACTGCCAAACAACCTCTCTGGCTCTGAATGATTAATTTGTGGAGTTTTATTCCTTCAGAAGTTAATTGGTGCTGGAGATTTTTTTTTACAAAAAAAACTAGCCTCTCTCTCTCTTTATCAATCTTTTTTCACTTCCTGTACACAATTTAATCAAATCTACTTCCTGCTTTAAGCACCTGGGTTTAGACACAGTGGCGATGAAATGTGGCTCTGTAACACCTGGATTTTCAATGCTGCAAGTGCCATTTTGCCACCAAAATGGCATCCTTGACATGCATGCATACCTTTGGTGCTAACTCTACCACATGCCATTTTGGTGAGGTTGTTAGCACATGCACAGGGATCATTTTCCAGAAGTATGCAGAGTAGGCAGATCGTGACATCAGACAAGATGTAACATTGATTTAATGCCTATGCTTCCATTCTAGAGCTCAACATTCCAGCGAATACCTTCTCTTAACCTTGCACAGCTGAATATGCATTCAGCAGCAGGAAGGACACCCACCCCACCACCACCAGAAGTGCTATTTAAAAGAATCATGAACTACATTCAGGTTAGTTGCTGGGTGATTTCTACTGGCTTTTTCTGCAATTGTAGAAGTGTGTGGTGCTTCCAGAGTTATTTAAAGTATCTGAAGTCTACAGGGAGTGGTGTGGCACATGCTGAAGGACTTGGATCTGACTTCAAGGATTATGCACAAGCCACTTGCTCTCAGATATGAGTGCAATAGTTTGCATCCTGCTTGGCTGAAGGCATAACAGGCAGAATGTGCAGAGGTGACATACAGCAGGACGAGGTGCTGAAAAGGGAGAAAGAGAAGGGAACAAGGGGTTTCAGCAGGAGGCCATATCCACCCAGGGAGTTCAGGTAGCAACTCTCCTACCTGCATTTCAGCGAGAAACAGTGTGTCAGATGTCTCTGTTTCACTAAGGATGTCCTCATCGAAATCTGTCACCTGCTGTAGCCACAACTGCGGCCTCATTGGGCGAGATTGGCATTGCCAGAGGGCCTGAAGATGACCATGAACATGAACTTAGTTGCTTCTGGCCCCTTCCAGGCTGAAGCAGCAATGTTTGAACCTCTTGCCGTTTGCCATCCACTGTTGCATAAGAGAGGTCACTGAGGTTCTGTATTTCAATGAATATGTTTCATTTTCTTTTGCCAGGGAGAAGCAACCAGAGCGAGCTTGCAGCTTTACAAGATTGCAGGTTTCCCTACAGTGCAAGGTGCTATTGACTGCAGACGAGTCGCTTTGTGGGCACCGTTTTGTCAACTTTGAGATGTAACACAACTGAAAGGGATCTGCAGCTGGTGTATGACCATATGCAGTATATCATGCAGGTCAATGCCCTGGCAACAGTTATGAAGCCTTCATTCTACAGCAGTCTGCTGTACCATCTGTATTTCCATCATCATGACAAACAAGAGGGAGGCTATTGGGTAACAAGGGCAATCCACTGAACACCTGGTTCATGACTCTGCTGCGCAACCCATGTACATGTGGGCAGCATGCATATTATGAAAACCATGCTGTTACACAAAATGTGATAAAGCAAACCATTTGGGTACTTATACTGCCCGAACCGCTCCAGAAGAGTGCATGTCAAGATTCATGTTGGTCAGCTGCATACCGCACAACTTCACCATCATTTAGGCACAGCCCTTGCCACCAGCTATACAGCATCCAGCTAAGGAAGGGAAGGAGGCAATAGAGGAGGTAGAAGAGGAGGAGGAAGAGGAAGGGAGGAGACATCCACTACAACACTTTTCTGGCCAGGCTGTCTGTTATCAACTCTTCTGACTGCGGCTCCAGTAAACAAATCCTCAGTTTCCTCTTCACCAACAGTCTCTCACCGTCCCTCTGTTACTGACAATCACAGCCTCCACTTGGTCACAATGCTGAAATAAAAGCCACCACAGAATAAACACTCCAAACCAGAATTATGTATCAAACCATCCAATAACACATACAAAATTCAAATCAAATTAAATCATCCCATATTGCATACAAGTGCCAACTAATCATTTTGTGCATTCCTTTAGTGCCTGTCTTCTGGGTGCCTTTGCCTGTCCTACTGCTCTGATGCAGTGCTACCTCAGTGGCTGCAGCATGGCTGGTGGAAAGCTGCTGACCTTCACTGGGGGAGACTGCAGATGGTCATCAATGGCGGTGGACAATTAAACAACTCACTGGAGGATGTGGCTCTACAAATATCCCCATCCTAAATGATGAGGGAGCCCAGCACATCAGTGCAAAAGATAAGACTGAAACATTTGCAACAATCTTCAGCCAGAAGTGCCGAGTGGATGATCCATCTTGGCCTCTTCCTGAGGTCCCCAGCATCACAGATGCCAGACTTCAGCCAATTCGATTCACTCTTCGATTAATCAAGAAACGACTGAAGGCACTGGATACTGCAAAGGTCATGGGCTCTGACAACATTCCAGCAATAGTAACGATAACCTGTGCTCCAGAACTTGCCATGCCCCTAGCCAAGCTGCTCCAGTACAGCCACAACACTGGCATCTACCTAGCAATGTGGAAAATTGCCCAGGTATGTCCTGTACACAGAAAGCAAGACAAATCCAACCCAGCTAATTACCGTCCCATCAGTCTACTCTCAATCATCAGTAAAGTGATGGAAGGTGTCGTTGACAGTGCTATCAAGCAACACTTGCTTAATAATAACCTGCTCAGTGACACTCAGCTTGGGTTCCACCAGGGCCACTCAGCTCCTGACTTCATTACAGCCTTGGTTCAAACATGGACAAAAAAGCTGAACTCAACAGGTGAGGTTAGAGTGACTGCCCTTGACATCAGGCAGCATTTGACTGAGTATGGCATCAAGGAGCCCTGGCAAAACTTGAATCAAAGGGAATCAGGGGGAAAACTCTCCGCTGCTTGGAGTCTTACCTAGTGCAAAGGAAGATGGTTGCGGTTGTTGGAGGTCAATCATCTCAACTCCAGGATGTCACTGCAGGAGTTCCTCAGGGTAGTATCCGTGGCCCAACCATCTTCAGCTGCTTCATCAATGACCTTCCTTCAATCATAAGGTCAGAAGTGGGGATGTTCGTTGATGATTGCACAATGTTCAGCACCATTCGTGACTCCTCAGATACTGAAGCAGTCCATGTAGAAATGCAGAAAGACCTGGACAATATCCAGGCTCGGGCTGATAAGTGGCAAGTAACATTCGTGCCACACAAGTGTCAGGCAATGGCCATCTCCAATAAGAAAGATTCTAACCATCTCCCCTTGACATTCAATGGCATTATGATCGCTGAATCTCCCACTATCAACATTCTGGGGGTTACCATTGACCAGAAATTGAATTGGAGTAGCCATATAAGAGCAGGTCAGAAGCTAGGAATCATTTGGCAAGTAACTCACCTCCTGTCTCCCAAAGCCTGTCCACCATCTACAAGGCACAAGTCAGGAGTGTGATGGAATACTCTCCACTTGCCTGGATGGATGCAGCTCCAACAACACTCAAGAAGGTCGACGCCATCCAGGAAAAAGCAGCCAACTTGATTGGCACCCTATCCACAAACATTCATTCCATCCACCACCGACACACAGTAGCAGCAGTGTGTACCATCTACAAGCTGTACTGCAGCAACGCACCAAGGCTCCCTATACAGCACCTTCTAAACCTGTGACCTCTACCACCTAGAGGGACAAGGGCAGCAAATGCATGGGAACACCACCACCTGCAAGTTCCTCTCCAAGCCACACACCATTCTTTCTTGGAACCATATTGTCGTTCCTTCACTGTTGCTGGGTCAAAATCCTGGAACACCCCTCCTAACAGCACTGTGGGTGAACCTAGCCAACATGGACTGCAGTGGTTCAAGAAGGCAGCTCACCACTGCCTTCTCAGCTATGATGGCTGCATTCTGAGCTTGTGTGGCAGAAGTTTGAGCTTACACTGCAGCACTCAGGCTTTGGGTAGCTTCTGCTTGTGCTGTGATGGAAGCTGATATCGACCATTAGATGATGCATCGTGATTGGATCCGCAAGCGTGCTAATGGAGTAGGCCACCTCTTCCACGCTGGAATACTGAGTGCCAAACGCAGCAAAGCCCAGCACCAAGTTAGTGCTGGACACCTCCATGCTACTTGTCATTGTCTGTGGCTTTCTGGCAGGCCTGCCAATGTACCAAGCATTTCATTGTGCATATGCAGCAGCTTTGATCTGTAGGCCGCACAATCGAGGTCCTCATCTGAGTCCTCGGCAGTAGAACTCATGTATGATCTTGCTCTCTTTCAAGCTAGCACCCGTGCTACCCTTGTCCCCTGTCCTGACTGCAGACCACTTGTGCCCGGAGTATCACCACATGCAGATTCCAAGTCGAAGCTATCATCTAAAGTACATGCAGTGTCACAGCAGCTGAGCTTGTATCTGAAAGTGTGAGAGTGAGTGACAGTGTTTCTTTTTCATTGCTGTCTTCCTGATCTTCCACCTCTTGTGCTTCCTTCACTACCTAGCCTGGTTGCATTTCTTGGGTATCTGAAAGGAGAAAGGCACAAGAGTAGGGTGGTGGTGAGGTGAAGAGGAGGAACGCAAGAGGTGCATGCTTACATAAGAACCTAAGAAACAGGAGTTGGAGTGACGCTTTAAGCCTGCTCCACCATTCAGCAAGTTCATAGCTGATCTTCTACCTCAACTCCACCTCCCCAACCTATCCTGATATCCCTTAATTCCCTTAGCACCCAAAAATCTATCAACCTCTGTCTTGAATATACTCAACGACTTAGTGTCCACGGCCCTCAATTCCAAAGATTTTCAGCTCTTTGAGTGAAGAAATTTCTCCTCATCTCAGTCCTAAATGGCTGACCTCTTATTCTGAAACTGTGACCCTGTGTTCTAGATTCCCCAGCCAGGGAAATCATCCTCCCATCATCTACCCTGTGAAGTCTCTTAAGAATTTTATATGTTTCAATTAGATCACCTTTCATTCTTCTAAACTCCAGAGAATATAGGCCTAGTCTACTCAATTATTCCTCATGGGGGAATCCCCTCAACACAGAAACCAGTCTAGTGAACCTTCATCACACTCCCTCTAGGACATGTATGTCCTTCTTTACGTAAGGAGGTGAAAACTGCACACAGTACTCCAGGCGTGGCCTCACCAATGCCCCGTATAATTATCGTAAGATTTCTTTACTCTTATACTCCAATCCATTTGTGGGGTGTAAGGGAGAGTCGCACCTCTCACTGGTGAGCTCACCACACTCTTTGGAGTGGCTCATCCTGTGTTGGACCTCACCTTCACCCAGCTCTCACCTGTGGCTCCAAGCAGCTGTTTGCATGCAACAGCGGTCACACCACTTCAGCAGGTGGGCCAAACCAGGTGAGGGTAGTTGTCGGGTCTCCTTCCCTTGGAGAATTAGGGTTTGTTTACCCTGGCATGTGAAGACAGATTCTGGCTGATTGGGTGGATGAGACCAAGCTAAGGTCCAACGGCCTTGAAGGGGGTTGGCACCGTGTTATGCAACATGTAGAACTTGACAAGACACAGAAGATGTCCTGGTCACCCACTGCATTCGGATCAATCTCCAGCCATCTGGACTCATCTTGCCACTGGACCAAAATAGGTCAGGATGAGAGACTGAGGCTGGTGATGCACAATTCTTCCTCACTAAAATCCAATTCATGCACATGTCATGTTCATCATTGTTAAATCTCAGGCTGAAAGAATCACATTTGAAGTCACAGATTTAACTTTAACAAAGATTTAACAAGCTTTTAATGGAGGCACCTTCTTACTGCTGTTGCATGTGCTATCTGACCTTACAACAACCCAGGTCAGGTGACCCCCCATTGTACAGAGAATGCCTTTCAGTTTCCCTTCCAAGTACTGTACAGTCTCTAATGCTCATTGTGACATCCCTTCCTTATCAGACCGAAACATGTCCGTGATTTTCCTGCTTGGTATATGTAGCTTAGACTCCATTCCTTACCAAGCATGCTGTAATAAATTTTGCAAACAAACTTAAATCATTATTTTCCCAACTTACTGAGTAAATGAATTTCTTAAATTACATTTGCTTTCAAGGGCAATATTCGACGTACACCCTTTTTGTTTTGAACATAATCACTACACAAAATCTTCATATCGTTTTGGTGGTCTCCTCGTGCACCGTGGTCTTCCTGCTGTTTCAGGAACTCTGGTCACTGTGTCAGGATTAGGAAGTGTCGTTGGCCCCTCTGGAACCGATGTTTTTCCTTCTGGATAGCAAGCTGTCTGCCTGACTTCTGGGTTGCTGATGTCAGCTAAGCTGAGCCTAAGCTCCACATCTGGTTCATCTGCTGCTGTGTCTTTGTCGCCGTGATACTTTTGACACATGAAGAATTTCTGTCATGCAGTACTCCTTCTGGTGACTGCATAGTCATACTGTTTCCCTTCCTGGCAATGGGGGTGTACGGTTTAGAGTAATACAGTGTATCCATCTTACTCGGACTCTCCCGTCTCAGCAATACTTCACCACCTGGCATCACATCAGACTGTCTAGCTCCCCTTCTGTGGTCTGCATAAAACTTTGTAGCACCCTTTTTCTCAGCATCATGATCTTGAAACTCCTGATCAACTCTAATGTCCCTCAGCTCTGGTAGCTTGGTGCATATTTTGCATCCAAATAACAACTCAGCTGTTCTCTTTCCTGTCGTAGTGTGTGTATTTGCTCTATACATGGCCACATATGACAACAACACATCATTCCAGTCTTTACCCTCAGACTGAGCAATCTTCATCCATTTCGCTAAGGATTGGTTTTGTCATTCCACTTCCCCATTTGCCTGTGGCCATTTAAGGGTTACTCTGTGATGGTGAATGCCGGTGACTTGCATGTAATCTGCAAAAGTCTAATGTGATGCCAGGTGATGAAGTATTGCTGAGATGGGAGAGTCCTAGTAAGATGGATACACAGTATTACTCCAAGCCGTACACTGTCATTGCCAGGAAGGGAAGCAGTGTGACTGTGCGGTTGCCAGAAGGAGTGAACTGAATTGTGGCCCATTGTATGAATACAAAGTGACAGGTAGATCATGCCTTGCAAATATTTCAGTCGATGCAAACATCGTTTTCTCTGCCATTGTAGACTCCATTACTACATACTTATAATAACAGCTGTAATAGTCAATCACCACTAGTATGGACTCTCCTGGTGGAAGCAGGCCTAAGAAGACAACTACTACATCCTCCCATGGTCCAGCCAGTAACAGTGTGCTCCATACTGGCTCTGGTGGATTGGGTCTGCTGACAAGTTGACATCCATGACATGTTTTGACAAACAGTTCCACATCTTTCTCCATCTCTGGCCACCATACTTTGGTTTGTAAGTTTTGCTTAGTACCAGCTACTCCCAAGTGATCCTCATGAGCTAGCATCACCAGCCTAGGCCTAAGCTTTTGTGGCACTACAAGTCCGTTGCCTCTGAGAACACACTTTCATCTTGGATAACAATGTTTCCCTTGAATAGTCAATTCTCCCAATTTCCAGCTTGGATTCTCTGTCTGATGTCATAGAGTCATTGAGTTATACAGCACAGAAACAGGCTCTTTGGCCCATCGTGTCTGTGCCGGCCATCAAACACCTAACTATTCTAATCCCATTTTCCAGCACTTGGCCCGTAGCCTTGTATGCTATGGCGTTTCAAGTGCTCATCTAAATACTTCTTAAATGTTGTGAGTATTCCTGCCTCCACCACCTCTTCAGGCAGTGCGCTCCAGATTCCAACCACCCTCTGCGTGAAATTATTTTTTCCTCAAATCACCTCTAAACCTCCTTCCCCTTACCTTAAATTTATGCCCCCTGGTTATTGACCCCTCCACTAAGGGAAAAAGTTTCTTCCTATCTCACCTATCAATGCCCTTCATAATTTTGTATTCCTCAATCATATCTCCCCTCAGCCTTCTCTGCTCCAAGGAAAACAACCCGAGCCTTTTCAGTCTCTCTTCATAGCTGAAATGCTCCAGCCCAGGCAACATCCTGGTGAATGTCCTCTGCACCCTTTCCAGTGCAATCACATCCTTCCTATAGTGTGGTGACCAGAACTGTACACAATACTCCAGCTGTGGACTAACCTGCATTTTATACAGCTCCATCATAACCTCCCTGCTCTTATATTCTATGTCTCGGCTAATAAAGGCAAGTATCCAATATGCCTTCCTAACTACCTTATCAACCTGTGCTGCTGCCTTCAGTGATCTACGGACAAGTACACTAAGGTCCCTCTGACCCTTTGTACTTCCTAGGGTCCTACCATCCATTGTATATTCCCTTGCCTTGTTTTTCCTCCCAAAATGCATCACCTCACACTTCTCAGTGTCATCCAATTCTGGATCTTTGTCTGACTCTCTTTCAATCTCTCCAGTTGTCATTGTTCTGGATGTAGCATGGACTACCAGCTTCCTTCTCTAGTGAAGATCTGTGTGTTTGATCCTCCCTCAGTAGTTGTGACAGTGAGTTGGCAATGTTCATCTTGCCAGCAATGTGAACCATCTTGTACTTGTACTACTGTAGTCTCAAAACCCATCTTTCAAATCTGGCACATGTTTTGGATCTGGTAGAATAATTGTTTTTTTTAATTCTCACATGGGATGTGGGTTGCGCTGGCAAGGCCAGCATTTGTTGTCCATGCCTAATTGCCTTTGACAACTGAATGGCTTGCTTTGCCATTTCAGAGGGCAGTTAAGAATCAACCACATTGCTGTGGGTCTGGAATCACATGTAGGCCAGACCAGGTAAGGAAGGCAGATCTCCTTCCCGAAAGAACATTAGTAAACCAGATGGGTTTTTACAACAATCCATGATAGTTTCATGGCACCATTACTGAAACTAGCTTTCAATTCCAGGTATTTTTATTAATTAATTGAATTGAATTTCTACCAGTTGTCATGGTGGGATTTGAACCCATGTCCCTGGGCATTAGCCTGGGTCTCTAGATTACTAGTCCAGTGACATCACCACTATGCCACCGTATCATCTGTAATGGCTTTGTGAGCCATTACTAATTCAAGCTCAATGTTGAACAAGTACACATGGAATCTTTCACATGCCCTTCTCTTTCTCTGTCTGAGAAGATCTCCTTTCCACATCTGTCAAGATCTGCTCACAAACACAATGATTCTCAGGCCCTCAGCATGCATTTGCAACAAAACTGCTCCTAATCCTACTGGAATAGCATCTGCTATGACTTTTGTTGTGCATTTGTATCATAGTAGGTTCAAGCTGTCTTTCAAAGCTTTGAATGCAGCTTTCTGTTCTTCATCAAATCTGAACCATGCATTCTTTCTTCTTAACTTCCTCAATGGATCAGCCAGGGCAGTGAAGTTTGGGATATACCTCACACCATAATTCACAAGTCCCAGAAAACCTCTCACTTCATTGGCAATTTATGAGATGCCTCTGTTATTGCTTCTTTCTTGTCTTTGGCAGGATTGATTCCACTGCTCATAAGTTTATGCCCCATGAACCTTCACTCTGTCATTAGTTAGTTAGAGATACGGCACTGAAACAGGCCCTTCGGCCCACCGAGTCTGTGCCGACCATCAACCACCCATTTATACTAATCCTACACTAATTCCATATTCCTACCACATCCCCACCTGTCCCTATATTTCCCTACCACCTACCTATACTAGGGGCAATTTATAATGGCCAATTTACCTATCAACCTGCAAGTCTTTTGGCATGTGGGAGGAAACCGGAGCACCCGGAGGAAACCCACGCAGACACAGGGAGAACTTGTAAACTCCACACAGGCAGTACCTAGAATTGAACCCGGGTCGCTGGAGCTGTGAGGCTGCGGTGCTAACCACTGCGCCACTGTGCTGCCCAGTAAGCACTTGTCTGAATTTATCCAGAAGTCCTGCTGACTGCAAGCTAGCCTATACTGATGTCAGCTTCTCATCATGTTTCGTTCCATTAGCTCTGTGAATAATGCTGTTACCTGAGATATTGGCTGTTCCCGGAATCCCTTGTTTCACCTTATGGATTTCATGTTGATAAATCTCCGGTGCTGCACTGATGCCAAATAGCAATCTCTTGTTTTGGTAAAGTCCACAATGAGTGACAAAAGTTGTCACCTTCCTTTAATCAGGATGAAGCTCCAGCTGGTATCCCCATTTCAAGTCTAATTTGGAGAATACCTTACTTGTTGACAACTCTTGAAAGACTTGGCCCACAGTGGGAATTAGGTGATGTTCTTTCACTACCACTTCATGCACCTGTTGCATATCAACACACAGTCTGATGTCACCATTTGGTTTAGGCACTACCACAACAGGGCTCACCCACAATGTTGGTCCTTCAACTGGCCCTATGTTGTCTTGGTCAATCAGTTCCTTGATCTTTTCCTCAACTTCCCCTCTCAGACCAAAAAGTGTTCTGCATACAGGCTGAGCTACAGGCTTCACGTTCGCGTCAATGGTTAATCTCACTGGCAGTTGTGCAACTTCCCAATTCCTTGAAACACTGGTCCAAAGTCCTCTTGAAGCTTTGCATAGAATTCACTTCCAATCCAATGTGTAGTATTCCCAAGGCTTGGGCATTTTCTCTACTCAGAAGAGGCTCACCATCCTCCTCAATCACTACAAATTCTGCCTCTACATTCCAATCCCCGGCTCTCACACTCGCACTGAGGCATCCAACAGCTTGAAGTGGGGTTTTAGATATGTAAAGATAATTTTTTTGACACATTTTCGAGATGTGCACTTGATTGTCTTTGGCTTCAGTTCCTCCCTTGGTGCTCTACTGATGACATTACATCACTGCCTGAATATACAATAATGCTCACTTCAACACCCCCAACAATCACTGGAACTTTCTCATTGTTGCTCCTGTTGACAGAAAACATGTATCCATGACTGCTTTTCATGTCCGCATTCTCTGCATGTTCTTCAACTCGTCTCACAGTTGTACTACTTTCATCTCTCTTTCCTTTATGTGGTTTGCCAGGCTTCCCACTCTGTTCAGCTTTGCTTCTGCACTTCTTGGCAAAAT
Organism: Heterodontus francisci; assembly: GCF_036365525.1. Taxonomy (NCBI): domain Eukaryota; kingdom Metazoa; phylum Chordata; class Chondrichthyes; order Heterodontiformes; family Heterodontidae; genus Heterodontus; species Heterodontus francisci. Next base: position 194,808,384 of record NC_090371.1, on the reverse strand, counting down.
GGTCTTCAAACTTTTCCAGTCACGCTTCCCATTTCACGCTGACGGTACAGGTATCACTCGTCGAATCAAATGGCTCAATTCCCCATACTGCAGACATACCAGCTCCAGCAAATGCCATGACACAATCCTAAATATCTCCAAATTCACCTCTGTAATTGTTTTTCTTTATCCTCGTTGCCAATGTCACATCTCAGATTGAAAGAATCACACGTGAAGTCACAGATTTAACTTTAACAAAGATTTAACAAGTTTTGAATGGAGGCTCCTTCTTACTGCTGCTACATGCGCTATCTGACCTTACAACATCCCTCCCCCCAACCACAGGTCAAGTGACTCCCCATAGTACAGAGAGTTCCTTTCAGTTTCTCTTCCAAGTACCATATAGTCTCTAATACTCAAGCCCACACATACAATCAGCCATTAAGACAAGCATCATCACATCAAAAACAGATATCACATGGATGGGAAGCTGTTCAATTTGAGAAGATTAGAGGCAAAATGTAAGGTCTCCAAGGACATACTTCGCAATTTCCTGTTTGCTGTTGACTGTGCACTAGTTGCCGGTTCAGAGCTGGACATGGCCTTGTTCTCCAATGCATGCAAGAACTTGGGCCTTATGATCAGCGCAAAAAAAACTGAAGTTTTGTACCAGCCTGCTCCAGGTAGGGAGCTATCTAGAGCTCAAGGTTTTAGTCCACGACCAGAGCCTGTCAATAGTGGTTAAGTTCCCTTATCTCAGCAACACACTCTCTTGAGCTGTCTATATCGATGACGTGACACATGCAAGAATTGCCAAAGCAAGTGTACCCTTCAGCAGAGTGCGAATATCAGTCTGGAAATTAAGAGGAGTAAGTGCCTGCTCTGCTCCATGCATACGAGACTTGGACTGTGTACCAGCATCCTGCCAAGAAGTTCAAACACTTTCTCTTAAGCTCCCTTCAGAAACTTTTAAAGATCAGATGGCAGGACAAAATACCAGACATGGAGGTACTCACTTCAGCCAGCATGCCAAGTATCCACACCCCATATTGAGACAGTCACAACTCGCTTACCAAAGCAAATCTTCTAAGGAAAGCTTGAATCTGGGGTGTGCTCTCATGGCGGTCAATGGAAGCATTACAAGGATACTTAGAAGGCTTCGTTTAGGTGTTTTGATATTGACCCCGAGTCCTGGGAGAAGCTCACCCAGCATCGCTGCACCTCGTGCAACTAAATAAAAAAGGGTGCAGCCTCTTTTGAAAGCAAGCGTATATCAGAGGCAGAGAGAAAACACTAGGAGAGGAAATACTGAGCCAACAGCTCATCCAAAATTTAATCATCTGTGGTATACTTCCCTATTCATAGCAGAACCTTTCTGGCACAGATTGGCCTTAGCAGTCACCTACGTACCCACCGGAACCCTACCAAACACTCCGGATGATGGACATGGTGATCTTTTGACTCGAAGGACGAACAACAGTCTAATCCCTTTGTAACAAAAGCTGACATAACATTTACCTTCTAAATTGCTTGTACCTACATATTACCTTTCTGTGATTCATGTACACGGTCACTCAAGTCCTTCTGAATGCAAGTATTTCCCAGTCTTTCACCATTCAAAAATACTCTGTTTTCTTTTTATTTTTCCTACCGAAGTGTATAACCTCACATTGTATTCCATTTGCTATGTTCTTGCCCATTCACCCAAACTGTCTATATTGCTCTGCAGCCTCTTTGTGTCCTCCTCACTGCTTACTTTCCCTAAATTTGTATGGTCAGCAAACTTGGATACGTTACACTCAGTCCCCCCATCTAAGTCATTAAAGTAGGTTGTAAATTGCTGAGGCTCAAGTACTGATCCTTGCGGTATCCTATTAGTTGCAGCCTGCCATCCCGAAAATGTTCCATTTCTTCTTACTCTCTGTTTTCTGTCCACTAACCAATCCATAGTCCATGCTACTATATTACCCCCAATCCCATGAGTCCTAATTTAGTGTAATAGTCTCTTGTGTGGCACCTTAATCGAATGCTTTTTGAAGATCCAAATACACTACATTCATTGGTTTCCCTTTATCCATCTTACCAGTTACAACCTCAAAAACCTCTAACAGATTTGTCAAGCATGATGTCCTTTTTATAAATCCATGTTGACTGCTTAATCATATTATGATTTTCTAAGTGCCCTATTACTGCACCCCTAATAATAGATTCTAGCATTTTTGCATACTACTAATGTTAGGCTAACTGGCCTAGAGTTCGCATTTTCTCTTTTCCTCCTTTCTTAAATAGCGAGGTTATGTTTGTTACCTTCCAACCTTGGTAACTGTTCTAGAATCTAAGGAATTCTGGAAGATTGAAATAAATGCATCCTCTATCTCCGTGGCTACATTTTTTAAAACCCAAGGATGCAGGTCATCAGGTCCAGGGGATGTGTCAATACTTAGTCCCATTAATTTCTCCAGTGCTATTTCATTACTTATACTGATTTCTTTAAGTTCCTCATTCTCACTAGACCTTTGGTTTCCCATTATTTCCAGATTTTTTTGATAAAAAGCATTTGTTTAATGTTTCTGCCATTTCCTTACTCCCCAATATAATTTCACCTGTCTCTGCCTCTCATGGGATCTATGTTTACTTTCATTAATCTCTTCTTATTTACATAACTATAGAAAAATGTACCATCTGTTTTCATGTCTATCTCCTGTCTACTCTCATATCCTCTTTTCTCTTCAACTCGCTCCATATACCTATCTAGATTGCTTTGTTTTGATTTAAGACCCTAGCTTTGGACTTAACTAAATCACTTTCAAAATCAATATAAAATTCTATCACATTATGATCACTCTTCCCTCGAGGTCCTTTACTATAAGGTTGTTAATTAACCTTTTCTCATTGTACAATACTAGATCCAAAACAGCCTGTTCCCTTGTTGGTTCCTTGACATACTGATGTAGAAAACTATCTTCTATACATTCCATAAACTCGTCTTTTACACAATTATTGCACATTTGGTTTGCCCAGTCCAAATGAGGATTAAAGACCCCCATGATATTGTATTACCCTTATAACATGCACCTCAAATTTCCTGATTTATACTCTGCCCTATACTGCAACTACTGTTTGGGGCCTATAAACAATGCTCACCATCTGCAGCTTGTAAATTGGAAGAGATTGTGGGATGAGGGGTATGTGGGATATGAGAAGAAGGAGTAAGTATGAGAATACCATTATCTTTGATGCTTTCAGCCCCACCTCAGTCATGGTCATTCCAATGATGGCACTATATCCTCAAGGGGTGGGTAAGGACATGCCTGTCAACTGTTTGTTTTGTGTTTCTGCCTCCAGTTATGGACTACCGTGTCCTGGAAGAGACAGGGAAGGTTTGTGTGAAGGTGATGCAATGTGTTTGGTTGATGCGGCTGTCATGGATGAATAACTGGCATGTGTAGAAGCTGTGAGATGCGGTTGTGAGGATTGCAGCAGTGCTATGTGTGTGAGGGCAAGGTGAAGCTATGAATGTTAGGTATGATTTGTGATTGATAGAAATTGTTGGTTGGTGAGTGATGGGAGTGTGCTGCATTAAGCAGCGTATAAGGCTACTGATACAGTTGGTGGGAACTGGTATTTGAAGAAACATTGACCACACATGAAAGGTGATTGAACTTCGTGCAGCACTGCACCCAGGTCCTTCGGGTTAGAATCTTGACATATTCCGCATGGCTATCTGGTCCCACTGCCTTCACAAAGTTTGTCTGAGGACTTCCTGTCTGTCTCCCTATGGATAAAGAACATCTCTCTTCCTCTCCAACTCCTGCACCGTGGCCTCAAATGCAGTGTTGGAAAATCTTGGAGCCCACTCCCTGTCATGTTGTGCCAGTCTTCTGGCTTTCCCAGGTCAGAATCAGTTGTAAAATAACTTCCACTAAATGCTGTAGCCACAATGCACCTCCCTTTTAAGAGGTGCAGGCTGGCTTTAAGTAGTGCAAGCTAGTTTTAATTAATCTAGTCTCTCACAATTTTGCATCCCTATTCAGGTGTGCAGTAAAGCATGGCTACCCGACCCGAACCTGACCAGACCCGACGACATGTGTTGGGTCGGGTCTCTCTTCTGGGTCCAAAATTCAGGCTGGGGTCGGATCGGGCTGGGCGTGGACAGTGCTGCCTTGCTCCGGGAAGTAATCTTCAAATGAACATTCAGGACATCAAGGCGAGAAATGTGCAGTGCTCTGAAATCTGCACTATTCTTCCTGTTTGAAAACATATCTCGGTAACCTCCAGGTGGCTGCTGTGGTCTTATTACTGACGCCCTCACATGAATATCGAGGTGTGAAATGCTCAACTGCACTTACCCCAGCAGCTCAGAGCACACCGGCCTCACAAGTCTCTTTCACTAGATGTTTCATTTAGCCTGTTTTAGTGCATGTGCGTGTTTTTTTAAAAAATAGAGCAGTTCTCTGTCCTTTTAAAGCCAGCAAGAGAGCGCCAAATCGTGGAGAAACGACTGAGTGTGCCTGAGACACAGCGAGAAGGCGGCGTCTGGAACCTACTTTCGGTTTGACAGCGAGGAAAGAGAGAGAGACTGAGATCAGGACAAACAGAAGTCAGAGGTGAGAAGAGTTGTGGGGGGGTGGAGGGGTGGGAAGGAGGAGAAAGAAACAGTTAAAAGTTCTGACATTAAGGAACTGAGTGAAATTAACCCAACCACTTACACTCTGAAATCTATCAAGTCCGGGAGAAACTGACAAGCCCGGGAAAAATACCAGTCACTGCACTAAGTACAGAAACATCAACTGAGCTCTTGCTTTAACCTATACTTGGCCCAAGGATTTAAAATTATCTGGAAATAGGGAGATTAAACTTCCCAATCTGAGTTCTCTGTGGAGATTTTTTTTGTTAATGACATTGGAACTTGATACAGTTCAGAAGCTTGTTTGTTACATTGCATGATTTCCTGAGGTGGATACTTTTTTTCCCCGTGAGTGCTCAGGGTCGTGGCACCTTCGCCTGTCTGCAATCAGTGTTTGTTGTTTTTTTTTAAACTTTATGAAGTTGATTGAACATGGGTACATCACCAACTGGCACCTGTATTCGATCACTGGTCTAAAGACTGGCTACCCGACCAAACCTGAATACATGTGTCAGGTTCGGGTTGGGTCGGGTCGGGCATTTAAAAAAATTAAAGGACTCGGGCTCGGGCAAGTTTGTGTTGGCTGTTGTCGGGTCGGGCCCAGGTTGGGTTTCAATTTTGTACCCAAGCCAGGTTTTAGTGCGCAGCCACTCAAAAGTGTACTTAGCACTGGCTAAATTAGCCATCAGAATGAAGCTTGCATAAAATAAAAGCAAAATACTGCGGATGCTGGAAATCTGAAACAAAAACAAGAAATGCTGGAATCACTCAGCAGGTCTGGCAGCATCTGTGGAAAGAGAAGGAGAGTTAACGTTTCGGGTCAGTGACCCTTCTTCGGAGTGTTCCGAAGAAGGGTCACTGACCCGAAACGTTAACTCTGCTTCTCTTTCCACAGATGCTGCCAGACCTGCTGAGTGATTCCAGCAGAATGAAGCTTGCATGCTGCCTTCATCAGAAGCAATGGGCATGGGGTAATCCCATACTACAAACTCTGTGCCCATTGGCGGGCCCCGTCCAAATTCACAGTGTGTGTGTCTCAGTCATGATTCTTCAGTCTGTTTGGTTGTTGCTTGTTCTGCTCACAACTTCCCTGTGAAGGGCGCTGTTCTGGATCAGATACCCGCTGATAGCAAGTTTGCACTCTAAAACCTGCGAAAACTTACTGGGCAGCAGTCAGGGAGGTGAAAGACAAGCTCCATTCCTTTACCACTGGCAGCAAACTCCAGACCATCGTATAACTGTGTGGAGGATATGGGTGGGGGTGGGGGGGGTAATAGGATGTGGAGATTCACACACCAACAATGGAGCAGTGCTCTGTTTTCCTTCTATTAATTCTGGATGGTCTATGTACCAAATTTTCCTTTCCTTATATTTATCAAGATAGAAAAAGATAGATGTCAGTTCTGCTCCTTTGTTAAGTGGCAGGTAGTTTATCGAACTGTTGGCAGTGCAAGCAAATTTCAGTTTCCTAGTCTGGCCATGTTTTTGGAGTGTTCAACTCATAAGCTATAATGCTTGGATAAACATTAATATTACAGTAACAAAGTTACTCAAGTGACAGAAATACCTTCACCATAGTAATGCTAACCCTATATATGAAAATAAACACAAGATGTTTTTGAATAAAAATAAATTGCAATTTTACCTTCCTTTCCTCTTCCTTTTCCCTGTCCACTCTTGTTCCACAATCTTCATGCGCTGTTATTATTTAGCTGTCGTTTTAATTAATGTCTAACCAAAGCAACCTTACCTATTTATAATTATTTTAATTTAAAAATAATTGACTTTAGTTTTCAGTACCTCTTGATTTACACTGATGAATTTGGAGGTGAAATACAAATTAGTAAAACCTGGCTTCTGGTTGCTTAAACACTTATTTAAAGGGCTGTTTTTTCAACAAATTGAATACCATTACTATTAATACTGATACATTACAATCAGCAAACTATTGATTTTATGATAAATTGGGAAAGATTGCTGCCAGATGTTCAATCAAAGTCAGAAGAGATAATTATATCCATCGAATAGAGATGGTGAAACACTTCCAGATCAGCACCAGAAATTTCTATAGGAGTTCCTCCTATCGACCACCAAAACTATGGTAAAAGATCGATGGAAGACATAATTGTCAGGTTTGTCAGTTACAGCAACAATCAGAAGAACCACCAAAGACATCCTGACAACAACTGGCATTTCTATAGCACCTGTAAGGTAGGAAAACGTCCAACGTCGTATCATATCATAGGTCTCATTAAATAACTCGAACACCAAGCATAATGCTCAGCATAGGAAGATTATGGCCCACTGCATTAGTCTGCTTTCCTCATAGGGCAGTGTCAGGCAAACCCCCCATCTGCCAAGACTGAGGCACACATTATTTCGCCACATGAACATTAAAACTTAAAAATTACAAGCCCCTGACTGGAAAAACCTTTGCATGGTACCAGACAGTTTGGAAACAAAGGGAACCAGCCCCTGCCCCTATACACAGAAGAGACCTGGTCAAACCAGTTGGTCACGTGACCACCTGCTGGCCAACTAGGGGAGTTTTCAACTGGAAGAGCAGAATTTGAACTCAGAACGCTGTGTGCTCATGGACTGAGAACATCTCCTCTCCTGCCTGCCTCCATCTCTTTCCCATGGAACTGAATCTTGTGAAGACACGTAAACTCAAAGGGAGGAAAGTCTCCTACGAGACAAGGTTTAAGAAGCATACTGGGCCCCAGTGAAACACAAGACCATATCTTCAATCAAGGATTGCAGCAAGCTCGAGAAGCAGTAACAAGATATTGCCTCAAACCTTTCACCTTATAATTTCTTCTCTTTTCTGTCCCTATTTACATGTGTGCATCGTGTGTGCATGCGAACATGGGCACGTCGTATATCCGTAGGCATTAACCATATTAGAGTTTAAGTTTAAGGTTTAATAAATCTCATCTTTAAACCACAGAAAGCCTGTTTGTGCTCATTTCTTTGCCTTATAATTGGAAAGTTGTGAACAAGGATTCACAAAGTGGGAGCTCAAAATACAATGTGTTTAAAATTAAACCCTGTTACAATAAGACCAGGTGAAGATAGTGACAGACCCCTAGACCCCTTTCTCACCTGGTCGTAACAGCAGTATTTTCCACTCCCATTCAGCCTGATCACAGCCCGGACAGGGAAATCATCTGTGGAGTTATTCCACCAACTCCCTGCTAATTACTGTCAAGCCAGGACTAAAGGCATTCAGATGAGGCCTGAACATTAAAATCACCCAGGCCTTACTGTACTGAGATCAAGTTGGGGTTTGGCATGCACCTCACCTCACCCTTACTGTACAACTGTTGCCTCACAATAAAATTGGAACTTAAAATTAGAGCCAATTAAAAGCAGCCTTACACTCTGGAATCGTGTTCACTAGGAATTAGATTGAAATGATACACACTAACCTGATATGAGAATCACTCTTCAGGGAGAGCACATTCCATCTGACTGAGCTATACTAAAACTGGCATCCCAAAAGTAAAGGGCATTATAGAGCTCAATTCCCTTTCTTTCTTTTGTTCTTAACTATACCATAAAATTCACAACACATTCATTAAAATGGGACCAGAGAAAGGAAACCATCATTGCACTTACGCTGCTGATGAGCAAAGCTTCCCACCAGAAATGCCAAATCAGAAACAATCACTGCATTCTCCACAAGCAACTTAATAGCTATTGTACAAAGAAAGCAAAAAAAACACCCTGTAATCAGTGGAATTACATGGTGAAAGTATGGCCTCTGAATGTGAAACAAAATCCAGCATCACAATTAACAGAACAAAGTGATTCTTGACAACGCAGCTGGCCACTGACGTCATCAGACTGCACCAAGCTGCGCACATGCGCAAATGGGCTCCTGCTCTGTGTGCATGCGTGGCATTCCACATTGCCAGGACTGGTTGGTGCTTGAGCAGTTGATGTCATTGCGTATCGCAGGGAAAAGGGGAGAGAACGGGGGATGGGGGAAGCAGGGTGAGAGCGGGGGGTGAAGGGAGGCAGGGAGAGAGCGGGGGGTTGGGGGGAAACTAGGAGAGAGTGGGGGATGGGGAAAGCGGGGAAAGAGCAGGGGTGGGGGAAGCGGGGAGAGAGCAGGGGGTGGGGAGAGAGCGGGGAGAGAGCGGGTGGGGGCGGGGAGGAGGAGAGCGCACCCGCACCCACCACCACCAATGTCTTCGGCCACTCTCTCCCTGCTCTCTCCCTGCTTCCCCCCCCCTCCGTTCCCTCCCTGCTTCTCGCTTCCCCCCCACTCTCTCTGGCCACTCGCTCCCCGCTTCCCCCCTCCCCCACCCGCTCTCTCCAGCCATTGTGTGCTGCCATGTGTTTATGTTGCCTGTCTGTGAGTATTTGAGCAGCGCCATCTTTAGTCCTGGTAGCTGCCTGAATGTCACGGATTGTGACGTTTTTTTGGAACAGGCTGTATTTGCGCATGTGCCAGTACAGCGCCACCTAGTGGTTGTGTTGTCAGCAAACGTGGCCTTAACAGAATGGGGTAAACTAGTCCAATACTATACAATATGTTAACAGGTCATACCTTACCATTCCAGTATGACCTTGGAATTGGGATGTGATCAACACGGCCTCCTCGTTTCCTTCTTTCTTGATAAAATACTGACGTTAGATCTGGAAAATTTCTGTTCAAATCAATACTTTGAACATTTGACCGTCCAGTGGCCCATCCATTGTGCCCAGGACCCTGCATTATTAGGAAAATTAATTTGATTAGACATCATTACAATGACATGGATTGGGAGAGTGATATTTGTGTTCAAATTGATTATGTTATTCATTAATTTGAGTTAGTGCCACCAACTCTCCTGACTGGCCTTCTATTACAACAAAAACAACTTATATTTATATAGCACCTTTAACATAATAAAATGCCCCAAGGCCCTTCATAGGAGCATTATAAAACAAAATATGACACTAAACCACACAAGGAAATATTAGGTCAAATGACCAAAAGTTTGGTCAAAGAAGTAGGTTTTAGAATGTCTTAAAGGAGGAAAGTGAGGTAGAGAGGCAAAGAAGTGTAGGGAGGGTATTACAGAACTTAAGCTCTCGGCAACTGAAGGTGTGGCTACCAATGGTGGAGTGATTAAAATCAGGGATAATCAGAAGGGCAGAATTAGAGGAATGCAGATATATTGGAGGGCTGTGAGGCTGGAGGAGATTACAGAGACAGGGATGGAATTGATAGCTAGGGAACAGAGTTTGGAGTGGGGACAAAAAACAATGGCTTTAGTCTTCCCAATATTTAATTGGAGGAAATGTCTGCTCATCCAGTACTGATATTTTAGCAGCAGTGGAGTAATCGAGAGAGGTGGTGGTGATGTAGAGCTGGGTTTCGACAGCATACATGTGAAAACTAATGCTGTGCTTTTAAATGATGTTGCTGAGGGGCAGCAGAAAGAGGAGGGGGTCAAGGATAGATCCTTGGGGGACACCAGAAGTAACAGTGCAGGAACTGGAAGAGAATCCATTGCAAGTGATACTCTGGCTACGATTAGATAAATAAGTTAATAAAAGCAAAATACTGCAGATGCTGGAAATCTGAAATAAAAACAAGAAATGCTGGAAATATTCAGCAGGTCAGGCAGCATCTGTGGAGGGAGAAGCAGAGTTAACAGAATGAGTGACAGAATGTCTTGTTGTAAATCTATTAATGCTTCACTTTCCATCAAAATTTCTCTGTTACACTATTTATTCAAAGTGGATGCTGCCCTATGATTGTGTCAACTAAAAACAAAACTAATCTTTTTAATCCCATTGGCATGCTTTCAGATGTTCAAAATGTCATCTTTCTTGTCAACTGTTCAGAGCAGTTACTGTGAGCAGACCTTGTTCCCTGTAAACCTTAGTTATAGTTTTTTGTATGATTAGCAATAATTTTAGTTGGAGTAATCTGCATACCAGAATATATATCATTGTCTTCTGTACTGGCACAGTATCAAGCATAAGAGCAGAACTTTTACTGGCTGAAATAGGTATTGTATTGATGTGGAACAAAATGAAGCATAAACAAATTCAGCAATCACAAAAGATACAATACACACACATACAATGATCGGAACACAGCCCTTTTGAAGTCCTGGAACCAAAACTTTGACATCAAATGAAAATTTAGCAATTCTAACCAGTATTTTTATTCAATCACCAGTTCAAAGAAAACCCTTCTTTGTTTTTCAGACAGCCCAGTGGCAGCATGCTAATTTAGATTTAAAGATATCTGACAAGCCATATTTGCTGCACTTTTCACAACTATTATTATTATATTTTTGTTTCTGGTATGATAGTTGAGAAAAGTATACTGCCTTATTTTGCATATATTTTGAAGGAAGTGACCATTGATGTCTCCCAAGTATCTGTGCTGGAGCCTCAACTATTCATTATATTTATTAATGACTTAGATAACAGAATAGACAGCCAGGTATCTAAGTTGCTGATGGCACAAAGATTGGTGGCATAGAAAGTAGTGCAGACTACAAAGCCCTAGTTTACTCATTCTTTGTTTGTCTACAAAGAGACATTGATAGATTAAGTGAGTGGGAAAAACTGCGGCAGATGAATTTCAATGCATGTAAGTGTTATCTATTTGAGAACAAAATAGGACAATACCTGACTATTTTTTAAATCATGAAAAGCTAGGAACAAAAGAAGTCTAAATAGATTTAGGAGTGCATGTACATAGATCACTAAAATGTAGTGATCAGATACAAAACATCATCAAAATTGCTAATGGAATGCTAGCCTTTATATCTGGAGGGCTAGAATATAAAGAGGATATTTTGCTAAATTCACCAGAATGTTAACAGGGCTCCAAGGGTAAAATTACATAAACTAGGCTTGTAGTTTCTGAAATATCGAAGGCTAAGGGCTTTAGGTGTTTGAAAGGAATTGGTATTTGTGTGTTTTTTCATCTTCTTTGAACACTTTTATGTGATGAAATTTCCAGGAATACATCCAACTAAAGTTTGTAGCCCTCGCTAGAGGGCTGCAAAGTGACTAATAGAAAGGAAATATGCTATCCTTGTCCTTATGTTGAACATCACTGGAAAGGTGTAGACAGCCTAAGACAATGAGGTCAGAGTGAAAGGGGGATAGGGAATAAAATCCCTGGCAAGTGTTAAGGATCTTGGGATCACACTTGCAAACAGAACTGAGATGTTTGGCGAAGTGGTCAACTAACCTGCATTTTCAGAGTAGAGAAGACTGCATCAAGAGCAGCAAGTATAGTATACTAGGTTGGAGGGCGTACATAATAACTTCTCTCTCAGCTACAAGAAGTGTTTCAAACCCTGATCTGTGATATGGGAGGAGGTGGATGGGAAGATGCAAGGGGAAGGAGAGAAGCTGATAGGGATAGTAGAAGAATGAATCAGGGTGTCATGGAGGGAATGGACAGTTTGAAAAGTGAAGCAGGAAGGATAAGATATATTTTGTGGTAGGAAGTGGTAGAAATGCCAGTAAATGATCTCTGAAACTCAAAAGCTGGTGAGGTGGACAGAGGTCAAGTGGGACCCTACCCTGGTCGTAGGGGAGGAAGAAGGGTGAGGTCAGAATCAAGGAAAATGGAATGGACCCAGTCCGAGGGGCCGGTGTCCAGTGTTGGATGAGAATCTTTGTCAAAGGAAAATGGAGGATATTTCAGAAGCTCTGGAGTGGAAGGTGGATCCATTGGAGCAGATACAGCAGAGACTGAGAATAGAGTCTTTTTAGAGAGTGAGATGAGAGGAAGTGTAATCGATGTAGTTGTGAGAGGTGGTGGACTTTTAATCTCCAAAGATAAGAGAAAGAGAAATCAAGGAATGGAAGAGAAGGGAAGGAGATGGACCAGGTCAAGATAAAGGAAGAGATAGAAATTTGAAGCAAAATTAGGGACATTCACTAGATCAGGATAAGAACAGGGATGCAATAGCCACTCATTCAACAGGAAATGAGATGAGGGGAGAACCTGAATTTGGCTGGAACAAATAGTGCTCAACATATCTATAAAAGATATGCATAGGTAGGGCTTTTTATCTGGAGGACATGAGTAGGGTTAAAAGAAAGGTTGTTCAATGTTTGAACGAGTTCAGACAGATGGAAGAGGGTAGGTGGATGGAATATATTTGGGCTGTTGAAGCTAGGAAGGCCAGAGGCCACCGGGTGAGGGATGAAGGTGTAGAGGGCCTGTATATCCACAGTGAAGAGAAAAGATGGTCAGAAAACCACAATTTGTTAAAGTGGGAGATGCTGTCAAAAGAGTTACAGATGTGGGTAGGGACAGAATGGGTGTGGGGGAGGGGAGTGGGTGAGAGTGGAATTGAGTCAAGATAAGAGGAAATAAAGAGAAGCAGGACAAAATAATTGGTCGATCAGGACAGTCCTATTTGTATATTTTTAGTTAAATGCTGTGACCTTACAAGAGCAGGCAAAGCTCCATGAAAATCATCAAAATAATAATCTGTTTTGTATGATATAATAGAGCTTATTGTGAGCAATGCCATGGAAGATCTCCTGGTACTTATGCTATTAGGAATGCAAAAACAGAAAATAAATTACCTCTTCAGATGCTATTTCATAGCCATCAGGATTCATAGAAGGAAGTAGATGGATTCTGGTATTATTGATTAAAGCCTGAATCCTTCGGTTTCCACTTAAATACTCAGAGCACAAATACTGTGCAAGATAAATCAGCAGCTCTCTCCCCAGTGCTTCATTGCCGTGCATATTTGCAACATACTTAAATTCTGGCTCAACTGAGAAAAAAAAAAGAGATTTATTATTAAATGCTCAAATAAATAATGCATTATAATGTGTTGTACTTCTCTGCTAATACTGGGGATACTTTAACTTAACCTACCCGGCGGAAACTGGCAGGATGGACCAGCCCGACGTCAGTGTAAAGTAAAATCAGGCACGACTGACCTGATCCTATCAGTTTCCCACCAGGCAGATTAGGTTACGTTTACCCTAAAAGGTTTACATAATTTTTTTTATATAGAGCGCAAATTACTTCATGCAAAATAACAGACTCAATGGCCCTGATTTTAAGCCCTCTGCCCAACAGGAATGGTGAGTCGCAGGTGTTAAAATTTTAAAATTCTACCTCATGGTCCCAACCAGTCATCTTCCGGGATATTGACATTTTTACTACTAAATCAGGCCTTCGACAAGCCTCCTTTGAAAAGCAGGTGGGGATCTAGTTAACATTCAAAAGTTGTGCAATTTAACTCAAAAGCAGGAGGAGATCGGCTTGTTGGTTGCCTGGCAGTGGACCAAAGGTAGTGAGTGGTAGGGAGGCAGCGACTGGTCAAGGAAAGTATTAAAGATCTACTGCTTTTAGAACTCCTTGTGGGCCAGGAGCAGCAGGATTGTTCCCCCAAGACTCCTCAAGGACACCTTGGACCTCCTCAGCTTCTGCCTTGTCTCTGATCTCACTGGAACCCCCAATCCCCTGCAACGTCGTTCTTCCACTGACTGCTGGGGACCATCCTCATGGGTCTTTGACTGCGGCTTCCTTCTGCTAATTTCCAGAGCCACTTTCCAGCCTGTCAAGCTGAGCGGGTGCTGGGCGGGAGTCAGTGTACCATCATTTAAATGATGGCTTGACGTTAAAATCAGCAGGGTCTTCTCATCCTTGGCATTGCCAGGTTCATCTCCCAAAGGTTTTACGCTCAAGTCCAGATAAGTCAGTGGAAAACAAAATCTGACAGGGTGTAAAACAGACAGCTGATCTATTCCTGCCACATTCCCACTAGGCTGGTTTGATTAAAATTGCACCATTGGAGCAATAACGGCACTGAAAATAAAGGGTAAGAAAAGACAGGGGCTCAATGAATAAATGAGCTACTTACGCAATTCATGTTCCCCAGGATTACTTGAAAATTCAATTACATGTAGGTTTTTGCCATCAAAACTACGGCCAATGGTGTACAACGTTGAGATAGATGCGCACACAGATGCAGTCTGTTTCAGCAATTTTGTCATCTCCAAATAACTGTGGTATTTGAATTGTAACATAGTGAATGGTGTCTCAGCTTCATCTGTCAAACTTGAATCTGGCAAAAAAGATTACTGCTATTTACATTCTAATCTTGGTATTTTTGTAGTTAAGACAAAGTAAAAATAGAGTTCTTAAATGGACAGAAAATCAGACATTCTGCATTACAGGGGCTGAATTTAGTGAGCCCGCCGTGGGTCCCGGTGGCTGTCACGGAAATGACCACCATTGTCACTCGTCACGTGGGCGGCTGGCACACCGCAATCTTGCAGCAGGTGGCCACTTAGTATAATGGAGGCGCGGGGCCTGGCGAGTCACGTGGTGGGGGCGGGATGCGAGACACTGAATATGGCATCAGATGACTGCGGAGCAGATGCTGGCGCCATATTTAAAGCCCTGTTTGCATTGCTGCCTTGCATTCATTTGCTGCTACATCTTCACAGATGAGACTGATGTTGCAGTGACTCTGGACCCCCCAACCCCCCAGATTTGGACCTCGCAGAATGGCAGAGGCAAGACACAGGGTGGCCCCACAGTTCAGTGATGCCTCCCTCCAGATTCTTCTCCAGGCTGTGATGTCAAGAAGGGGTCCTCCTGCCTGACCAAGCAAGCCTGGATGGAGATAGCTGAGGATGTCAGCAGCTGTGGGGTCATCTCCTGAACATGGGTACAGTGCTGCAAGAGAGTCAACAGCCTCCTGCACTCTGCCCAGGTGAGTACTCCACAGCTCTCTCCTTTTTAATGATTGCAAGTGGCTACGTAGGAGGAAGTGGGACAATGAGAGGGTAGCACTACAAATATGCTGGCAGAGGGGGTTAGGCATCACCTCATCCTGACAGATGCATGGCTGCATCTCAGCCACAGACCTCCTTCTTTCACAGCTCCCCTCCATTAACTCCCCTGAGAGCGGATGGGAGCATGAGGTGTACAGGAAACCCCAGTAGGGACGAGGGGCTGCCACTAGAAGAACTGTCATGTCGATCTCTCTGTGAAGTATGACTATCTCCCTCTTTCTACTTGCAGGACAAGAGGGCCCACAACACGAGGGAGACAGCCTGGACTAGCGGAGACATCCCTGACATCAGGCCTCTCTCCACAGAAGAGGAAGAGGCATTAGAATTGGCAGGGACCTAGGGCAGCCGCTCCATATCAGATGGAAAGACTGGAGTCTCCACGCAAGAGTGTAAGGACTGTCTTCCATTGACTTACAGCTTGGTTCTGGAGACACACATTATGTATGGTTGGCATGATGAGATCTGCACAGCCTAACCCACACGTTTGTGTTCTCTCATGCAGCTCAGTGTCTGCAGGAGACTCAAGCAGAAGGTGGAGAGCATCAACCTCTCAGAAGGAGCCGCAGTCAGAGGATGTACTATCCCATGACTCTCCTGCACCTTCCACCAGTGCTGATACTTTCACCTCGGTGGGTTTCCGCTCAGCTGTAGAATCAGAGTCACAAGCTGGTGAGAGCACCGTACACACACTCGAGCAGCTGACTGAGGCTGAGACAGCCGAGGCCGCTGACAGTCGGAGCAATGTGGGTGGCTGAGCCCTGGGCTAATTATGAGCCTCCGAAGTCTACAGCACAGGGCATGCTGGAGTTGCAGAGAGAGGTAAGGCAACATCTGGCAGAGATGCCAGAGGTCATGTGTAGCCATGAGTTGCTGATGGAGAAGTCCATCCATACCATGAATGCTGCCATATCTCAGGCATGTGAGTTCTTGGCTTCCTCCAATGAGATGTTGGAGACCCTCATGGAGAGCCAGATCCCACAGATGCATGCAGATCTGCACAACATTGCCTTGGCCATGAGCTCAATGCAGTAGTGACAAGGCGAGAGAAGGATAAGGCGCCTGGAGTCTTCTCCAGCTCCTCGTCCTTCTCTGGTGAGCAGGGAGGTTCAAGTGAGCCTTGAAAGGAAGGAGGAGAGGCTGACCTCCACAGCTGGGGGGTCCCCTCAAGGCTCTTTGAGTGTGGACACTGGCTCCTCAGCCCCTCCACCATTGAGCTCAGCTCCAGCAGCCGTGATGCTTGAGCAGAGTGCTGCACCAGTGCAGGAAACCCTCAGACAGCCATGGCTTTCCAGGCCTCAGCCAGCCAGAAGACAGCTGCCGGTCATCACAGGCCAAGAGGCAGTCTGATCAGTAGCCTGCCTCCAGCCCAGCTGCTAGCGATGGATTCACACCTCATAGAAGCACTGTCAAACATATAAAGAAACCACCTCGGGAGATGTGGGGGTTCATGGGTGTTTGAAATTTGGCATGTTCTACGTCATAAATGTCTTTTGTTCTAGCAATTAATCTTCATTGTGTAAAAGTGATTATTCTATCATGAATTCATTGTGAGCTTCTGACTTCACCCTTGCCCCTTAGTTGATGCCAATATAGGGCCACAGCACAGGTTCAGCTGGGCACAAGGCATGGAGCACGAATGGAAAAATGCTACAGACTGTATGCATTGAGGTGAGTCCTAATTCTTTTTACTCTGAGTGGCCATCAGTGTGGGTGGAAGTGGATAGTATGAGATTGTCTTTTGCCTCCTTGGCCCGCCGTTCAATCTGCCTCTGGTGTAAGGGCTTCAATATCCAGTGTTGTTTGCTCATCTCCCTCCTTTGCATCCTCCTCATTGGTGGAGGAGTGTCACTCAGTCATCCATCATGCAAGGCCTTCCCCCTCTGCAGTGATAGATTGCGCAGCACACAGCAGACTATCATGATACGCGAGAGCCTTGCTGGGGCATACTGCAGGACTCCAGTGGATCAAACCAGTCAATGCAATCTCATTTTCAGCAGCCCAATGGCCTGCTCAGTGGTCGCTCGGGTGGAGCCATGGCAGGAGTTGTACCTCTCATCCACTGCATTGCGAAGGTTCATCACAGACATCCGTAGTCATGTCTTCAATGGGTAGCCTATGTCCCTGACAATCCATCCCTGAAGGTGAGCGGGGGTGGGTGGGGGGGAGGGGTTCTGAAAGGTTGTGGCACCTGGGACTGTCGAAGTAAGTAGGCATCATGGCTGCTTCCCAGGAAGTGGGACACAACTGAGGAAATGCTTTCAGTGGTCACAGGCCAGTTGAACATTAATTGAATGGAAGCCTTTCATATTGATGAAGGCGACTGGATGGTCCGTGGGAGCTTTGATGACCACATGTGTGCAATCTGACAATGCTCGGACATTCGGAGGTAGCCGATTTGTCCGGTACACTCTCTGGTGCAGGTGGGCCTTTCATGGCATGGCCAGCTGCTGTGGCTATCATTGTGGCACAGCTGCCTCCTGACCCTCCCTCCATCGGAGGAACTGCATCACTCCCCTCCCCTTGCAGAACACACTGCACTGTATGCCCACAATGGCCTCCACTCCAGCCTCTTCCCTCTATGCAGTGCTGGTCATGGCTGCCTACCTGTTGTAGCACTGAGACTTTGCTTTGGTGCCGGCAGTTTTGAATGGTCGGGAATCTGAAGGCACGTGAGAGCCACCTTTCATCCACTTAATCCTAAATCCCCCATTGAATCGTGATGAATTAGATGCCAATGTATTAAAAGTAAGAGTTCTGCAATTTAAATTACATTCCCGTCACTTCAGGACAGCAATGTCACCTTGGTGCTTTCCCGCCGACGACTAATTCTGGAACAGACGTCACAACACCAGATTTACTGGCGGATGCTTCCGGCACGATTCTCTGGCCCCCCCACACTTCCATTCCCGCTCCAAATGGCTGCACAACATTCAGCCCCAGATATGCAATCCTCCCCACCTGATTTTCCTGTATGGTCTATGTTCGTTCAGCAGCAAGAAGGATCCCCCCAACCACCACCCACCCCCCCTGCCGGCCCCCCACCAGTGCTATTTAAAGGGATCATCAACCACTTTTAGGTTAGCTTTTGACTGATTTCTACTGGTTTTTGCTGAGTTAGTAAAAGTGCTTGGAG
Source organism: Heterodontus francisci (assembly GCF_036365525.1). NCBI lineage: Eukaryota > Metazoa > Chordata > Chondrichthyes > Heterodontiformes > Heterodontidae > Heterodontus > Heterodontus francisci. The sequence continues at coordinate 194,789,842 of NC_090371.1, read as the reverse complement.
ATTTGTATTGCTGCTTAAAGCTGGCATGGTGAAGGTCTTGGTTCTTACTTCAAGGCCACGTGCTCTCAGCACTGAGTGCTGTAGTTTCTATCCCCCTTGGCCTGCACCATGACAGACAGAATGAGCAGAGGTAACACAAAGGAGGATAAGCTGCTCTGAGGAGGAGGGAAAGAAGGGCTCTCAGTAGGTGAGTGCCCAGTATCATGGCAGTAGTGATGGTGCCTTTATTCTCCACCAGTGCGCTTGCCCATTTGTATTTGAGCCACAATGAGAAACCAGAGGGTATCTAATGGGTGACAAGGACTATCGACTGATCACCAGGCTCATGACTCCAGTGTGCAACCCAAGAACATGTGGGCAGTGCACATATAACTAGAACTATGTTGCCACAGAAAATGTCATTGAGCAGAGCACTTGAGTGCTTAAGCAATGTTTCAGCAGCCTGGACTGTTCTGGAAGAGCCCTGCAGGACTCTCCAGAGCGTGTCTCATGATTCCTCGTGGCCTGCTGCATCCTGCACAATCTTGTCATCATGAGGGTACAGCCCTTGCCACCAGAATACAGTGAGTAGCTGAGGAAGAGGAGGAGGAGGAGGAGGAAAAAAAGAGGAAGAGGAAGAAGAGGAAGAGAGGAGACAACCAACACTGCCCCTTTCTGGCTGAGCTCTCCTTGTTTGGCTCATCGGACTGCAGTATCAGTAAATGTTACTCCAACAGTCCTACGCCTCCCTCTGATATTGACCATCAGAGTGTCCTTTTGGCTACAACAATTAAATAAAAGCTATCACAACTCAAACATTTCAAAACAACTTTATCAATACACCATACAATATTCCATACAAAAGTCAACCATTCACCTTTGTGCATTTCCTTAGTGTCTGTCTTGTGGGTGCCTGTCCTAGTAGTCCTATGCAGTGCTACCCCAGTGGCTGCAGCATGGCTGGTGGAAAGCTGCTGACTTTCGATGGAGGAGACTGCAGATGGCTTTGCAGGATGAGCTGATGCAGTTCTGGTCCCAGAAGGCACGGCTTTGGGTGCACTACCTCGGCATGGGCGGCAGTTGTCTGGTCTGGCTGGCTGAGAGGCAACAGCAAGGTCATTGGTGGAGTGGCAGAGTTGGAGGATGAATATTGTCATCCTGAGAGAGGACAGCAGGATCGTGCTCCTTGGGGTCATTGCCATTTGCCCCAGGGTGATGCCTCAGCAATCCAAGCAATGTGTTGGGGACAGTTTGCTGGACTGCTGTGAGACCATGCAAGCCCCTTTACACATTGATATCCATAGCTATAATGGCAGCAGTCTAAGCATTCATGGCAATAAGTTGCACTTGTATGACTTCAAACTGAGCTTCCACTGCAGCACTCAGACATTGGGTGGCTTCTGCTTGTGCTGCAATGGAAGCTGAGACATCAGCCATCAGATGTTGCATTATGGTTGGGTCTGCAAGTGTGGTAATAGAATTGGCCCCCATTTCCCTGCTGGAAAGGGAATGACCCAAGCTCTACACAAAGCCCTGTGCCAAGCTGGAGCTTGAGTCCACTGTGCTCCTTGACAGTGAAAACAGGCTTTCTGGCAGGCCTGCCAATGCACCAAACGTTTCATTGTACATGCCCATCAGCCTTTACCTGTACGCTGCCCCATTGGATTCCTTATCTGAGTCTTCCAGAGCAGAACTTGTGTGTGACTTTGTCCTTCAGTGAGCTGACACCTGCACTATCCTTTCCCCCCTGCCCTGGCTGTAAGTCACTCATGCCCAGTGACTCACCATGTGCAGAGCCCACCTCTAAGCTATCCTCTAAATTACACATAATGCCAATATCTGAGCTGGTGGCTGTGAGTGTGAGTGCGAGTGACGGTGTTGCTTCATCACCATTGTCTTCCTGATTTTCCACCATTTTCTCTTCCACCACTGCCTGGTCAGGACACAGTTCTTGGGTATCTGAAAGGAAAAGGCACAAGGGTAGGGCTGTGGTGAGGGAAGAATGGGAAACCAAGACCAGCTGCAGCTTGTAAATCAAGAGATTGTGGGATGTGAGAAGGAGGATCAAATATGATGACACTATCATTTTCAATGCTTTCAGCCTCGCTGCTGACCATAGCCTCAGTCATGGCTGCTGCAGTGATGACAAGCACCATCTCCGCTATTAGAGTAAGGACATGCAGCCATGCCTGCTTCTGCCAGTTAGGTGTTGCTGCCACCAGTGATGCACCAGCTTGGCCTGCAAGAGAGAGGGAAGTGTGCCAGTGAATATGGTGAAATCTCTCTGGGTGATGTGGCTCTCATGGTTGAATAGCTGGCAGTGTGTGAAAGCTGTGAGATGTGGGTGTCAGACTTGCAGCAATGGGGGTAAGGTAAAGCTATGAATGTGAGATATGAGTTGTGATTGATGGAGATTGTTGGTAGGAGTGATGGACTTGGTACAAGAGCAGTGTGAGGCTAGTGGTGCAGTTGGTGGGATATGGCATTCACTGACATTGAACACTTGTGTGAGGTCATTGAACATCATGCAGCACTGTGTCCAGGTCCTTCATGCTTGACTCCTGGCATTGACAGCAACAGCTATTTGCTCCCACTGCCTTTGCAATGTCTGGCTGGAGGGCTGCCTGGTCCCATTTAGATAGAAGACACCTCTCTCTTCTCCTGGCCAACTCTTGTATCAAGGGCTCCAGTGCTGCATCACAGAACCTTGGAGCACACTTTCAGCCCTGTTGCACTACAGTCACTCTTCTTGTTGGTCAGATACTCTTCTCCAGTCATTTCTAGCATCCCTTCCAGTCAAAATACACTTCTTCTTTAAAAGGTGCAAGCGGGCTTTCAGTCATGCAACTTGCTTGAGCTCGTGCTAACCTCTCAAAAATTTACGCCCTCTACTTAGGTGTGTAGCCATTCAACAGCAGGCTGCAAACATGTAAATGAGCAGGCATCATAAAGTTTGTACACTACCCACATTGGAAGCAATGGGCGTGGGTCAGTCCTGCATCCCAATCTCTGTGCCCGTATTCAGGCTTTATCCAGCTTCGCAGCCAGAATCTGAGAGAATATCTAAATCAGAGTGGAAATTTGTAATGGTTTATCAGACTGGACAATGTGTGGGATATCGCATTGACACATTGATACTTCCAGCTTGGGTCACTGGATATTAGTTCAGACCAGGAATGCTGGCTATTTATTTTTTCTCTCTAACCTCTGGGTTCTTTCAATGACAACAGGCCCACCACCAACAATGACCACCCCCACCCCCGCTCCTTGCTGCACTAGAAGAGATTAGCTAACTCAGCACAGAGGGATTAAATATGGACTCATTAAAAAGTAAAACCGAGCAGTGTGTAAGCTGGACAGCCAACCCAATCCCGTCAGTATACCAGCAGGTGGGACATTTATCACTGAATCACTGGGTGTTGTACGTTTCATGTTTTTTTTATCTGAACCAATATTGTAAAGTGTTGTGTAAGGGACAGAATCTTACTTAGTGTGATAGGTAGAGCATGCTATTTCGCAGTTAATTATTGTTTCTTACTGAAAATATACAAGCTAGGTTTCACAGCATAATGTCCAGTCTGAAATAAAATTAGATACCTACCTCTGTATTTTCCTATTGGGTCATAGCAACCCTCCTCTTCACTGACAAAGAACCGGTCACAGTCCATGAAATATGGCCATGCCATCTGTATCAGTTCAAATGAATGCTGACACTCTTTTTTAAGGGCTTCACAAGCATATCGGCAAGGCTTCAGAATTTTATTGTTTTCACAACGTGGAGCAATGATGGAACAGCCCAGCAACTTGAGATCAGTATTGCATTCTCCATTCAGCAAGTTGTCCAAGACACTGATAAGAACGTACTCTGTACTCATCTCAGCTTCTGCTCTCGATGTTTGACCAACCAAGTTAGGAAACATAATCTTTGAGTAAGACAAACCACTACAGTAACTTAGATAGTTATCCGTACACTGTGCTGTAGAAACATAAAATAGAACAGTTAGTTGAACTGGCTGTCCATTGCCATGCTCTGAGATAAGTTATGGTAACAGATTGATCAGATCCTTATTTTACAGTTGGGTGCATTAGGGATGAATACAGATCACAAAAAAAAAAATCAAAACTCATCATTTTGTTTGGTTTTGTCAGGCGGTGCTAGATCTATGTTTTGATTGGTTCACATTTAGAGGACATGGATTTTGGGTTTTTAGTGATGGCAAAACTGTCAGCATGCCGTCATTATCTTGTGAAACTGACAGCGATGTCTGGCATCCACAGAGAAGCATGGAAGTCTAGAAGTTGTTGCCAGTGCTCCTCCACAGAGTGTGCTGTTGAAGTCCCCACAGACAGCAATCTTTTAGAAATCACTGAACTGTGAGAACTTCCCCTTTTACTCTGTAATATTGTGAAAATCCCCTGAAAAAGTTAATAAGGTGAATCTTGGTTTTTGATGACCTACTAAATCACAAATAGTGTTGAAAAATTTCTGGCTGGGGTGGGGTCATTTGATTAAATTATGTTTCACTGAAATTTTTAAATCGAACATTGCTGACAGAGGTACAGGGAAAATAAAAGTTTTGACCCTTACCTTTCTCTGCAGCTTCAACCTGACATCGTCCTGAAAGAAAAAAAGACATGGCGTTCAGTGAAAAAGAATAAAAGCAGTGCTCGACACGGTCGAGGGTAATTTGAGATCAATGGGACTGAAAATCAGGAGAGATGTGTAACAGATTGCAGAAATGATATAATCAGTTTTACACTATCACCCAAAGTCAAAATTATCCCCAAGGATTTGAAACATGCTTCTATATATCACTGTTATTTATATGACATATATTGGTTTCACACGAGTATCTGCTTTAGATTGGCATAAACTGGCAGGATATAATTATACTTCCAAGTCTGCATTCTTAATTCAGATAAAGCAAAGTACTGCACATACATGCTCAATGTATGCACAATATCCCGGTGAACAATGTCTAACTGTCAGTGACACTTTAGTTAAGGCTCAACTGTGCTGTCAACTCTTTACTAACTGAGGGAATTTAAATTTCCACCAGGTGGGTAGGGCTAAAATCACTCTTGATATAAAGCAAGTTCTTTCTTTTCTTTTTCTTCTGGGTTAGCTCATCTTGGTGAGCATTTTGGTAGGAATTCTGTGATTGGTCCCAGAGCTAGTGAGGACATAACTGAACAGGGATCTAGCAATCCCTGGTACAAGTGCATGCAGCAGGATGTTGGGTGCTTGGCGTTGGATGTGATTCACCCTGTAATCAGATTGTTTGCTGATACTTAGGCACCAATAGACCACAGGGAGGGTGCAGGGCGGCCTAATAGTGGGTGAAGAACCCAGCAAAACATAGGGATTTGGATGCCCTGTTGATCTTAATTGCAGGACCTCATTTAAATAAATATATGCTGACTACCACCCAACAGATTGACAGGCTTGCTGACAGGCAGGATTAGGGGTTTAGTAGCAAGTGGCTGCAGTTGGGAACATTTCCCCTCTCCACAGGAAGCATAAAGAAAGGTAAAGTTGTAAAACTTAGTCGGGCCTCTTCTGACCAGTCAACTCCTCCAAGCACATTTCTGTGGCAAGCAACAGACAATGGGGGGGATTTAATGTAGGCGACGAGGAACAGCGGTGGGCCTTCCAGGGGATTAAGGACCCCGGCGACGTAAGTCCCGCCGGCTGAGAGCTGCCAGACAATCAGAGGCTGGCAACTCTTTTACTGAGCAGCACCACCGTAGAGGCGGTAGATTTTGCTGGTAATGCACCTACTGGAGGCTGAGGATTGTCGAGCGACCGAGGCCACATAAGAACATAAGAAATAGGAGCAGGTTTAGGCCATTCAGCCCCTTAAGTCTGCCCTGCTATTCCAGAGATTCACCACCCTCTGAGAGAAGAAATTCCTTCGCATCTCAGTTTTAAATGTGTGACCCCTTATTCTGTAACTATGTCCCCTAGTTCGAGATTCCCCCACCAGTGGAAACATTTTCTCAACATCTACCCTGTCAAGCCCCCTTTAAATCTTATATGTTTTGATAAGATCACCTCTCATTCTTCTAAATTCCAATGAATAAAGGCCTAACCGGTTTAACCATTCTTGATAAGACAACCCCTTCATCCCAGGAATCAGCCTCGTGTACCTTTTCTGAACTGCCTCCAATGCTAGTATATCCTTCTTTAAATACGGGAACCAAAACTGTACGCAGTACTCCAGGTGTGGCCTCACCAACACCCTGTACAGTAGTTTTTCTCTATCTAAATAATAATCTGCCTTTTTATTCTTCCTACCAAAGTGGATGAGCTCACACTTTCCCACATTGAACACCATCTGCCAAGTTTTTGCCCACTCACTTAACCTATCTATATCCCTTTGCAGATTCTTTGTGTTCTCATCACAACATGCCTTCCCACCTATTTTTGTATTATCAGAAAATTTGAATACACTACACTCTGTCCCTTCCTCTAAGTCATTAATATAGATAGTAAATAGTTGAGGCCCTAGGACCGATCTTTGTGGCACCCCACTAGTTACGGCTTTCCAACCTGAAAAAGACCCATTAATCCCGACTCTCTGCCTTCTGTGTGTTAACCAATCCTCAATCCATGCCAACACATTCCTCCCAATACCCTGAGCTCTATTTTGTGCAATAACCTTTTATGTGGCACCTTATCAAATGTCTTCTGAAAATCCAAATACGCTACATCTACTGGTTCCCCTTTATCCACTCTGCTTGTTATACCCTCAAGAACTCTAACAAATTTGTCAAACATGATTTCCCTTTCATAAAACCATGTTGATTCTGTTTGATTACATTATGTTTTTCTAAATGTCCTGCTATTTCTTCCTTAATAATGGACTCTAGCATTTTCCCAATGACTGATGTTAAGCTAACTGGTCTGTAGTTTCCTGCTTTCTGTCTCCCTCCTTTCTTGAATAGGGGTGTCACATTAACGGTTTTCCAATCCGCTGGTACCCTACTGGAATCCAGTGAATTTTGGTATATTATGACCAATGCCTCCACTATCTCTGCAGCCTCAAAACCCTTGGATGCAGGCCATCAGGTCCTGGCGTCTTGTCTGTCTTTCATCCCATCAGTTTGTCCAGCACCTTTTCCCTCATGATAGAGATTGGTACAAGTTCCTCCCTCCCATTTACACCTTGCTCATCTATTATTGTTTGGATGCTTATAGTGTCCTCCACCATGAAGACCGATACAAAATATTGGTTTAAATTATCTGCCATTTCCCTGTTCCCTGTAATTAATTCCCCATTCTCATCCCCTAAGGGTCCCACACTTACTTTAGCTACTTTTCCTTGTAATATACCCGCAGAAGCTCTTACTGTTTGTTTTTCTACTTCTTGCCAATTTACTCTCATAATCAATTTTCTCCCTCTTTATTAGCTTTTAGTCATCCGCTGCTGGTTTCTAAAAAATTCCCAATCCTCTGGCCTACCACTCGTTTTCGCCGCACTCTAGGCCTTTGTTTTTGATTTGATACTCTTCTTAACTTCCTTTGTTATCCACGGGTGATTCATTGTTCTCTTCGAGTCCTTCCTTCTGACTGGAATAGATGTTTGCTGAGTGTTGTGAAATATCTGCTTAAAAGTCTGCCACTGCTCATCCACTGACTTCCCCTGTAGTCCATCTTCCCAGCTCACTTTAGACAACTCTTTCTTCATACCTCTGTAATTGCCCTTGTTTAAGCTGAAGACACTGGTTTGAGACCCGAGTTGCTCACCCTCAAACTGAATTTGAAATTCTACCATGTTATGATTGCTTCCCCCTAAAGGATCCTTAACTACGAGATCTCTTATTAATCCTACCTCATTACACAATACCAAATCTAAAACAGCTTGTTCCCTGGTAGGTTCTGCGACATATTGCTTTAAGTAACAATCCCGGAGACACTTTACAAATTCGACTTCCATGCTACCCTTGCCAATTTGATTTGTCCAGTCTCGATGCAGATTAAAATCATCCATGATAACTGCAGTGCCCTTCTTACACGCCTCCATTATTTCCTGATTAATATTTTGTCCTACAGAGAGGCAACTCCTCGGGGGCCTATAGACCACTCCCACCCCTAATTTCTTTCCCTTGCTATTCCTTATTTCCACCCAAACTGATTCTATATCACGATCTATTACACCTATATCATTACTCACAACTGCACTGATCCCTTCCTTTAATAACAAAGCTACCCATCTCCTTTACTTTTTGGCCTAATTCTTCCAGAACGTTGAATATCCTTGAACATTAAGATTCCAGTCCTAGTCATCCTGCAACCACGTCTCTCATAGCTATCAAATCATATTCATTTATTTCTATCTGTGCCGTCAGCTCATCGATCTTGTTACAAATGCTACGTTCATTCAGATAAAGAGCCTTAAGCTTTGACTTTTTGCCGTTTTTTACCTACTCTGGTTCTAATTTCTGCTGTACTCTTATGCTTGTATTCTCTGTCCCTTCCTGTCACTTTCTGATTAATGTATGCTCCTTCACTACCCTGCACCTCTGCTCTCTCGTTACTTTTCGGCTTTTTAAACTTCCTTTCAATTGAACCCTCGCCCCCACTATTTAGTTTAAAGCCTTATCTACAACCCTAGTTATACGATTCGCCAGGACACTGGTCCCAGCATGGTTCAAGTGAAGCCCATCCCATCGGAACAGCTCTCTCTTTCCGCAGTACTGGTGCCAGTGTCCCATGAATTGGAACCCATTTCTCCCACACCAATCTTTGAGCCACACATTTACCTCCCTAACCTTATTTACCCTATGCCAATTTGCACATGGCTCAGGTAGTAATCCAGAGATTATTACCTTTGTGGTTCTGCTTTTTAGTTTGGCCCCAAGCTGCTCATAGTTCCTCAGCAGAATCTCATTCCCAGTCCTACCTATGTCGTTGGTACCTACGTGGACAAAGACAACAGGATCTTTTCCCCCCCACTCCAAGTTCCTCTCCAGCCCAGAAGAGATGTCCTTAACCTTGGCACCAGGTAGGCAACACAGCCTTCGGGACTCTCTATCTTTGCTGCAGAGAACAGTATCTACTCCCCTAACTATGCTATCCCCTACTACAACTACATTTCTCTTTTCTCACCCCCACTTGAATGGCACTCTGAACCACAGTGCTGTGGTTAGTTCGCTCATCCTCCCTACAGTCTGTGCCCTCACCCACACTGGGAGCAAGAACCTCGTACCTATTGGATAAGGGCACTGGCTGAGGTTCCTCCAAAGCTAAATTCTGGATCCCTCTACCTGCCTCACTCGCAGTCACACCCTCCTGTCCCTGACCACTGGCCAAATTCAAGGTAGTTAATCTAAGGGCTGTGACTGTCTCCTGAAACACAGTGTCCAGGTAACTCTCCCCCTCCCTGATGTGTCGCAGTATCCGCAGCTCGGACTCCAGCTCATCAACTCTGAGCTGAAGTTCCTCGAGCAGCCAACACTTGCTACAGATGTGGTATCTCTATTCTATTTAATTACTTAATTTGTATCTCAATATTTCAAAGAAAAAAGAATTATTTAAGTGTACTCATAACCTGTAATGACGTCGCCTGATTTAAATCACGTGGCCAAAACTGCAAAAAAAAAACAAGAGACATGGAAGAAATACCCACCAATCACTTACCAGCTCTCCTGTGACATCACGCTTCAATTTTTGCAGGTTCACAGAACAGAACAGAGCGTCTCTCACCGCCGCCACTCTCACCGCTGCTTCTGGTCTCGGGTCTCGGCTCCTTTTATCTCTTGGCTTCTCTTGCCTGTTCCTGCTCTCGTTGCCAGGTGAGCCATGGTGGGAAGGGCTTTGTGAGGTGGGGGTTTTTGGGGGAAGGGGTTGTAGGGGGTTCAGCAGCAAGAACAGGGGGTCTTACACTTAGGGTCACTAAATGCCTTTTAATGAGGGAATGCCCTCCCCCTCTGCCCCAGAGCTGGCAAGCAACCAGCATGGGTTTGCTTGGTGTGGTCCCCGTGTAGTGACATGCCCACCCCCCGTTGGGCTAATACCGATAGCAGCAGGATGAGGCCCTTAATTGGGCATTAATTGCCCACTTAAGGGCCTCAATTGGCAGTGGGTCAAGTAGGCCATCCATGGGCCTTCCCCCCACCAGCTCGCCTGATAAAATGCTGTCCTTGCCTCCAAACTTGCCGCGGAAAGAGCATAAAATCCTCCTCAATGGGTGGCTGTCCCTGTGGTGTAGGTAAAAATATGTCACAGCTCTGATGACATCATTAGGTAGTGACTTCTGAATCTAAATCCCCCACCTGCTTTTAGAGGAAGTCTCATCCAGAGCCAGAATTGCTGCCAATGTGGCGGGTTGGAGTCAAGTTGTGCAGTTCTGGTATTTTAGCTACCATCACCCCTGCTACCGCATATCCCCCCTTCCCCCTGACAACACACCCCATGCCCCTCTCCCTTCTGCTGTGGGAAATAGGGAGTGGTGGGCTTAAATATCAAGACCTCACTATGAAGAATGATCACTTAGGTAAGGTATCAGAGGCCCACCTGAGCCCATGCAACCATAGCAAGAAATCACCTCCTTCAGGACAAAGGGAAAAGCAGACGAAAAGAAGAAAAACTTAAAGCAAAGCTAATTAGGTTTTACGGTCAGTCTCCCATGAAATTTCACATAACAAGTCAGAGAATATTATCACTTTCTTGGCTAACTCTGATAGTTGCTATTTTCTATGTCTCTGGCTTTGTTTCTTTTTTCTTTTCTTTCATAGGATGTGGGCGTTGCTGGCTAGGACAGCATTTATTGCCCTTGAGAAGGTGGTGGTGAGCTGCCTTCTTGAACTGCTGCAGTCCTTGGGGTGTAGGTACACCAACAGTGATGTTAGGAAGAGAATTCCAGGATTTTGACCCAGTGTTAGTGAAGGAACGGCGATATAGTTTGAAATCAGGATGGTGTGTCACTTGGAGGGGAACTTGCAGGTGGTGGTGCGCCCATGCATCTGCTGCCCTTGACCTTCCAGATAGTAGAGGTTGTAGGTTTGGAAGGTGCTATCAAAGGAGCCATGGTGAGTTGCTGCATGCATGTTGTAGATTATACACACTGCTGTCATTGTGCATCAGTAGTGGAGGGAGTGAATGTGGAAGGTGCTGGATGGGGTGCCAATCAAGCAGGCTGCTTTGTCTTGGAAGGTGCTGTGCTTCTTGAGCGTTGTTGGAGCAGCACTCATCCAGGGAAGAGGACAGCACTCCTAACTTGTGCCTTGTAGAAGGTGGACAGGCTTTGGGGAGACAGGAGGTGTGTAACTCACCACAAAATTCCCAGCCTCTGACTTGTTCTTGTACTGGCTGGTACAGCTCAGTTTCTGGTCAATGGTAACCCCCAAGATGTTAATAGTGGAGGATTCAGCTATGGCAATACCATTGAATGACAGGGGAAATGGTTCGATTCCCTCTTGTTGGTGATGGTCATTGTCTGGTACTTGTGTGGCACAAATGTAACTTGCTACTTATCAGCCCAAGCCTGAATGTTGTCCAGGTCTTGCTGCATCTGGACACGGGCTGCTTCATTAGTGAACACCCCACATCTGCCCTTATGATAGAGGGAAGGTCATTAATGAAGCAGCTGAAGATGGGTGGGTCTAGGACAGTACCTGCCAGAACTCCTGTAGTAATGTCCTGGGACTGAGATGATTGATCTCCAACTACTACAGCCATCTTCCTTTGTGCTAGGTATGACTCCAATCAGTGGAGAGTTTTCCCCCAATTCCCACTGACTCCAGTTTTGTTAAGGCTCCTTGATGCCATACTCAGCCAAATGCTGCCCTGGTGTCAAGGGCAGTCACCCTAACCCCTTTTTAACTCTTGTTCCTTAACTCTTCATTTTACGTCTCTCTCTGTCCTCTTCCGCTACACTGTTTTTGGTGAGGTGGTTGTAGGGAAAATGTGGTCCTTAAGATTCCCTCCTATCCCCTCCTCCATCATTCATACTTCTCTCATCCACTTGCTCCCATCTTGTTCACTATCCATTCACATTCCCACCATCCATTCTCCTCAGTCCTATCACTAATTACTTTGTAGTACCGATCAAATTTGTATATTCCCCTCTTGCCCTTGCTTCACTGCCATTCACCTTAGCATTAAAATTCCATCCACTCTCCCCTTGAAAAGAATTAGTTGGCTTCAAAATTGAACTGGTAAATGAATAAAAGCACATTCGCTCTTTCTCTCCGACTCTTTCTCTCTCTCAGATTCTTATTCTTTTTAAACTACATCTGATGAGTAATTGGAATACTCTCAAAATCATTCAATATGAACACCATCTCAGCAAAACTTTTGTCATTGGTCTTCCTGTTTTATTTGAAGAAGCATTACCAGGCAGAAAGTAGTTGTAATTATAGAGAAATATCCCATCAGTACAACTGACTAAGTGGTATTGATGCCTTCTGAGAAATTAGGTGCACTGTAAGTGCCCAGATTTCACAGTTCAGCTCACAATTCACAGGCTCACAACCCTGGCCAAAACTATCAGGTCCTTTTTGCGGGATTTTTGAGAGAAGTTTACACCTTCAAGTAAAAATTTTAATAAAACCATTAAAAGACAAAAAGACAACTTAATGGATAAATTTAATCATGTTATTGTGATTTTTTAAAAAAGTTGTTGAAATCCTTATTTTGGATTTAACATATTGAGAAAAAAATGTTAACTGGAGCAAATTTTCAGAAAGCATTTTGAGCGACTTGTGGGAAGCTGGTGGCCAGGTTGCACGATCTCAGCAAAGGGGTCAGATTTTGCGATTGTAATGACAATGAAGCGGACTGCAACTTATCACATCCGCAAATGCACAGTTAAATCCAGAAATCCAGAAGTTTCCGTCAGTGATTACCTGCTTCTCCACAGAGTATGATGTTGAAGTCCCCACAAGTGGAAATCTTAAAAATCATTTCAATTGATGTGAGCTTCCACTTTTACACTATTAGCCTGACTGTGAAAACCTTTGAAAAAGTTACACCTTGTTGAATGAAATGTAACTGGGTTTTTAACAGCATATTAAGTTCATAATTACTGCTAAACAACCTCCCTGGCCCTGAAAAGCAAATGTTATATTTGTGGAATGTTAAATTTCTCTGTTATGATAAAAAAAAGTTCCATAGATTTTTAAAATAATAACAATTAGTTTTTTAAAAAATTGTGATATTTTAGCTTCTACCTTAATCTCTTGTGTATGTCCCATTCTTTATTTTACTGTCTCTAAAATAATTAAAAAGTAAAGGATAATTTTTTTTTTGTATCCCGTTTTGCTGTCAGTTAGAATTCTTCAATGTGATTGCCTGCTTGATGACATTAATATTGCATGTGCCAGACATTCCCTTGAGGTGATGCTAGTGTGAAATTAATATTGGGAAATGTGAAATCCGCACTACAGAGATCGCTAGATCTTTGTGGGGGAGCTTTCTTCAAGGTCAGTAGAGAGTGCCATTGCTTTCCTGCTGACTGCAAAATCTGGGCCAATATACTCTCACTACAAAGTACCATCTTTATCATTGAAAAGACCAGTCAGAGTACCACCTACGGGAGTAACAGGTACTGCAGGTACTTATCATGAGTTTTCAATGAAACAGGTGCCCCATGTATTGAATTTAATATATAACAGAAAGAGGGAATTGACAAAATTATGCATATTGCTCACTTTAAGGAAAATCATCTAACAGGACACTAGTTAAATATCAGAAAGTTAGGAATAAACAGGAAAGTCCAGCAGGTTTTTTTACACAAAGTGTAATAGGTGTGTGGAGAAAATTGGCAGGAAAGATCATAAAACTAGACATTTTTCGTGGATTCAAAGAGGCAATTAGATAAATTTCTGGAGTGAGTAGGAATCTGAGAGAATGCAGATTGATCTCTGATAAAGGTGGGCGACTTGAGATAAATGCCCTTTTCTGATCCCAATAGTTTCTCTGTAGACAGGTTGGCAATGGCTATGTTAAATTATTGCCACAAACACAAATGTGGAGCTCACCAGCCAGCTGCGACACCTAGATTAATGAAAGCCCACCAAAAAGTAGTTATTCTGAATTCCCTAAATTTGTAACCTAGTGAGAAATGGTATCCTTATTATCAATTTTACTTGACAGCTGAGATCTTGTTTTCCCCTTAAAACAAAGAACTTGTTGTTGCGTAATCCCTTATCATGCCTCTCAGAAACGTTTCAAAGCACTCCACAATCAGTGAATGACTTTTGAAGACTTGTTATGTAGTTAGATAGAACAGCCAATTTGCAAACAGCAAGGTCCCACGAAGAGCAGTGAGGTGATATTGCCTTAGGTAGAAATGTTGGCCTGAACAGCAGGAGAACTCACTGCTCCTTTTTGAATAGTGCCATTGAACATTTATGTGGAGATGTTGACAAATCATAACAATAAATCTCTCTCAATTAATCATACCCAGACATGATGTGAAGAATACACCAATGTTGGGGAGTCTTGGAGACCATAAGTCCAAAGTCCCAGTTCACTTGTTGCACTTACCATGCTACGTCTCAAAATATTCATATACTGTCTCCAAAATGCTGTGTTGTTTTTGTGTCTTATCTAAAGGACAGATGATGGAAACAAAATACTAATATTTGTGGAGGGACAAAGAGGTTTGCAATACTGTGATAACCAGAACAATCTGATATTAATTACAATTGGCCCTAATCACTATTTGGACTTGAAATTTAATAAAGCATTTTGGAAATGAGAATTGATTAATTGCAATCAATCATGCAAGCACATTAGGTGATCTGTTATGCAGACAATTCATTCAACAATTAAGCTGAAATTTCAGGCATAGGAGATTCAGTGATGTATGAATGGAGAAAATTACAAACTTTAATTTGGTACCATGTTGAGGGATTGGACATCTGGAGTAGGAAGAAAATGTGAAATGGTTAATATCAATCTAAAACAATGAACTAAATAGACTAAGTGCACTTTTTCATCGCTAACAATCAATTTTTATTTTGTTTTTAGTTGATTTTTTGGCAATATTGATACAAGTCACTGTACAGATTTAGTGAAATCACTTTATAGTTTTGTCACACAGTACTTGCAGGAGAACATATTAGCACATTGGAGTTAACAATATAACAGAGTACAGAAAGGAAACAGTTTAATATCTGGTAGCCAAGATGAAATAATGACAGAACCTGGGTTTTTACTAGGTTGGGAACATTATATAAAGTGCTCTTGCAGGTGTGGGTGATTACCATTTATGGGTCTTTAGCATGCCATGTTTATTAACCGATGATTATTTCTTATTTTCTTGGTGCATACAACAACAATTTGCATTTAAATAGCATCTTTAGCAGAGGAAAACATTTCCAAGGCGCCTCACAAAAGCTTAATGAGACAAAAATGGAGGTCAAGCCAAAAAGGGATGACTAAAACTTAGTCAAAGGATCATCTCAAAGGAAGAATTGGAAATACAGAGCTTATGACCTAGACAGCTGAAGGCATAGCCACTAATGTTAGGGTGAAGGGAGTGGGGACCTACAAAAGGACAGAGTTGGAAGAATGAGGCAGATGCAGAGGTTGTAGAGCTGGAGGAGGTTACAGTGATCGGAAGAAGCAGCCAAGAAGGGATATAAACATGAGGATGTGAATTTTAAATTTGAATCTTTGAGGCAGTAGGAGCAAAGCACAGTCGTGAGCAGGACAGTGTAGAATACGATACTGGCAACAGAGTTTTGGATGTGCTGAAGTTTATGCAGGATGGGAGGCCATACAAGTGAACATCAGAATAGTAGAGTCTCTAGTTGACAAGGCACAGATAAATGTTTGAGCAACAGATAGGCTGAAGCAGTGGCAATATTACCGAGATAGAAGTAGGTGTTTTTTGTGTTGGAGAGCATATAGGGTCAGAAACTCAGCGTGCGCTCAGATAGGATGCAGTCAGAAACAAACCGAGATAGTGGCTGAGGAGGGGAACAGAACAAATAGTAAGAGTATGGAGTTTGTGACTTGGGCTGAAGATGATGTCTTGATCCCAAAATCTAGCTAGGGGAAATCGTGGCTCATCCAGTATTGCATATTGGATAAACAGTTCGACAGCAAAGAGGAATGAAGGAGCCTGAAAAAGCTGATGGAGAGGTAGAGCTGGATGTCACCAGCATGCAAGGAATTTAACCCTATGTCTTCAGATGATATCATCAAAGGGCAGCATGTCAATGAGGAAGAGGAGGGGGCCAAGAATAGGTCCTCGGGGGATTCTAGAGACAATTGTGCAAGGGCACAAGAGAAGCCATTGCTGGGGATTCTCTGGTAATGATTGGGTAGCTAAGTAGGGTAGTAAGGGAGGGCAGTCCCACTCAGCTGCAAAATGAAAAAGAAACATCAGAAGAGGTAGGTATGGTTAACTGTGTGAAAGACTGCAGGTTGAAAAGAAGAGAAGGGTTAGTGCACCATGATCACAGTCACAGAGAATGTTGTTTGTGAATTTGATTCAGTACAGTGGCAGGTGTCCAAGTTTGATTGGAGAGATTCAAAGTAAGATATGGGAAATATGAGCACGAATTTGGGAGGTAAAAACACGTTCAAGTAACTTGCAGAGCAAAGGGAGGCTATAGTTTGCAGGGACAGAAAGGTCAAGGGTGAGAATTTGGACAAAGGGGATTGTGATAGTGGTTTTGAAACAGTGGGATGCAGTGGTTGAGAACAGGAAACTATTTATAATGTCAGTTAGTACAGAGACCAAGAAGAGAAGTTGTGTGGTCAGCAGTATAGTGAGAATGGATGCAGGAAGTAGGTCTCATGAACAAGATGAGCTTTGTGATGGAAATGAAGACAGAAACTAGAGAAAGACATAGATTCAGGGCATAGCTGTTTGTGTGAATCTATGTTTATATGGGAGGGAATAGGAGAATCATTTAAGCTTTGAGGAAAGACCTCCAAACTGCCTGGTATCTTCAGAGCTGCTAGTAGACGTTATTAATTCTGATTCAGACCAATGTTATGCTCACTTATTTGCTGTGTTGGACGGTTGGATTTGCCACATGGGGAAATGCATCTTGTGAGTACCAAAGACAGTTGCACTGGGCAGCTCTTTGCAAGTGCTGGTGGGTCTGCTGAATGTTTCAGATTTATATTTCAGACTTCCAGTTTTTATCGTTTTATTGTCCCACTTTCTTTCCTATACACCCATCTCCGTTCACTTCATTTGTTTCTTTCCCATATCCTTTTTGCTACCTTATCCAGCTATTTTCATTCCCCTTTGTTCTTCTAATGCTTTTACATTGCCTTAATTGAGATAATCTTCCAACAACATCCATAAGTTTTCGCCACTTTCCAACTTTTCAATAAACCTGATTGTAGACCACTCAAACTATTAACTCCTCTCCATGATGCCTCAGCATTTCCGAGTCTACTTTAAACTGTTTTCCTCTCGCCTCTATTTTATTCAGTTCTATTAAGGAGCACGAAAATAAGAGCAAAATATTGCAGATGCTGGAACTCTGAAATGAGAACAGAAAGTGCCAGAAATACTCAGCAGGTCTGGCAGCATCTGTGGAGAGAGAAACAGAGCTAATGTTTTAATGAACAGTTCTGATGAAGGGTCGCAGACCTTGAAACATTAACTCTGTTTCTCTGTCCACAGTGGCTGCCAGATCTACTGAGTATTTCCGGCACTTTCTGTTCTCACTATTAAGGAGCTTCTTTTTCTTCCAGTCTCGAGTTGTCATGGTCTGCACTCAAAACATAAACCTGTCTTTTCTCTTGACAGATACGGTTGTGTACCTCCAACACATTCAGAACTGGTTCTTTGTGCTCCCTGCAACAGTTTCAGTAGCATTAGCTGCATATTGATTCGCTGTTTAAATTGCCAAAGCTCAGTCTCAATTTCAGCTAACAGCTGTCCCACAAGGCATCATGGAATTGTCACCTTCTGGTTGAGTGATTGTTAAGTTACTTGAGGGCTGACCAAATCAATCATTATAACCAGACTGCACCACACAGAGCAAAATAAATAATGTGCTATGGAGTGAACAAATACAGAAATGGAATCTCCAAACAGACCCTCTAGGGTGTAGGAATTCCTTGATGAAAACCTATGTCTGATATGTCCTCCCACCGGCATCCACCTATGCCTGAGCAGGGGCCCTAACAACCCCACTGCCTTGTGGGCGTCTCCGGAGAGACCAAAGCTAAGGGAGTAAACCCTAACAGAAAATCCGGTGCGGAACCCTGTAGGCGGTCATGTGTCACCTTTGGCATGTTTCCGGCAGTTCCTGCAGCCATACCGGTGCCAAACTTCGTGCTCTGCACTCCTTTGGACCCCACCAAAAAGGCCGAGAGGGGGGTTTTGACGCTTGGGCAACTCACAACCCCCATACATTCGCCCAGGCATGCGCGATCGAGAGGTCACTCCATAGTCGCCTCACAGTGACCGAAACAACACGGAAGGCAGCAGTTATGGGTTATAAGTCTAGCTCAATTGGCATAGAGATTGGGCGCCATGGGTTGCCTTTGTCGATGGGAGAGGTCATCGCACCTCACTGGACAGCTACCGCCCGCTTCAAACCGGGCAGCCCCCGGTCAATAAGATTCTGTCCCGCCACAGTCCACCTGCTTCAATGGGTGCTTGGAGCTCAGGGTCATTGCCCGAAAAGCGGACTGCAACAACGCACCAAACAGCACGACAAAAAAAGGAAAGAAGGTACCAGCCCTTCGTTTTGCAAGCTGGAATGTCAGAACTATGTGTCTTGGCCTGTCGGAAGACCTTACACAAATCAACGATTCTCGGAAGACCACCATCATTAACAACGAGCTCAGTAGACTCAATGTGGACATTGCAGAACTTCAGGAGACACGCCTCCCTGCGAGCGGATCTCTAAGAGAGCAAGACTACACATTCTACTGGCAGGGTAGGGATCCTGAAGAACCAAGACAGCATGGAGTGGGCTTCGCCATCAGAAACTCTTTGCTCAGCATGATAGAGCCACCTTCAAATGGCTCAGAACGCATACTGTCCATCCGATTGCTCACCGCCTCTGGTCCAGTACACCTACTCAGCATCTATGCTCCAACACTCTGCTCCCCACCTGAAGATAAAGACCAGTTCTACGAGGAACTCCATAATATCATTAGTAGCATCCCCAATACCGAACATCTGTTCCTGCTGGGGGACTTTAATGCCAGGGTTGGGGCCAACCATGACTCATAGCCCTCCTGCCTTGGGCGCTGTGGCATTGGAAGGATGAATGAGAATGGACAGAGACTGCTTGAGTTGTGTATCTATCATAACCTCTGCATCACCAACTCGTTCTTTCACACTAAACCCTGTCACCAGGTCTCTTGGAGGCACCCAAGATCACGTCGGCACCAGCTGGACCTCATCGTCACAAGGCGAGCCTCCTTAAACTGTGTTCAAATCACACGCAGCTTCCACAGTGCAGACTGCGACACCGACCACTCCCTGGTGTGCAGCAAGGTTAAACTCAAACCAAAGGGCGGCACAGTGGCGCAGTGGTTAGCACTGCAGCCTCATAGCTCCAGAGACCCGGGTTCGATTCCGGGTACTGCCTGTGTGGAGTTTGCAAGTTCTCCCTGTGTCTGCATGGGTTTTCTCCGGGTGCTCCGGTTTCCTCCCACAAGCCAAAAGACTTGCAGGTTGATAGGTAAAATTGGCCATTATAAAATTGTCACTAGTATAGGTAGGTGGTAGGGAAATATAGGGACAGGTGGAGATGTGGTAGGAATATGGGATTAGTGTAGGATTAGTATAAATGGGTGGTTGATGTTCGGCACAGACTCGGTGGGCCGAAGGGCCTGTTTCAGTGCTGTATCTCTAATCTAATCATAAGCTGCATCACTCCAAGCAGAAGGGCCACCCGCGCATCAACACGAGCAGAATTTCTTATCCACAGCTGTTACAAAAATTTCTAAATTCACTTGAAAATGCCCTTCAAAACACTACCACAGGGGATGCAGAGACCAAGTGGGCCCACATCAGAGACACCATCTATGAGTCAGCCATGACCACCTATGGCAAACGTGTGAAGCAGAATGCAGACTGGTTTCAATCTCATTTTGAAGAGCTGGAACCTGTCATAGCCATTAAGCGCATTGCACTGCTGAACTACAAGAAAGCCCCCAGCGAGTTAACATCCGTAGCACTTAAAACAGCCAGAAGCGCTGCACAAAGAATAGCCAGGCGCTGCGCAAATGACTACTGGCAACACCTATGCAGTCATATTCAGCTGGCCTCAGACACCGGAAACATCAGAGGAATGTATGATGGCATTAAGAGAGCTTTTGGGCCAACCATCAAGAAGATCACCTCCCTCAAATCTAAATCAGGGGACACAATCACTGACCAACGCAAGCAAATGGACCGCTGGGTTGAGCACTACCTAGAACTGTACTCCAGGGAGAATGTTTCCACTGAGACCGGCCTCAATGCAGCCCAGTCTCTGCCAATCATGGATGAGCTGGACGTACAGCCAACAAAATTAGAACTCAGTAATGCCATTGATTCTCTAGCCAGCGGAAAAGCCCCTGGGAAGGATGGCATTACCCCTGAAATAATTAAGAGTGCCAAGCCTGCTATACTCTCAGCACTCTACGAACTGCTTTTCCTGTGCTGGGACGAGGGAGCAGTACCTCAGGACATGTGCGATGCCAATATCATCACCCTCTATAAAAACAAAGGTGACTGCGGTGACTGCAACAACTACCGTGGAATCTCCCTGCTCAGCATAGTGGGGAAAGTCTTCGCTCGAGTCACTTTAAACAGGCTCCAGAAGCTGGCCGAGCGTGTCTACCCTGAAGCACAGTGTGGCTTTCGAGCAGAGAGATCGACCATTGACATGCTGTTCTCCCTTTGTCAGCTACAGGAGAAATGCCGCAAACAACAGATGCCCCTCTACGTTGCTTTCATTGATCTCACCAAAGCCTTTGACCTCGTCAGCAGACGTGGTCTCTTTAGACTACTAGAAAAGATCAGATGATACTAACTTTCATCACCTCATTCCATGACAATATGAAAGGCACAATTCAGCATAGTGGCGCCTCATCAGACCCCTTTCCGATCCTGAGTAGCGTGAAACAGGGCTGTGTTCTCGCACCTACACTGTTTGGGATCTTCTTCTCCCTGCTGCTCTCACATGCGTTCAAGTCTTCAGAAGAAGGAAATTTCCTCCATGCAAGATCAGGGGGCAGGTTGTTCAACCTTGCCCGTCTAAGAGCGAAGACCAAAGTACAGAAAGTCCTCATCAGGGAACTTCTCTTTGCTGACGATGCTGCTTTAACATCTCACACTGAAGAGTGTCTGCAGAATCTCATCAACAGGTTTCCGGCTGCCTGCAACGAATTTGGCCTAACCATCAGCCTCCAGAAAACGAACATCATGGGATAGGACGTCAGAAATGCTCCATCCATCAATATCGGCGACCATGCTCTGGAAGTGGTTCAAGAGTTCACCTACCTAGGCTCAACTATCACCAGTAACCTCGATGCAGAAATCAACAAGCACATGGGAAAGGCTTCCACTGCTATGTCCAGATTGGCCAAGGGAGTGTGGGAAAATGGCGTACTGACACGGAACACAAAAGTCCGAGTGTATCAAGCCTGTGTCCTCAGTACCTTGCTCTACGGCAGCGAGGCCTGGACAACGTATGTCAGCCAAGAGCAACGTCTCAATTCATTCCATCTTCGCTGTTTCGGAGAATCCTTGGCATCAGGTGGCAGGACCATATCTCCAACACAGAAGTCCTTGAGGCAGCCAACATCCCCAGCATATACACCCTACTGAGTCAGCGGCACTTGAGATGGCTTGGCCATGTGAGCCGCATGGTAGATGGCAGGATCCCCAAGGACACATTACACAGCGAGCTCGTCACTGGTATCAGACCCACCAGCCGTCCATGTCTCCGCTTTAAAGACATCTGCAAACGTGACATGAAGTCCTGTGACATTGATCACAAGTCGTGGGAATCAGTTGCCAGCGATCGCCAGAGCTGGCGGGCAGCCATAAAGGCGGGGCTAAAGTGTGGCGAATCGAAGAGACTTAGCAGTTGGCAGGAAAAAAGACAGAAGCGCAAGGAGAGAGCCAACTGTGTAACAGCCCTGACAACCAATTTTATCTGCAGCACCTGTGGAATAGTCTGTCACTCTAGAATTGGCCTTTATAGCCACTCTAGGCGCTGCTTCACAAACCACTGACCACCTCCAGGCACGTATCCATTGTCTCTCGAGACAAGGAGGCCAAAGAAGATATGCAGGTTGTCACTGATGGGAAAAAACACAACTATTACCTCGGAGACTCACAAGACCCTGCTTCTGAAGAAAATCAAATGGATACATGGAACCTTATTATTACATTGTAAATATAAAATTTACAATTTGATATGATTCTCTTATATCCTAAGCCTTGTTCGCACTAGTATCCAAAGTGATTCTGCTCGGGTTCACGCTGCATAACAATTTCTGCTAACATAATTGCTGTTTTATTCAGTTCACCTAAAAGTAATTTAGATCAATCATCGAATTGATGTCAGAAAGAGCTTTTATACCATCTACCCTGCACCATGAAAGTTCACAGCTGCTTCCTGATACTGATGGACGAATATTGAGAGAATGCCATTCTAACAGCTTTGATATTCATCTTGAGGAAAATTCATTACAGAAAATCCCTCTTATGTGTATAGATGTCTGTGTGTCTCTGTGTGTATGTTTTTCTTTGTGTTTTCTACAGTGAAAAGCCATATTGCTGAACTTCCTTTATTTATGCACTTGACTGCTGTCTCCATATCTGCCAATCATCACTGTTTCAAGCTGACATTAGTGTTTTGGGGCCCTGTTGCTATGTCAATGTTTATTGACAAGGATCAGCATGGATGCTTCTCCCCTCAGTGCTACTTCTACAAGAGTCTTGTTGCTAATGGCAGTGATTCTGGCCACAGATCACAATAGGTGGGAATCTTCACAATAGTAAGAACTTGCACCCACAGTAAACAATTCTGCGCTCACTTCTATTAGCAACAGCACTCGGACTGGACCTGGGGCGAGAGGAAAGGGATTGGGATGAATGGCAATAAACAGGAAAGGGAAGGGGGAAATTAAGTGGCGAGCAAAGTGTGAAAATGGGTGGCAATGAAAGAAAGAGCAATGGGAATCTTTTTGTGATTTGTGTCGGCTTTTATGAAGCTAATAGCTAGCCTCTGGTAGACTTTTAGGCTGGAGCATGTGTCTTTTCTCTTCAGCTATTGACTTTTAACAGTAAGCTTCCTAGTCAATGGCAGACATGAGGTAACAGGTGATAACCTCTCATTAATATGTATGAAGTATCATAAAGCTGATGCCATTTCTCCTAAAAGCTCAGTGCTGTTCTTAGTTCTGTAGACCAGTGAAAAAGGGATTGGTTTGGACATTTACAAAAATGGTCTTCAGAACACCATTCAGGTTTAAGTGTGATGCAATCTGTCAATTTTTGTAGGTAATCGTGGCTGTGCTTCTCACTCTTTTAGCAATTCTTTGTCTGGGGGTTACGAAGGAGACAGAGGCCTGAATTTTACCAGCGCCGCACGCTCCATGGCAGCCGCTGTGAAGTCGGCGGCCTTCCGACCCAGCAGCGCCGCCGCAGAGCCCCCAGGATATTACACACGGGGGCTCATTTAAATGGAGGGGGGGAGTGGCCGTCCCAGATGATGTAGCGGTACGGCTGCCATGTCCCCAGCAACAGCGTCCGGCACCACTGCGCAGGCGCTGGCACCATTTTTAAAGGGCTGGAAGCCCTTCAGTGAAATTTAAATTTTTAAAGTGACACAATTTCAATTCAATTAAAATAAAATTTTATTAAAACTTCAAATCCCCTCTCGCACCCTCCTCATGCATAAATAACTAGTTTCATGCCCTATCCCCCCAAGAAAAGTGAGTTACCACTTACGATCTTCCCCCTCTGAATTTTATTCCCTTTGACCCTGAACCCTTCCCCACCATCCCTACAGCCAATAAGTGTTGCTTTTCCCACTCCCCCCTCCCAGCCCTGATAATTTTATTTCTCCCGCTCCCCACCAGTGTCTCGCCTCGGAACTCCGTATGGAGATCCAAAGGCGCCCGTGTTGAGGCCAGCAGCTGTAAAATCGGCGTGGGATGGCCGCCGACAGAAGGTAAGTCCATTTGGATTTTAAGTAACCTCATTTCCATATTCTAATGAAGGCCCACCAGCCACACCAAGACCTCGCCGCCACCACTAATATCCGGTGGGGCCTTCTCGGCGTCATGGCGGGTCACTCCCACAAGCTTTTACGGGCCTCCCCGTCACAATCCATGATGCCAAGGGACTGGTAAAATCCATCCCAGATAATGCAGTGACTTATTTTCATTATACTTTGTACCATATGTACCCTTCCTTCCATCCATATATTATAATACTGTGTAAAAAAAACTCCAACTTTGTAGAAAAATTCTCAGTAGTCAGGCTTGATTAACTAACACCCTTTCCCCCCAAACCCCTTCCATTTTAGGGTTTCCTTTTTCTCATCGAGAACCATTTTAATAATGTTCATTATGGAAAGGCAATAGGGAAATCTAGAAAGTGCTATTTGTATGAGTCTGATTTCTGTTCCAGAGGTGCTCAAGTTAGGAAAAGCAATTGATGAATTCAGAGCCTCGAAGTACACCAGCTGATAAATTGTCATCCTGAACAGATGCGGCTGGTCGCAAAGTCAGCTCAGGTTGTTTCCAAAGCCACAAGAAGGTTTGAAGCAACAGATTATCGATTTGTTGTTCCCAGTCTGCGATGCGATTTTTATCAGGTGTGACAGTGCTTTGTACATGCTATTGATTAAGAAATGGTGCAGTCAAGTAATTCTTTGAAAGAGAGAAACCAATTGCATATTTTTTATAGTTTTTTTAGTTTTTAGAGATACAGCATTGAAACAGGCCCTTCGGCCCACCGAGTCTGCGCCGACCATTAACCACCCATTTATACTAATCCTACACCAATCCCATATTCCTACCACATCCCCACGTGTCATATGGTTCACTTCAATCTTAATGATATATTGTATTGTATTAATGATCACTGATAAATTGACTATTCAGCAAACATGATGGTTGTGGTTGTTGGAGGTCAATCATATCAGTCCCAGGACATCACTGCAGGAGTTCCTCCAGATAGTGCCCTAGGGCCCAACCATCTTCAGCTGCTTCATCAATGACCTTCCCTCCATCATAAGGTCTGAAGTGGGGATGTTCGCTGATGATTGTATAATGTTCAGCACCATTCGCAACTCCTCAGATACTGGGCAGCCCATGTCCATATGCAGCAAGACCTGGACAACATCCAGGCTTGGGCTGATAAGTGGCAAGTAACATTCACACCACACAAATGCCAGGCAACGACCATCTCCAACAAGAGAGAATCTAACCATCTCCCCTTGACACTCAATGGCATTACCATCACTGAATCCCCCACTATCAACATCCTGGGCGATCACA
This sequence comes from Heterodontus francisci, assembly GCF_036365525.1. Taxonomy (NCBI): domain Eukaryota; kingdom Metazoa; phylum Chordata; class Chondrichthyes; order Heterodontiformes; family Heterodontidae; genus Heterodontus; species Heterodontus francisci. Next base: position 194,764,416 of record NC_090371.1, on the reverse strand, counting down.
ATTGACCAGAAGCTGAACTGGACCAGTCACATTAATGCTGTGGCTACAAGAGCAGATCAGAGGCTGGGAACTCTGCGACGAGTAACTCACCTCCTGACTCCCCAAAGCCTGTTCACCATCTACAAGGCGCAAGTCAGGAGTGTGATGGAATATTCTCCACTTGTCTGGATGGGTGCCACTCCAACAACACTCAGGAAGCTCGACAACATCCAGGACAAAGAAGCCCGCTTGATTGGCATCCTATCCACCACCTTCAACATTCAGTCCCTCCACCACCGATGCACAGTGGCAGCAGTGATTACCGTCTACAAGATGCAATGTAGCAACTCACCAAGATTCCTTCGACAGCACCTTCCAAACCTGTGACCTCTACCACCTTGAAAGACAAGGGCAACAGATGCATGGGAACACCACCACCTGCAAGTTCCCCTCCAAGCTACAAACCATCCTGACTTGGAACTATATCGCCGTTCCTTCAATGCCGCTGGGTCAAAATCCTGGAACTCCCTTCCTGACAGCACTGTGGGTGTACCTACACCTCAAGGACTGCAGCAGTTCAAGAAGGCAGCTCACCACCACCTTCTCACGGGCAATTAGGGATGGGCAATAAATGCTGGCCTTGCCCGTGACACCCACATTCCCGGAACGAATAAAGAAAAAAACATTGCCCAGCATTAATCCATGTTAATGTTTCCCATGCCTCATTTGGGATTTAAAAAGTATTACCAGTAACACAATTTTCCATTGCATGCAGCATTGGAAAACAATCTACTCCTCTTAATTCAAAGCTGCTTAACTCAAATGATCTGATCATTCAGTATTAAATTCCCAATTTGCTGTATCCAAATAACTTGATCATTCAGATTTTTAAGTGCAAAAACTTTGAATCATCAGGAGTAGGTTGTAGTAACAATGAACTAATTCACTTGTCTATCACTATGTTTTTTATGCCTTTGATAGATTAGGATTTTGGCTATGCATTTGTGAGTAGCAGGAGAAAAATGGTGTGTAAAACTCAATATGCTATTATCAAATCATGCACTGATTTCTCTCTTTGATACTAATCCAAGGTGTTGGCCCAGTGATAAAGCAAAGTGCTCAGCTGCAGTCAAACACCTAGAACAGGAGAGATGGTACAGGAGCAAGAATCTAATCGTTGCAGCAGCGGGCTTTGCCATGGCTGTTTGACTCAGCCATGGATATAAACAGTTTGCCTCCGTGTTTCTGACTAATCACAGATTGTGGGCATACTGGCAACCGCACCTGTCAATGGAAGGATTTCTATTTAAAGGGACACCAGTAGGGGTCAGAATGGCTGCATCTACATTGGATTAAACAGTTCTGCAAGGAAAACAATGGAAACAAGACGTAGGAAGGCTGTCCCCCCCCCTCACCACCCACCCCCTCCCATCCCCAGTTCTCTGACTCTTACCTGGAGGTGATGCTGGTGGCAATAAGGGCCTACAGAGAAGTGTTGTTTCCCGTGGGTGGGATGGAGAAGCTCGATACACAAACCAAACAGGCATGGCTGAAAGTTGCAGAAGATATCAACAGCAGGTCTGTGGTCACTCGAACCTGGATACAGTGCTGCAAGAGGTTCAATTACCTCATGGAGGAAGGAAAGGTGAATGGCACCCCACTTTCAGGTGCCAACCGCCAAACTCTGGTTTCCCCAACATCTTCCTGCACAACACTCCTCAGACCAACACATCACTCAGCTCCACCAATTCCTCTGTCTCGAGACATCTCCTCACATCCCCATCTGAACAGGCAACACTCACACTCACCCTCATCTTTGTGCCATCTCATACCCATGCCTCACAGTCACCCTGCACAGATGTTGTCACTGCATCCTCCCCACACAACCCATTGCTCAGTCATAACTCTCTTCTTCTCTCCTTGCAGGAGAAGACTGCACACAATTCCAGGGAGAGGCAGAGAACCTGGGGTGGCCACCCTGACTGCTGTGGAGGGTGAGACCTTGGAGATTGGCAGTGTGGCAGAGTTCATGGGCATAGACGATGGAGAGATGGGGGGGTTGGGGGTCACCACATACCTAGTGGCAGAATTAGATATCATACTGCCACTTGGCACATTACTGTCACTCATGTTGAATTGCTGTCGTCAGTAACTGAAATGCCAAAATCTGCTAATTGTAGAGTTTGACCTCTTTCACCAGTTCTAATTCATGTCTTCCATCTTCCACAGATCCTTCAAGGGTGAGGGAGGAGCTGGAGCTAGAAGAGGCCAAGGAGTTCTCACAGGAGGGTGAGCATGACTCATACACAGCTTCCACCAGCACAGATACACACACCTCAGTTGGGAGTCCAATAGAGAGTGTTAGTTTGTTACATGGTGAAGCATGCATCACAGGTGAGCAGGAACAGGTGTTGGAGACAGACAGCAGAGGTGAGTGCCCGTCGGAGGGCACGGAACACACCAAGGTCTGTTCAGCTGGACACAAATGCTGAGACTCGGAGGTCATCCATGAAGAGGAAAATTCTGGAGCAGCAGCAGGAAATGTGTGAGTTTCTGTCAGTATTTCCAGAGGCACTGTGCATGATTGGAGAGAGATTAAAGGAGCTCATCTCTACCATGAGTGCCATAATATCTCAGGCATTTGTGCTGATGTCCACCTCCATGGAAAGAGTGAACGCCTACATGAAGCATCAGGCATGGCAGGCAACTGAATGCATGCTGGCCTGGAGGCAGGGGGCCCATTAAATCCAGCCCTGAATGTGCAGGCTATTGTTGAGGGCAGAAGATGGGGGGCGGAGGCCCTTTGCCTTCTCATTGAGCCACTATTAAGCCGGGGACGGGATTGGCCAATTATCAGACCTTAAGGGCCTCTTCCCGTCATTGCTGGAATTAAGTCAGCAGTGGGGGGTGCCTCCACCATGCAGGGACGTCACCCAGTAAAATGAGGCGACCTCCCTGCAGGCTTTGTGAGGGGTACCTTTATCCTTGGGTGATCTGTGGCCCATGGAGAGCCCCCAGTGGAAAACAACCAACCTTGCTGAAATCCTCTCCCACTGCACTCAAAGCCCACCCTCCCTCCCTCCTTTGCCGGGGCCTGCCAGATTGGCCCCAGCGACCCTGCCTCACTTACCTTGGATGCAGGCTCCAGCGCTGGGCCTGGTTCCAAGGCCTGATCAAGTACCAGCAGTGGCCACCGCTCCCAGTGGCACTGCTGATACTACTGAGCTGGCCGGCAGCTCTTGGAGGCGGGATTGCTGTACTTAAAGGGATGGGGATCCCAGTGCCTGGCTGTTAATTGCCTGGGCACAGTTAAATAGAGCTGGGGAGGCTCCGAGTGGCCGAGGTAGGTTTCCTGCTCCCTTTTTGGCCCGGAGTCAGCAGCCCTGCCGGCTCCACTAAATGCAACCCTTAGTCTGTCACCTTACATAGGATGAAGAATAGCCTCACCATGGCTGTTCAAAGCCTCACTGAGGTGCAGCAACGTGTGCTTCAGATCTTGGCTAGCAGGGAAGTGTAGGTGAGCCATGAAAAGGAAGATGGAGAAAGGACACATGGCAATGAGGACTCTTCTCAAGACGTTCCCATTTCTCATTCCTTGATGCATCCCCACCCCCATTCAGACACAGTCCTATGTGCTACCTCCTATCCCTATGATCGAGACTGCCCCTGCACCTGTGCAGCTGGGGCAGTCTTTGATGGGGCCCTCATCAGCTTCAAAACCCAAAGGATATCCACCTTGGGTGGCTCATCTGTTAGAGCAGGAGAATGAGCAGCCTAGCTCTAGCTCAGCTGAAGCCACAGGAGTAGCACTGCGTAGCAGTAATAGAAAGCAGAAGAGGAAGACTTCTTAGTTGCACAAGGGGATTCACTTGGGTGTTTATAACAATGTCAATGTCATTATATGCATGGGAATATCAATGAATCAAGCACTTTATTTGAATTTCCATTGTCCTGCAATCTCCATTGTTGCCTCCTGAATTCCAAATGGACATTAGTCTTCAGGAGAACGGTATGACAAGAATGGAAGATGAGCAATGGATGTGAATGAGATAGAGAGTGTCATGCAGGCCCCCCACCTGCCAAGAAAGAGACATTAACTTCGCCACATGAACATTGATTTTTAAGCTGTTACTGGAGTAAAGAAAGAACTTGCTTTAAAAAAAAACACCAGACCCTTGACTGGAAAGACATTTGCCTAGTAACAGACAGTGATTGGAAAAGACAAAGGGGCCACTCCTTGCTCCAATTTAATCCACAATGGATTTTCATTACTAGACATTGAAGGTGGAGACGTTAGCATTCCAGGTTAACTGCTAAGATGGCCGAATACACAAACAGACATGGTCAGACCAGTTTAGTCGCATGACCAACTGACTGTTGCAGGTATTTTTTTTAACTTGCCACAGAGAATTTGTACTCAGAAAGCTGTTTGCTCCTGGACTGAAAAGACCTCTCATAGCTGGCTTGCCGCAGCCTCTCCTGTCTGCTCTCATCTCTCTCACCAGCTTCGGAATCCATTGAAGACATATGAACCCCAAAAGAGAAAAGTCTCCTACAGTGAACAAGGTTTAAGAAAAATACTAGGCCCCAACGAAAAGCAAGACTGCCTACAATCAAGGACTCTACAGTGAGCTCCAAGCTGAGTAAAAAAAACCCTCCTTCAGAGATTACCTCAAACCTCACTACTATTTTTCTTCTGCTCATTTCTGTCTCTATTTGCATGTACATATCGCGTATTCATGCTAGCGTGGAGTGTGGCGTGTATTCGTAGGTGTTAACTGAATTAGAGTTTAAGTTTAAGTTTTAAAAAATTCCCTTTTCTTCTTTAAACCTAAGATGGCCTGTATGTGCTCATTTCTTTGCCTTATAATTGGAAAGCAGTAAGCAAGGATTCACCAAGGGGGAGCTCAAAACACGGTGTGTTTAAAAATTAAACCCTGTTACAATAAGACCAGTTGAAGGCTGAGAAAGACTCCTAAACACCTTTCTCATCTGGTCATAACAAAGTAGTTTTAACTGTGATAATGGTTTGAGTTGAGATGTGGGGTGGGGGCACTGTGTGTTTAGCATTGGTCTACCATATGGTTTCACACGCTCAGGTTATCTAAATGGTGACTGTATGAACCCATACCGGATTTCTCTGGCAGTTAGGTGAGCAGCTGCAGGTACCCTAGCCACATCAGGCTCCTCCTCTTCATGCTCATCTGAGGATGCCAATTGGTCTGCACCTTCCCCCTCTTGCTGCTCCATTCCTCTCTGCAGCGCAATGTTATGCAAGGTACAGCAGACTACCACCATTCAGGACACCCTTGCTAGTATATAATGAAGGGCACCCCCAGATCCGTCCAAGCACCTGAATCGCCCATTCAGCATCTTGATGGCTTACTCAATGGCCACCCATGTGGTCATGTGGCTTCTATTATATTTTTCCTGTGTATCACTGGTAGGGTTCTTTACAGGAGTTATCAGCCAGGTCTTCATAGGGTAGCCTTTGTCTCCAATGACCTACCCATTCACTCTTGATGGAGGTGCAAACATCTGTGAGAGATGTGACTGTTGCAGAATGAATGAATCACCACAGTTTCTAGGATATCTTACACAGACGTGCATGAAAAATTTCTGGTGGTCAGCTGAATATTGATGGAGTGGAATTCCTCCTGATTGATAAATACTCCAGGTTGATCTGAGGGTGCCTTGAGTGCCACATATGTGCAGTCAATGACTTCCTGTTGTTACGGTCAGGTGAGAGATGATAGGAATGGTTCCCCCTTTTCCACCTCTCGACTGACCGAAGACAGTATATTTTTTTTAAACTGTTTTTTTTTAGCCCTTGAGCACTTTAATTATCAAGAACAGACAAATGAGAGGTTTTCTCATAAGTTTAAAAAGAAAGGTAAATGATTATTATACAAAACCCAAAATATACGCAACAACACCCACTCTCACACTCATACAGATACACACACACTCAAGAAAAGATAAAAATTTATAAAGATAGCATGTGTTAGGTCTGATGATTTATAAAGAGTTCTCTGTTAAATTTGCTTTTTCCCCAGGGTGAAGACTTGAAATAGTGCAGGTCTGTAATCTTTTCCCTTGTTCACTGAAGAAAGACTTGGGAGATTCTGGAAGGCAGATGCACTGTTGCAGACTGCTCTTGTTATATTCCAGCCAAAGGTCAATGGCGAAGCCCTGGTATGATTTCTCAGGCCAAACTCCAGTCACTGCCCACATGCAAATTAAAGATAGCAATCTTGTACAGGGTCCTTCCTCTTCACTGGAATCTATTTTTGAACTAATAACTGAATTAACCAACACTGATTCCGCTCTGATTGTTCCAGAATGCACTGCCACAATCCTTTCTCCTGATTGATCAGTCTGAATCTGGACCACTTTGGTGCACCTTAAGTCTGTTTCGATTTATTTCATAAGTTCATTATATAGTTCATAATTTCTCCTTGCGTGAGCGTGATACTGTGCCTGTAGGAATCCAGCCACTGCAGCAAATGCGAGAGCCTTCTGTGTCTGAGTACTCTCAATGGTATCAAAGTGAACATAAATGGCAGCACTGGCAAACATGGCATTGATCTCCTGGGAGATGCAGTTGTTGGCTGCAGATTGTGAGATCCTGGAGATATCATTCACAGGTCCCTGAAAGGATCTGGAGGTGAAAATAATTCAGGGCTGCAGTGACCTTGACAGCCACTGGCAATGCTTGCCCACCTGACCCTCTTAGGAGGAGGTCTTGTCGAGGAGGCTATAGATGTCAGCATTGACCTGCCATGAACCCTGTGCCTCCTGAGACACTGTTGCTCCATCATGTCAAAGAAGATGATCCTTTGTCTACATACCCTGTGCTGGGGGTATCACCTCCTTCAAGCTGGAGTTCTGTGTCCATCCCCTCTGTCCTGTGGAGCAGCATGTGGCTGCAGAGAAGGCAGCTGTTGTTGTTGTTGCTCCTGCTACTGTTGGTGTTGGTGTTGATGTGACTGCTCCTCTTGTTCCTTATCAGAGGACCATGGTACAGCTGCATAAGTTGCTCCCCTGCTACAGTGAAGGCTGACAGCAGAGAAGTGCAGATCAAAGCAGACAAAGTCCAAGGCTGGAGAAATGACTTCCAAAATGTTGGAAATTACCTGTAAAGCAGTGAAAGCACACTCTCAGTCCTTTGAGCACAAGCGTTTCACATATGTAGGGAAGCAGCTATTGCAGTTTCACTCCTGAAAGGCTTTCCAGTCTGTCAGTTTCATTGATCAATGACTCCCTGCTGTGCTCTCACTTTGTTGACCCTGGCAGGTTCCACACTGCTCAGGAAAACTGTGCACTGGCTGTTCAAGCCAGAATTCTGGATTAAAGGCACAATAATTGGATATTTACATATATAAATCACTGATCTGGCAGCTCCATGGGGGTTTCCCGCACATTTCCAAAAGCATTCCCCAATCCTCGTAAAAGCCGAAAGTGAGCGTGATCATATTGGATTTCCAACACGTTGGGCATTTTTGGGGGATTTAATCCCTGCCCATACCTGAACCAGCTACCCACCCAGCCTCCCACCCCGCCCCCCCACCCCCCGACCTTGCCAGTTAAAATTCTGCCCAACACCTCATAATCCAATATGTATCCTGACATGCATTACAACTGTGAATTATACCCACCTACAAGAGTTTCCATCTCACCAGGCTGTTAAGACAATCAACATGTATCAGCTAGGTTATCCTACCTGTACAATGAACATCCTGGCTTTGTCCAACATTACACACACAGCTTTGTGTGCAGTTTATCAGAAAATATGCATATCCCTGAGCATGTCTGGTAGTGTTCTTACTTTGGAGGAAGCCAGAGAACCCAATGAGCTAGGCTAACATGACATGATTTAATGAAGCTTGTTTATACTAGCAGGTTTTGTATAATAAATACATTAATTAGCTGTCAGTCTGCTACTCCAGTGTGAAGTCCATTGGTTCATTCATTCTAGTTTTCAGTAGCTGAGATTCATAACCTGCCTCTTCTGAAGAGCACCTGCTTTTACGCAAGGGACTCATGACTCACTGAAGTCAAACAAAACAATTTAGTTATACTGACAGCATCACCTTCTCTTTCTTTTCAGTCAGAACACTCCCCAATCGAACAATGCATCCAAATATCAAAAGAATAGCCATCTGACATTTTGTAAGAATTGTGTTATTTCCATCAGCACCAGGTATCAGCTGTGGCTCTGTTGGTACTTCTGAGTCAGAAATTTGTGGGCTCAAGTCCCATGCAAATTTAAAACATAAAGTCTAGGCAGACATTGCAGTGTAGTACTGAGCGAGTGCTACACTATCAGAGGTGTTGTCTTTTGGATGAGATGTTAAACTGAGGCCCAATCTGCTCATCAGGTGGATGTAAAAGATCCCACAGTACTATCTGGAGGAAGAGCAGGCTAGTTCCCCCTGGTGTCCTGGTCAATATTTACTCCTCAACCAATCTCACTAAAAGGAGATTATGTAGTCATTACCACATTGCTGTTTGTGGGAGCTTGCTGTGCGCAAATTGGCTGATGTGTCTTCCTACATTGCAATACTGACTACACCTAGAAAAGTACTTAACTGACTGTAAATCACTTCGGGATATTCTGATGTTGTGAATGGTGTAATATAAATGCAAGTTTTTATTTCTTCTACTTTTCTGAATTGCTTTATAAAATATATTGTAGTAATTCCTTACTGAGATGAATGTTGGTTTATTAACAGATTATTGAATTACTATTGAAAGGCAGTAAAACAAAGCATGTAATTTACCTCCAGCAGCTCAGACAAATAGTTTGATGATGCAGTTGCATAGAACCCTGTTCTCTAAGAGTTTGATGTGGACTGTAATATAGTCTTCAGCTTCAGAGTATTTTCTGCAATCAAAGTCTTATGGTGGTGTTGTAACTTTGTGTCATTCTTTCCATTGCTTTTATAATGTAAACCATATCCATTTTTAACTTTGTATCCTTGTTTAATTTAACAGTAATGCTAAATACCTCCAGGGATAAAAATAAACATTCATTACTGTTTATTTAATAAATTAGTATCATCACCTCATTCCATGACAATATGAAAGGCACAATTCAGCATAGCAGTGCCTCATCAGACCCCTTTCCTATCCTGAGTGGCGTGAAACATGGCTGTGTTCTCGCACATACACTGTTTGGGATCTTCTTCTCACTGCTGCTCTCACATGGGTTCAAGTCTTCAGAAGAAGGAATTTTCCTCCATGCAAGATCAGGGGGCAGGTTGTTCAACCTTGCCCGTCTAAGAGCGAAGACCAAAGTACAGAAAGTCCTCATCAGGGAACTTCTCTTTGCTGACGATGCTGCATTAACATCCCACACTGAAGAGTGTCTGCAGAGACTCATCAACAGGATTGTGGCTGCCTGCAATGAATTTGGCCTAACCATCAGCATCAAGAAAACGAACATCATGGGACAGGACATCAGAAATGCTCCATCCATCAATATCGGCGACCACGCTCTGGAAGTAGTTCAAGAGTTCACCTACCTAGGCTCAACTATCATCAGTAACCTGTCTCTTGATGCAGAAATCAACAAGCGCATGGGAAAGGCAGCCACTGCTATGTCCAGACTGGCCAAGAGGGTGTGGGAAAATGGCGCACTGACACGGAACACAAAATTCCGAGTGTTGCAAGCCTGTATCCTCAGTGCCTTGCTCTACGGCAGCGAGGCCTGGACAACGTATGTCAGCCAAGAGCGACGTCTCATCTCATTCCATCTTCGCTGCCGCTGGAGAATCCTTGGCATCAGGTGGCAGGACCGTATCTCTAACGCAGAAGTCCTCGAGGCGGCCAACATCCCCAGCATATATACCCTACTGAGCCAGCGGCGCTTGAGATGGCTTGGCCATGTGAGCCGCATGGAAGATGGCAGGATCCCCAAGGACACATTGTACAGCAAGCTCGGTCACTGGTATCAAGACGCACCGGCCATCCATGTCTCCGCTTTAAAGATGTCTGCAAACGCGACATGAAATCCTGTAACATTGACCACAACTCGTGGGAGTCAGTTGCCAGTGATCGCCAGAGCTGGCGGGCAGCCATAAAGGCGGGGCTAAAGAGTGGCGAGTCGAAGAGACTTAGCAGTTGTCAGGAAAAAAGACAGAAGTGCAAGGGGAGAGCCAACTGTGTAACAGCCCCAACAACCAATTTTATCTGCAGTGCCTGTGGAAGAGTCTGTCACTCTAGAGTTGCCACTCCTGGCACTGCTCCACAAACCACTGACCACCTCTCGATGGTTACGCATTGTCTCTCGAGACAAGGAGGCCAAAGAAGAAGAAGAAAGTTGGAACATGTTGCAAGCTGCAATTCAATCAAAGGAATCTTTTGACATCCTGACCTAGAGAGCAAAATCTGAATGATGCATAATCATTCTTCTTGACATTTCTTCACGGACGAAGATTTTGGGAAGGTTGTAGTTATCGGCTGCAGGCCCGCTGGTGGCTAGCCAGGCCTATCCGTGACCGGCAGATTCTCCCACAGCGGGTACAAGTGAAGGTGTAGTTGCTGCTGGGGACAATTGGATCTATCCTTCTCCTCATTTTCTCTTTCATGCTGGTTCTTCGCTGAGTCTCAAAGGTGTCTGTAGCCCTCCTGATGTAGCATCTCCAGGAATCATGATCTATGGCCTGCGCTTCCCACTGGTGATGGTCAATGTGCCACACAGAGAGGGACTTCTTCAGTTATCTCTTGAAACGTTTGCGTGGGGCCCCCTCTGTTCCTTCTACCAATGGTCAGCCCTCCATACAACACGATCTTGGGGAGGTGACTGTCATCCATTCAGGCAATCTGACCCACCCAATGCAGTTGGCTTTGCAGGAGGATGGTCTCGATGCTAGTTGATGTTGGCTGTTTCCAGGACTTCAATGTTTGTGATGCAGTCCTGGCAGTGGATCTTGAAGATGCTGCGGAGACAGCGGTGATGGAAGTGCTCTAGAAGGCGTACATGACGGCAGTATAGGACCCATAACTCGGCGCCATACAGAAGGGTGGTGAGGACTATGACTTTATACACTTTGAGTTTGGTCTGTGCTCTGAGGCTGTGGTTGCTCCACACACATTTGTGCAGTCTGCTGAATGTACTGTTTACTTTTGAGAGCCTATTGTCCACTTCCTTGTATATGGTGGCATCAAACAAGATGACGCTCCCCAAATAAGTAAATTGCTTGATGGCATTCAGCTCGGTTCCCTCGACAACAATGCTTGGTGGTTTATATTCTTCTTGGGGTGCAGGCTGATGCAGGACTTCAGTTTTCTTTAGACTGATTTTTAGTCCGAAGAGTTGTCTCGCCTCGGAAAAATGTGTTGTTATGTGTTGCAGGTATGACTGACTGTGGGCCAGGAGAACACAGTCATCGGCTAAAAGAAGTTCATGGGTGAATTTTTCTTGTGTCTTTGTGTGAACCTGAAAACGCCTGAGGTTGAAAAGGCCTCCATCAGTCTAGAAGTATGTAAACACTCTCCTTAAGGTTTTCCGTTGCCTGCTGCAGCATCATGCTGAAAAAGATGCTGAATCGGGTTGCGGCCAGCACATATCCCTGCTTCACGCCATTGGAGATATGAAAGGGACTTGAAAGATTGCTTGACTTGTCCGTACTGATTTTCATGAAACTGCTTCAACATGGCCAGGAACCTGGGTGGACATCCAAGTTTTTCGAGGATTTTCCAAGTCCATCTCTGCATCAAAGCTGCAGTACTTGATACTTCCAACGAGGTCATCGGACCCAGCACCAAGAAAAATAGGGATTGGTTTCATGAAAATGACAAGGAAATTCAAGATCTGCTAAAAACAAAAAGGTCAGCTCATCAGGCTCACCTGGCTCAGCCAGCCAGCCAAGAGAAAAAGACAGCCTATCGTCAAGCAAGCAGCACCCTTCAATGTAATCTGAGGAACATCCAAAATGACTAGTGGGTCACACTTACAGAAAAAACTCAACTGTATGCTGATACTGGTGACATAAGAAGTTTCTGTAAAGCACTAAAATCTGTCTATGGACCAACATATAAAACCCAAAAACCCCTGATGAGCGCCGATGGCAAGACCCTGCACACTGACAAGGAGTCAGTCCTGGATCACTGAAATTCTCTTCAGCACCAAGTACACAGTGCATGATACAACAGCCATCAAAGAAGAACTGGATGAGAGCCCAACTCTGGAGGAAACTGTGACCACCATCAACCAGATGAAGAACAACAAAGCCCCCAGAGCCTATGGAATTCCATCCAAAGCCTTGAAGCATGGTAGCCCTGCCCTATACACCAAGCTCCATGGTTTTTCATGGCCTGCTGGGAACAGGGCAGGATTCCACGGGATCTTCGAGATGCCATTATCATCACTTTGTACAAAAACAAAGGAGAAAAATCAGACTGTGCCAACTACCATGGGATCACCCTCCCATCTACAGCTGGGAAGATCCTGGCTGGAATATTTCTGAACAGGCTTGCGCCTACTGTTATGCAGGGCCCCACCTGCCAAGAATGAGTCATATTAATTTCGTCACATGAACATTGATTTTTAAACTGTTACTGGAGTAAAGGAAGAACTTGCTTTAAAAAACACACCAGACCCTTGACTGGAAAGACATTTGTATATATACATACAGTGAGTGCAAAAAAGGGACAAAAGACACATTCAATCCACAATGGACTTTGATTACCAGATATTGAAGGTGTAGGAGCTAGCATTCCAGATTGACTGCTAAGATGGCCGAATACACAAACGGACATGGTCACACCAGTTAGTCACATGACTAATTTGCTGGGCCACCTGAGTTTTTTGAACTTGAACTTGCGACAGAGTTTTGAACTGGCAGAAAGTTGTTTGCTCCTAGACCTCTCTTCTGCCTGCTCCATCTCTTTCTCACCAGCTTCGGAATCAATTGAAGACACATGAAACTCCAAGGTAGAAAAGTCTCCTACAGTAAGCAAGGTTTAAGAAGACTACTGGGCCCCAACGAAAAGCAAGATCAACCTACAAAAGGACTCTACAGTGAGCTCGAAGAACCATAACAAACTATTCAGATATTGCCTCAAATCTTTTCACTTTATTTTTCTTCTGCTCTTTTCTGTCTCTGTTTGCATGCGTGTATTGCATATGCATGCTAGTGTGGGGCGTGGCATGTATCCGTAGGCATTAACCGAACTAGAGTTTTTAGTTTAAATTTAATAAATTTTACTTTACTTCTTTAAACCTAAGAAAGCCTGTTTGTGTACATTTCTTTGCCTTATAATTGGAAAGCGGTGAACAAGAATTCACCAAGGGAGAGCTCAAAACACGGTGTGTTTAAAATTCAACCCTGTTACAGTAAGACCAGATGAAGGCTGAGAGGGACCCCAAGACACCTTTCTCACCTGGTTGTAACACTACTATTGCGGAAGAAAAACTCCCAGACAGCCAGTGTGGTCTCAGAGCAAAATTTGCACTGAGACTATTTCAAGAAAAGTATCATGAGCAGAACGAAGGCCTGTACGTCACTTTCGTAAACCTCACCAAGGCATTCGACACTGTGAGCAGAGATGGACTTAGGCATAATCATTAGACTCTCAATAACATGCTTGTGCCTTCACCTGTAAAAAATATTTTAGTTTAGTAATAGATTATCTTTCTGTGTGCTTAGAAATGGCACAATTTAAATAGTTGACTGCTGCAAAGTTATGAAAAAGCATTGTTGTTTCGAAAAAGATGTGCATTAGAGGGTGCACGGGCGGTCACTATTGTGGAAATGTTTCATCATGATGTTTCAGCCATTATGGTGTGAGGTACGTTTGATGGACTATCTGGTCTTTTCCTGCCCATCAATTTCATATATTGGAGAATAAGAATGTACATCATCACAGAAACAAGAAGAAGGGCAACGGAAGAAAGTGAAGCAAAGAAATGCCAGTAGCACAAATCAGGGTGAGTGAACAAAGACAAGTAAGAACAGCAAAGGGAGAAGAAGAAAAAGAGCTGTTACATTGAGAAAGACAGTATATAAATATTAAAATGTTACATTATATTTGTAAATTCTTCCATGCAAATAACTAGAAACACATCAGGAAACTAAAGCCGGAATTTTACATTGGGTGGGAGGCCCCGCTCATTGGCCAAAAAGTCAAGGGAAAGCCCGCCTCCGCCGGGCCTGGGAGCCACGCCAGGATTTAACGTGAACAGGCCCTTTATTAGACTTGGGCAGGACTTCCACCTCTCTGAGGCAGAAGGTCCTGCCTCCATGAACTGCCGGCGAATCAGTGGGCCGGCAGCTCTCAGTCCCAGCAGCACCTCCGGGAGCAGTGGCCACTGCTGGGACTGCACCCAGCCACAACAGGATCATGGACACTGGCCTCGGAAGTAGGTAAGTCTTTGTGGCCCTGCCGGGGACAATTGGCCAGGCCCTGGCAGGCAATGGGGGGGAGGGCCGGTTCGGAGGGGGAAGGACTTGGTTGGGGCTTCGGAGGGAGCCCTCTGTAGGGAATAGGGTGTCCGATCAGGAGGGCCCCCTCCCCACAGCCCGCAAGGAGGCCACCAGGTTTTACCTGGATGTGTTCTGGGGGCCTGAGGCACCCGCCAGCCGCTGGTAAAATACCAGCAGCAGCGGGAGGAGGCTCTTAAGTGGCAGATAGTTGGCCACTTAAGGGCCTTGATTGCTGCCACCCCTGGTAAAATGGCAGCGCAGTGGGAAAATGTCAGGAACGGCAACCCCCCCCCCCCCCCACCCCCGCTGCCTCCCTCTCAATTTTATGGTCCCCCACTGCCACCGGCCGCTCCTGTGGGGGGGGGGGGGCATAAAACTCCAGCCTAAGAACACTTTTATTGTTTCCAGAGTATGTTATGGTGTGTTTGCATCCAAATAGACAGTGGAAAACGAAAACTCTGCTAAAAATACAAAGAAAATACAGAGGAAGGAAATTACATTGTGCATTAAAGCTTTAATCAGGATACAAAAGTACTTGCACACACTGAATTATTTATTTGACTAATAATATATAGTAGCTAACCTCTCATGAAATTGCTCAGTGTAGTCTGGGGACTATTGTCTGATTTTGGCATAAAGCATGTGCTGCAGAGTGCAGCACTGCGACAGCTGGGGAATGAAGAAAGGCCAAGGAGTAGAGTGCAGTAGGAGGGACAAAGAAGAACAGCATAAAATGGTCTGCACATCAGGCCACAGAATTGTTATTTTAGACTCATGGATCTAAAGCAAATTAGTGGCCTCTCTGTTTAACAGTAAGTCGGAATCACAGAAAGAGGCCATTCGGCCCGTTGTGTCGGCACCGGCTCTCCGAGTGAGCAATTCACTTAGTGCCATTCCCCCCGCCTTCTCCCTATAACCCTGTACATTCTTTCTTTCTAGGTAACTATCTAACTCCCTTTTGAATGCCTCGATTGAACCTGCCTCCACCACACTTTCAGGCAGTGCATTCCAGATCCTAACCACTCGCTGTGTGAAAAAGTTTTCCCTCATGTCACTTTTGCTTCTTTTACCAATTATTTTAAATCTGTGCCCTTTTGTTCTTGATCCTTTCACGAGTGGGAACAGTCTCTCTCTATCTACTCTTTCCAGACCCCTCGTGATTTTGAATTTCTCTATCAAATCACCTCTCAGCCTTCTCTTCCCCAAGGAAGACAGTCCTAACTTCTCCAAACTATCTTCATAACTGAAATTCCTCCTCCTGAAGCCATTCTCATGAATCTTTTAGATTAGATTAGATTAGAGATACAGCACTGAAACAGGCCCTTCGGCCCACCGAGTCTGTGCCGAACATCAACCACCCATTCATACTAATCCTACACTAATCCCATATTCCTACCAAACATCCCCGCCTGTCCTTATATTTCCCTACCACCTACCTATACTAGTGACAATTTATAATGGCCAATTTACCTATCAACCTGCAAGTCTTTTGGCTTGTGGGAGGAAACCGGAGCACCCGGAGAAAACCCACGCAGACACAGGGAGAACTTGCAAACTCCACACAGGCAGTACCCGGAATCGAACCCGGGTCCCCTGGAGCTGTGAGGCTGCGGTGCTAACCACTGCGCCACTGTGCCGCCCTGCACTTCCTGCACTTTTCTGCACTTCCTCCAATGCCTTCACATTTTTCCTTAAATGCAGCACCCAAAACTGGACACAATACTTCAGCTGAGGCTGAACAGTGGCTTGAAGTAGTACCAGGAGGAAATTCAGATATTCTGGTTTCGGGTTAGTAATTCGATGTGTTCCTGCCTCCGAGCTATCTTCCCAGAGGCAGGTCATGACCGGCAGTGGCAGATAGCCAATTTGAATAATCAACTGCCCATTTGTGGGCTGATTGGGGATGCCATTGGGATTTTCCGATGCCGTCAGGCCCCCCACTGAGGGCCATGTCCAGTAGGTGCCTGGAGGCAGCTTGCAAGTGGCTGACCAGGGGGCCCTTGAGGCCTCCTGTTCTTACCCCCCCACCGCCACCATCTCCACTGGAGCAGCAGGTATTAGTGAGTCACAGCTGCAGCTGCCAGCCCTCCTGTGGAGGGGTTTCCATTTAACAGGCTTGGCCTGGCAGCTGCGACCAGAGATTATATTTCAAAAATTCAAACCTCTTCAGAGGGCGTCTCAAGATGGAGGTGCCCTCGCGGTCCCCAGTGACCACGCCCACCTCTGCTGGTGGGGCCTTGGTCCTTCCAACACTGCAGGCTCTCTGATTGGGCCTGCAGCCTCAGGAACCCACTTGCCATCCTAAATTGGAAGGCGGACCCGGAGGCAGCCTCTTACTTGGCCACCTCCACGAAGATGTCCCAGGCAGGTGCCCAGACAGCCAGTGTGGGGAAATAGTCCCGCCCCTCTATTATTTTTAAAGGGGAAATGATTCCATCTGCTAAATGCAGAAGAGAGCTGGAGCATGTTGAGTTTCCCACACTTAGCTCCTGCACACATCCAATCCCACCTCTCTTTGGCAGATAAAATTCCACTCATCACTCTACAGATGCTGCCAGACCTGCAGAGTATTTGCAGCATTTTCCTTCATTTATGTCAGATTTCGAGTAGTCGACAGTATTTTTCTTTTGTTTGTTTTCTGTGTGATAATTGAAACTATTCTGAGTTTAGCGCCTCACAGGAATGTTACATCATACCAAGTCCTCATAATGTTACCTTTTTAACCTACAGTCACTGGATGGCAGCAGAGACTATGCCAGTTTTTGTTCAATTCTGAACAATTTACCATAAGGGGAAGCTAGCAAAAGGAAACGTTGTTAACCGTAGCTGGAATTTTCTAAGTAAAGTCTTCGGAGACCAAAGCAGAACCGAAGTGTTTGATTTTAATTTGGAAGAGGATGTCGAAGTGCCATCTGTTCGCTTCGTTTTGACTTCATGTTTTATAAATGCACTCTGTGCTTTTGAACAGAGCAGGAAACCATGATCTGCTGCGAAGTGAAGCAGCGCATGGGACCCGATAGAAGTATTTATTGGCACCTAGAGTGTAATGTACGTTTAGTTTGTTCATAACTAATTCAGAAAATACAATTCTCTTAGTTAATTTCTATATTGGTTTATTCCACCTTAACGCTCAAAAGTCATCTAGAAATGAGGTATAGGCTTCAGTCTTTAGCATGGATATAATAGTGAGTTCAGTCATTCTCATTCAATAGGAAATCACTGTTATTTCAATGCTGTAGACACTCAAGCTGCTGTTATTTGCTCCTCACAGGAGGGACCATCTCTCAGCGACTTCAACTAATTTCTCCAGCAGCTATCTGGTGCAAGCAAACATGGAGCAGTATCCCTGTTATACTTTCCCCAGATGTGTCTGGAATTCTGCCTGCCAGATGTGAGTACGAATATAACAGCGATCCACGTTTGTTGTTGCAGGTAACTTCAGTGGTGACGACACGTTGGCTTCGCCTATTAGGACACTGGATCTTTCAACTAATCCAGATAGTGCGTGCACTTTAAAAGTGACATACGTTTTCCTGGGGACCAAAGTTAAAGCTAAGGATTTCTTAAAGATATTCCTGGAATGCGATAACTGCGTTGCAAAATCGCCACGATGGCACAAGCAATCCAACTTTTAAAAACATCATCTTGAAGATTTATGTGTAAACTCCGCATTAACTTTTATTTTCTCTAACAAAAAGTTGCAGGTCATAACAATCTCCACGTTGAATGTTTAACTTTGGTAGTTGCACATTTTTAACTGATGTCTAATTCCCCCAGGGAGTAATACATATGTTTCACATATAGTGCTGTCTGATGGAAGCAGTAAAAGTCCTTGTCTGAGATCAGAGACCACAATATTACAGGGTAAGGTCTAGCGAGCAAATTCTTTCAAAAGCATCGAAAGATGAGAGTCAAAACTTAAACTGAAGTTCTATAAATACTTCAATGTTAAACAAGCACCCAGAACTGATGACTGGAGTAAAAAAGGTGCAGTGGAGCACATTTGGTGATTAGTTAACTAAGACCCGGAATGCGGTGTTCAATGAGACATGTACACAGTTGTTGTTCTTTCTTACCTAATGCTCGATCGCTGGGTTCACACTGTGGAGCGCTATGCACTATTGTCACAAGAAGGACAGGCAGAGCAAACGTGGCCAGGTTCATTTCTCTCCGTTTGTGTGCACTGCTCTCTGACAATGACACTAGACGACAGGCTTGAACTATATGTGTGCACCGTTGCGAAATAGCATCTGAAAGGCAATGTGCATGTTTTATAAGAAATACGGCGGAATATCATATTACCGTATTGCCACGTGGAGGTACAATTACAATCGTGAAATTACAAGAGTTAAATACCAGTTAGTCTCGGTGGAAATGTGGCCATTCGTCACTGTAAAAACCTTAGCCTCGCACAGACTGCTCCTAAACCATTGCAGGAAATGTATAAAGAGTTACACGCCAGTAGTAACTATCATCTTATTCGCACGCCGCAACGTCTTTGTTCCTTTCGATTATTTCCTCAAAGGACGGACTTGTATTTAAATAAAATTCAGTTCGACACACCAAGTGGTCTCACGAAACTTTTATTGTTGCTTCGTTTTTCTGTCGCGAAGCTCACATCGAATGTAAACACGGTAAACACGTTCAGTATTAATCCCACAACGCCCCCGCCCCCCGCCTTGAAATCTATACTCTAAATCAACGACTTTGAGCCTACATTGTGGACATCGTTCAACTCAAATGGAATTCCCTTGATCTGTAAAAGCGTTCCTTTTTGCTTTATCGTTTTTTTTCGTTTTAAACAGAACCATGAATTCTTTAACTTTTTGGCACAGGATTTAAGACAGGTTAATGAATAACATCTTACCCTTCAAGAAAAGTTTATTAATTCTGTAACTGCTCTATAGAAAGCTTAACAAAGTTCAAGTGATACAGTGCAAACAGATAGTTTTAACTGACACCTCTTCCCCCATATATATAAAGCTTGATAATAATTTTGCACAAAACTGCGAAAATACAAATATTTACGGAAAAAGACGAAAACTCGGACCATAATACATTCCTTCAATAAAATATTTAATATCATAAAAAGACGTTTGCCTTTGGCTCATGGTTTTCCTCATAACACTGGAATGATCTGAAAGTGCATGTAGTCTCACGTGCTTCTGACTGGCAGAACTTACTGTTGGTGAAGGGGTCACTGGATGTCTGGAGGTGCCCCTCAGATTCTCTGCAGGCAGTAATCGTTCTCTGTATCCAAGGAGCTGTTGTGTCCAGAGGAGGGATACAAATCCTTTTTAAGCATCCGGTTGACTATGTTGACCAGGACTTTCTTGTACTGTTGACGCAGCAGCGAATAGACAAAAGGATCAGAAGCAGCTTTGCAGTAGGCGAGGCACTTACTCAGAACTCCCCAGTAGTAGCTAATGGTCACGAAGGGAAGCAGCTCTATCAACCTGTGCGGGGAGGGCAGAAAACCATACCGGCTTCATTAATATGTTTTAAAGGCCTGCAGTCTACTTGCAATCAAATCACCAGCGAGAATACCTATTATCGCTCCCCATTACAAAACACTACAGCATAGATGCAGGCCATTCGGCCCAACTGCTCTATACCGGTGTTTATACTCCACTCGTGTTTTCTCTACTTCATCACCAGTGCATCACCATCCAGTCTTCTTAATTGGAGGGCCGACTGTCACCTTAAATACCTATACAGAACAGCACCTCCTCCCTTATAAGTGCATTCATCCATTTGAATAGTTTTAGCACAATCTGCTTCTGAAACAACATCTTGAGACTTACATCTTGCTTGCTGTTTGATCAGTTATAACCTGTAACAAAAATGCCAATCAAGAAATAGGTATATCATGTTGGGCGAATACTCTATATTGCAATAAAAGCAAAATACTACACAGATGCTGGAAATCTGAAATAAAAACAAAAAGTGCTGGAAATACTCAGCAGGTCTGGCAGCATCTGTGGAGCGAGAAACATAGTTAACCTGAACTGGTCACAAACCTGAAATGTTAACACAGTGATCCCGTCACACCATCCTTCAGCGCTAATAGAGACATTATTTGATGAAAACGACACGGTGTATTCATTACATTTGAAGAAAAAGTGGAGGTATAACTCTTCATTTTAGCGACATCTGCACAGTACAGCAGATAAGTTATATGGGTCTTTTGGTGTCTGAACAGTAATAAGTGCTCAATGTTACTTGTAAGTAAGTTGAATGGACTATCGTTTTTTCTGAATTTCCAGGCTGTTGGCCGGATACGGTGGTTGAGTTGGACACAGCGAGGGCTGCACCGACGTACCAGCGGCGATTTTCTCTGCTTCAGTTGCGCCTCTGGTGTACCATTGGCGAAGCTTCCACACAGTGGAGGGTGCTGTTGACGTGGCGAAGCTTTATTAAATCAATGCTGGAGTATGGCTAAGTGTAAGGAACCTTTATGGTTATAGGTTTTGTTTTTCGGGAATGTGAACCACTAATGCATTCTGCAAAGGCTAGAACAGGGCCTGCAGTTTCACGAAGTTGTTCTGGGGTTTTCAGTGTAAGTATCATGGAATTTCAAGCGCAATTACCTCTCGCTCAATAATATTAAAGTCAAATACTGCGGGTAAATCAGAAATCAGAAGAATAACTAATGTAGGTGGGAAGAGTCAACCTTCCCGGACCATGAACCCACCATCTAACAACAACCCACTGTCTCCATGACTGTCACTGACCTCATCTCCTCTGGATATTTTCCATCTACAGCTTCCCATGAGTCCCGCAACCCCGAACAGCCCTTTTCTATCTTTTTCCCAAAATCCACAAACAGGACTGTCCCAGCAGACCCATGGTTTCAGCCTGTTCCTGCCCCACTGAACTTATTTCTTCCTGTCTTGACTCTGCTTTTTCTTCCCTTGTCCAATCTCTTCCTGCCTCTTCTGACACCCTATATATATCATTTTAACAATTTCCAGTTTCCTGGTCCTAACCGCCTCCTCTTCACCATGGACGTCCAATCTCTCTACACCTCCATCCCTCACCAGGATGGTCTGAGGGCTCTCAGCTTCTTCCTTGAACACTGTAATGTGTTCTTTATGTTGTCTGATGGTGACTCTGGCTTCAAGTCGCATGACTACATCCTGATAGTTAGCTCATTAGCATACTGAGATCTTTAAAGGACATCACTCTTAAAGCAATCATACAACACACACAAACCCAACCAGTCCTCATCCACCACCACCCTTCTCCGCCTGGCTGAACCTATTCTCACATTGAACAATGTACCCCTTTAACTCCACTCACTTCCTCCAAATAAAAGGTATTGCTATGGGTACCCACATGGCTCCTAGTTATGCCAGTCTTTTTGTGGGGTATGTGAAACATTCCTTGTTCCAGTGCTACTCTTAATCTCTTAACATTGACAACTGTATTGCTGCTGTTTCCTGCTCTCACCTGGAACTGAAAAACTACATCAACGTTGCTTCCAATTTCTACCCTTCTCATACCTTCACATAGTCCATCTCTAACACTTCCCTTCCCTTCCTTGACTTCCCCATCTCTATTCCTTTGGATAGGTTGTCTACTAATATTCATTATAAGCCCACAAACTCCCACAACTACCTCAACTACACTTCCTCACACCCTGCCTCCTGTAAGGACTCCATTCCATTCTCCCAGTTTCTCCGTCTCTGTCGTATCTGTTCTGATGATGCAACCTTCCATAACAGGGCTTCTGCTATTCTTCCCTTTTCATCAACCAAGCATTCCCTCCACCACATGCCTCCACACCACCCCCCCCCCCCCACCCACCCCCACCCCACAGGGCCCTCAACAGTGTCTGACCCATTTCCTGCACTTCTGCCCTCACCCCTTCCCCTCCCTCCCAGCTTCCCAGAACTGTGACAGGGTTCCCCTTGTCCTCACTTCCCACCCCACCAGCCTCCACATCCAAAGGATTATCCTTCGCCATTTCTGCCATCTCCAGGATGATGCCACCATGTAACACATCTTCCTTTCCCTTCCCCTGTCAGCATTACAAAGGGACCATTCCCTCCGTGACACCCTGATCCACTCCTCCATCACCCCCAACACCTCGTCCCCTTTCCACAGCACCTTTCCATGCCATCACAGGAGGTGTAACATCTGCCCTCTTACCTCCTCTCTTCTTACCATCTAAAGCTCCAAACACTCCTTCCAGGTGAAGCAGTAACTTACTTGTACTTCTTTTAAATCAGTATACTGTATCGCTACTCACAATACCCTCTCTTCTACACTGGGGAGACCAAACGCAGATTGGGTGACCACTTTGCGGAACACCTCCTCTCAGTCTGCAAGCATGACCCCAAGCTTCTGGTTGCTTGCCATTTTAATCACCACCTTGGTCTCATGCCCACATTTCTATCCTCAGCTTGCTGCAGTGTTCCAGTGAAGCTCTATGCAAGCTCGCGGAACAGCACCTAATCTTCTGATTAGGCACTTTATAGTCTTCTGGACTCAACATTAAGTTCAATGATTTCAGACCATGACCCCTATTTTGATTGCTTTTTTTTAAAAACCATGTGCTGGTCTTAAATTTATTTTTTGTGTTTTTGCTTTCGGACAGAACTATTCATTATTCTGCAATTAACACTCTCTGGACAAATGCTTTGTCTTTTACTGCAACGATGACCACTCCCTTTTCCTTTTATGCCATGACAACTTGGTCATTTAATCTCTCCCACCCTCTACCCTATCACAGATCTTCCTTTTTGTTCTTTCTCCCACTCCCCCCTTTCAATGGCATAAAACCCATCATATTTCTATCTTCCTTCAGTTCTGAAGAATTCATACTCAACTCAAAATGTCAACTGTTTCTCTCTCCACAGATGCTGCTAGACCTGCTGAGTATTTCCAGCACTTTCTGTTTTTTGTTCCATCCAGCTCAAATCTGATCTTTCGTTTGATTTAAAAACATTGCACTCGAAGCTGTCCCCACCCTCAAAACTGGCCACGCTCCCGGATCAAATTAATTACTATCAGGAGCTTCCACTAATTATGCTTGCTTACAGCTCTTTAAGGCAACGTTTAAAATTGAGCTTTTTTAGGCACAAGGGCACTAATAGGCACATTTTGAAAGCTTTTAAATATTCAAGAATATTTAATCTCCTAAGAAACTGAATGTTGTACACCAATGAAACTTCTAAATGGTTCTTTACAGTTTTCTAAAATCATTTTCATTTATTGCAGATCAGGTTACTTGCAGCTGGTGGATGAGGCATTCTTCCTAAAACTGTTAATTTTTGGAGATAAATCCATTTTCAGCTGTCTTAATGAAACTGCACCAGATTACCACTCTTAAACATGTCAAAGAATATTATTTAATGCAAGCAAAAGAACCAACAATTACATTCTAAAATGCTGCCTGATTGTGCTGGTTCATGGAAGAGTTTACATTTGCCAATATGCAAATGAGTTTGAGTGGAAACTTGAGCAAAAGTTCAGTTCAGACAACTAGTGCAATTTTGAGCCCAATTTGTCCCTGGATTGCCAATTACAATCAAAGCAGCAACTATAGGTTAGTTGTTCTCTGTCCACAAATCTTGCCTGAACTGCTGAGTGTTTCTAGCCTTTTCTGTTTCTATTTTATGCTGGCTGTACTAATTTTCTGTCATATTTTACCTCCTGAGAATTGCCTGGCAAGACAAGACCAAAAGTGTCAAGTGACAACAATATAGGCTAATGAATACTTCACACATATTTAACTGGATGTAACAAATCCCAAGGAATCAACTTGTGAATCTCAAATCAATTCATGGTGAGGCTCGTAGTCCTTATCCAACTCATGCAATGGAGCTTTCCAGCAACAAAAATAACAACTCATATTTATGGAGCGCCTTTAATGTAGTAAAATATCCCAAGGCACTTCATAGGAGCACTATCAAACGACATTTAACACTGAGCCTCGTAAGGAGATATTAGGGAAGCTGATCAAAAATCTGGTCAAAGGTTTTAAGGAGTGTCTTAAAGGAGGAAAGAGCAGTAGAGAGGTTTAAGGAGGAAATTCCAGAGTTTAAGACCTTGGCAACTGAAGGCACAGCCACCAATGCTATTGTGATTAAAATCTGGGATGCACAGGAATCCTGAATTGGAGGAGCACAGAGATCTCGCAGGGCTGTAGGGCTGTAGGAGGCTACAGAGCTACTGAGCATTGAGGCCATGAATGGATTTGAAATCAAGGATGAAAATGTTAAAATTGAGGCATTGTTTAACTGGGAGCCAAAGCAGGTCAGCGAACATAGGGGTAATGGGCAAATGGGACTTCGTGCAAGTAAGGAGATGGGCACCAGAGTTTTTTGATGACCCCATGTTTATGGAGGGTAGAATATAGGGGGCCAACCAGGGGAGCATTGGAATAGTTAAGTCCAGAGATAACAAAGGCATGGGTGACAGTTTCAGCAGCAGATAAACTGAGGCAAGGGTAGAGTCAGGTGATGTTATGGAGGTAAAAACAGGAAGACTTAGTGATGGCATGGATATGTGGTCAGAAGCCCATCTGAGAGTCAAATATGACACTAAGATGCAAACAGTCTGGTTCAGCCTCAGATAATTGCCAGGGAAATGGATGGAGTTGGTGTCTAGGGAACAAAGTTTTTGGTGGGACTAAAGACAATGACTTCAGTCTTCCCTATATTTAGTTGGGGGAATGTTCTGTTCATCCAGTACCGGATGTTAGACAAGCAGTCTGATAATTTAAAGACAGTGGAGAGACGAGTGAGGTAGAGCTGGGTGTTGTGGAAACTGATGCTCTGTCTTCAAATGATATTACTGAGGGCAGCACGCAGATGAGAAATAGGGGACAGCCAAGGACAGATCCTTGTGGGGCACTAGAGGTAATGATGTGGGACTGGGAAGCAAAACCATTGCAGGTGGCTTACTCTGGAAAACCTGAACTCTCAGTTGGAGAGGAGGGAGGGGAGTCTGGTTCATATTTCAGTAATGGGGACTATCCGTGATGTGGGCGATACATTGTCAGTAATATTTTCTTTCAGGTCAAAGCTCTGTTTAGCACTGAAGAGCTTAAAAGTGGCATACAGCCTTGCCGTCTCAATCTGATTAGGCACAGTGTAATGGCTCAATCATTCCAATGGGAGCAAAATACCACATGACGGTAATGCTTGCTTTTCTAAAGAACTTTCAGGGACTTGATTAAGACTTGTAGATACTTTTTCAATGAGCTTATCCTAGACAATACTTTTGCAACTCCAGACAGTCTGTTAAAAATAGACTTAGAAATCATAGGCCCTGGTTAAGTGCCGCAAGAGCTTATTTCCAGGATGCTCTGTTAAAAGGGCTTTTAAGAGATTGAAACTGCATGCCAATATATAATGGTGCTGCATTAGTCCATCTCTATCCAATTTATTATTTAAGGCAATTGTCAGACGACGGTTACTACTTAACTGTAATGTTGTGTTTCTCTTGTGCAGGAGCCATTCCAATATAAAAAATGAAGGTCAAATAATTAATGGCAGTAGCTCGGTGATGTACAGATGGTGCATCTTAGTTTTAGTAGCAAAAGAGGGAAATATACATCTTGGAAACTAGATATGTTGGCTCGAATTAATAGCCAATACCTGTTTAGTTGTTGAGGTTGTGGGGACATAGGACATAAGAAATAGGAGCAGGAGTCGACCATACGGCCTGTCAAGCCTGACCCGCCATTCAATATAGTCATGCCTAATCTTGGGTTTCAACTCCATTTTCCTGCCTGCTCCCCATATCCCCTGATTCCCTGAGAGACCAAAAATCTGTTTATCCCATCCTTGAATATATTCAACAATGTAGCAATCACTATCCTCCGGGGTACAGAACTCCAAAGATTCACAACCTTTTGAGTGAAGAAATATCTCCACATCTCAGTCCTAAATGATTGTCTCCTTATCCTGAAATTGTGCCCCATGTTTTAGATTCCCTAGCCAGTGGAAACAACCTGTCAGTGTCTACCCTGTCAAACCCCTTCAGAATTTTGAATGTTTCAATGAGATCACGTCTCATTCTTCTAAACTCCAGAGAATAGAGGCCCAATTTACTCAGCCTGTCACCATAGGACAACCCTCTCATCCCAGGGATCAACTAATGCACCTTCGCTGTACTGCCTCCAGTGCAAGTATATCCTTCCTTAAATATGGAGACCAAAACTGCACACAGTATTCCAGGTGTCATCTCACCAAAGCCCTGTACAAATATAACAAGACTTCTTTGTTCTTGTACTCCAATTACCTTGCAATAAAGAACAACATGTCATTTGCCTTCTTAATTACTGGTTGTACCTGCATGCTTTCTGCTTTCCTTGTACACCCAAGTCTCTCTGAACATCAATGTTTACAAGTTTCAGATCTTTTAAAAAATATTCTGCTCCTCAATTCTTACAGCCTGTGAATAACCTCACACTTTTCCACATTATACTCCATCTGCCACCTTGTTTGCCCACTCACTTATCCTGTCTATATCTCTGCAGTCTCTCTGTGACCTCCTCACAGCTTGCATTTCCACTTAGTTTTGCAGCACCAGCAAACTTATATATATTACTCTCTGTCTCTTTGTCTAAGTCATTAATATAGATCGTAAATAACTGAGGCTCCAGGACTGATCCTTGCGACACTCCACCAGTCACAGCCTGCCATCTTGAAAATGCCCCATTTATGCCTACTCGTTGCTTCCTGTCTATGAACTAATCCTCTATCCATGCTAATTTATTACTCCCAGCTCCATGAGCCCTTATCTTGCCTATTAACCTTTCATGTGGCACCTTATCAAATGCCTTTTGGAAATCCAGATATACTATATCTACTGGTTCCCTTTTATCTACCCTACTAGTTACATCCTCAAAAAATTTGAATAGATTTGTCAAACACAATTTTCCTTTCATAAAATCATGTTGACTTTGTCTGATCATACTATGATTTTCTAAGTGCATTGTTAAGACTTCCTTAACAATAGATTCCAGCATTTGCCGATGACTGATATCAGGCTAACTGGCCTGTAGTTCCCTGTTTTCTCTCTCCCTCCATTCTTGAATGGCAGTGTTACATTTGCTAACTTCCACTCTGCTGGGACTGTTCCAGAACCCTGGGGATTTTGGAAAATCATAGCCAGTGCATCCACTATCTCTGCAGCTATCTCTTTTAGAACCCTAGAATGTAGGCCATCAGGTCGTGGGGATTTGTCAGATTTTTGTCCCTTAAGTTTCTCCAATAATTTTTTCTACTGATAATAACTACTTTCATTTCCTCACTTTTTCTAGTCCCTAGATTGCCCTTTTTTTTCTGGTATGCAACTTGTGTCTTCTTTTGCGAAGACAGTCAGACATTTTTGTTCAATATCTCTGCCATTTCCACATTCCCCATAATAATTTACCTGTCTCTGCTTCTAAGGGACCAATGTTTACTTTAGCTACCCTCTTCCTTTTTATACACTTGTAAAAGCACTTACAATCTGTTATAATATTGCTAGCTAGTTTACTTCCATATTTAATTTTTTCCCTTTTTATCAACTTTTTGGTTGTCCTTTGCTGGTTTCTAAAACACTCCCAATCCTCAGACTTGTTACTATTCTTTGCAACATTATAAGTCTCCTCTTTCAATCTTTAACTATCCTTAACCTCCTGAGTAGCTATAGATGGACCAATCTTGCTGAGTTTTTAATTTTCAATGAAATATATTTTGTTGAACATTAACTGTTTCCCACTGTTTATTTACTGCTATAACTTTTAGTCTACTTACCCAATCAACCTCAGACAGCTCCTCATACTTACTGTTACAGCCAGGTGAGGAGGGGGCCCCAGGCTCCCCTCTTACCCTTCCACTTATTTGACTGCAACAAGGTTTATTCCTTTTTTAAGCAGTGGTCGTGCTTACAACCTCAGTGAGTATTTTACCTTTTACCTGAATGTGATCATGAAAGACAGGTTTTTGTGAGTTTAAACAAGGAAGAGGTGAGTTTATTATACTTAACAATTTAAAACGTATCTAGAAAAAAAGCATAAATTTATGCTACACATTCATGCACACATTCACACGAGACTCACACACACACAAATAGATTACAGAGGAAAAATTAGATTTTGTGGTTGGATTAGAGTCCAGAATAAATGGAAATTAAATACACAGTCTGTGAAGTTGGATGATTCAGAGGTCTTCTGGGTGAAGTTGTAATCTTGAAGTCCTTGACTGGTCAAAGTGCACTTTGTGGGTGGCCTGCTTGGCTCAAGGCTTTCTTGGAGGCAGATATTTAGGTGGCTCTCTTCCCCTGGTCTCTGTTTGTAGCAGTCTGTAGGTTTGGAAGGTGCACAGTCGCAGATAGGGTTCAAACTTATGTTATCTGGCGAGAGAGAGGGAGAGGCACACAGCCTTTCCCCTGCTGCACAGTCTGAGTTACTGCTTGTCTGTCTTTGCTCAAGGAAACTTTTTGTTTTCACAGAGATCGACAGATGGTCACATGACGGCCTCAGTGTATTCGCTGGAACCTTCTAATGATATTCTAGGTTAGGAATTAGCTCCCCAAGCCCCAGGATACCAATATGTACACTTGGAGGGTGTTTGCTCTTTGAAAGTCACAGTGTTAGGATTGCTTTGAATGTCATGCTAATGAAGCAATCCTATGTAATTCAATCACTTAAAGCAAGCCATTGTTCTGGGTCCATGCTGCCCAGACCTCTGTCTCTGGTTGGGTTTTTGTAATGTGAAAAGGGGTTTCAGATGCAAATTGCGGGGGCCATCTTGGCTGCTAGTTTTTTTAAAGTTAACTGCAGGATTTTTTCCATTAAAAGTTTAATTTAAGTTTCCAATCAATGAATTAATAATCCCTCATTTGGCATATCGTGTTTTTGTGATACTATGTAATTGATTTTGTTTATGTTTAAGATACTTGTTTGTGATTGGAATATGTCACTTTCAAACCTCACATGAAATTCTATGGTATTATGACTACTTTTTCCCAGCAGATCTTTTACTATGTGATTACTAATTAATCCTGCCTCAGTACACAATACTAAATCTAAAATAGTTTCATCCCTAGTTGGTTTCACGATGTATTGCTCCAAGAAACTGTCACATAAGCATTCCACAAGCTCATCTTCTAGATCACCCTTGCCAATTTGATTGGTCCAATTTATTTGAAGAGTAAAGTCCCCCACAATTATTATGTTGCCTTTGTTACAAGCACCAATAATTTCTTGGTTAATGCTCTGTCCAACAGTATATCTACTCTGAAAACAGAATTGCAGTTATGGGATGGAGCACATTTCCACAAAGTGAACCCAATGGAATGGACCATCAAATCTACAGAACAGAAACCGGCCATTTGGCTTAACTAGCCTATGACAGCATTTATGCTCCACAACAGCCTTCTCCCATCCCTCTTCAGTTAACCCTCTTAGTACATCCTGGTATTCCTTTCTCCCTCATGTGCTTATCTAACTTCCCCTTAAATGCATCTATGCTATTCATTTCATCTACTCCTTGTGGTAGTGTGTTCCACATTTTTACTACTCTTTGGGTGAAGAGGTTTCTCCCTAATTCCCTATTGGATTTACGAGTGACTATCTTATATTTATGGCCTCTAGTTTTGTTCTCTTCCACAAGTGGAAACATTTTCTCCATATCCATCCTGTCAAATCTTTTCATTATCTTAAATATCTCTATCAGATCACCCCTTAGCTTCTCCTTTCTAGAGAAATGAGTCCCAGCCTGTTCAATCTTTCCTGATACTTCTAATTCTCACCTGTGTTCTCATATAATGATGTACCTGTTTGAATGATAAACCGAGAAATGAATTTGATTTTCATAAGCATGGCAGCACAGTTGAAATACTTTTGATCAAACTCACCATCATTTTCCAGACTTGGAAATAAAGTAATGGGGTATTAAGTAATAATTATAAAGTGAATCTATTGGTCTGGGTTCCACAGCAACATTTAAAATCCCAACTTTCCAGTCATTCAGTTAAGTGGCTGCAGAGAAGTAATGCTTTCCTTTCCCTGAAGACACCAGAATGAATGAAACAGACCCACATCCAAAGACACCATCCAAATTCAAACCAAAACTAACATATTAAAAGATTATTTATTACTTTATCAATGGAATTTTTTTTTTAAACTGTCTCAATTCCAAGTTTCTCACAGAAATGAAATATATTATGGTACAAACTCAATAGTTTGAAAAGGACTGTGTACCCTTTTGTTGTAAAAAGGCAGCCTGTTATGATGCGGATTGCAGTCAAACAGCATTGTGCATTGTAAAAATATCAGTGCAATGATTTCTATGATGTCACTTTGATAAAAGAAATCCTTAGCCTTTTTCAGTTGTTCTTTTCCAGCAATAGACATTCCTACTGTAAAAAGTAAATATCTAAATGTAAACCAATCAAAGCTTAGATCTAGCACTGCCTGTGAAAACCAAACAAAGTGAAACTTCTTTTGTTTACTGTTTTTTTATATCTGTATTCATCGCTAATGCATCCTCTTTAAAATAAGGACCTGATCAATCTGTTACCATAGTTTATCTCAGAGCATGGCAATGAACAGCCAATTCAACTAACTTCTATTTTATGTTTCTACAGCAGTGTCCGAATAACTATCTAAATTACAGTACTGGCGTCTCTTACTCAAAGATTATGTTTCCAAACTTGATTGGTCAAATATCGAGAGCAGATGCTGAGATGAGTACAGAGTATGTTCTTATCAGTGTCTTGGACAACTTGCTGAATGGAGAATGCAATGCTGATCTCAGGTTGCTGGGCTGTTCCATCATTGCTCCACATTGTGAAAACAATAACATTCTTGCCAATATGCTTGTGAAGCCCTTAAAAAAGAGTGTCAGCATTCATTTTAACTGTTACAGATGGCTTGGCCAAATTTCATGGACTGTGACCGGTTCTTTGTCAGTGAAGAGGAGGGTTGCTATGACCCAATAGGAAAATACAGAGGTAGGTATCTAATTTTATTTCAGCCTGGACATTATGCTGTGAAACCTAGCTTGTATATTTTCAGCAAGAAATAATAATTAACTGTGAAATAGCATGCTCGACCTATCACACTAAGTTAGATTCTGTCCCTTACACAACACTTTACAATATTGGTTCAGATAAAAAAAAAAGATGAAACGTACAACACCCAGTGATTCAGTGATAAATATCCCATAGTGTTTGGCATTGAGCCATCAGGGCAGTTTTAACATAACCCACCTGCTGGTAAACTGACGGGATTGGGTTGGCTGTCCAGCTTACACCCTGCTCGGTTTTACTTTTCAATGAATCCTCTGTGCTGAGTTAAGTAATCTCTTCCAGCACAGCAAGCAACAGGGGTGAGAGTGGTCATTGTTGTTGGTGGGCCTGTAGTCAGTGACAGAACCCAGAGGTTAGAGAGAAGAAATAAATAGCCAGCATTCCTGGTCTGAACTAATATCCAATGACTGAAGCTGGAAGTATCAATGTGTGCATGTTGGATGAGGACAGACTCCCGTTTGCTTGTGATGCCCCACATACCATCCAGTCTGACACAACATTCAAGCCCTCGGGAAGGTTGCACTTACCCTCAAACAAAAACAATAAATACTGGAAATACTCAGCAGGTCTGGCAGCATCTGTGGAGAGCGAAGCAGAGTTAATATTTCAGGTCAGTGACCCTTCATCAGAAGAGCTGCTGAGTATTTCCAGCATTTCTTGTTTTTGTTTCAGATTTCCAGCATTATTTTACTTTTATTATGCACTTACCCTCAGCCTTCCCCCCCCACCCCCCCCACCCACCCCCCCCACCCCCCGATTGTTATTGTAAGCTTGTGACAGTGATTTACACTGCATTCATACGTCAGTTTTGCATCAGTCGAAGCTTTTACTTGGGTGGAGGGAGGGATCAAAATGAATTGCAATTTTCGTTGATGTGTTAAGAAGGTCAGAGGTCTCTGGTAGTCTATTACCTTCTGCATGGTATGGTATGAGGCAATACTTGAGGTCCATTTTGCTATTGGCAGGGGACATTGGTGGTGTGTAAAAGGCAAGATAGATGTGTGCAATCTTTACAGGTTCTGGAAGGGATTTCAATGCACATTCATTGGCACCTTGCAAATGATTACCCAACACATGTATCAGGTCAGGATGTAATGTGAAACTTGTTGGTTTTAGATCTGAATTGCGGTAAACTTAGATCTGTCTCCCATTTCCCTAGCACTCACTAACCTTGATATGCACCTAGTATAGTTGAAAATGCAAATTTATATATTTCACTATTTGCGCCCACTACCAGAAAATCAATAATATTCACTATATATTCACATGGTGACCACATTGTCAGACAGTAAAAGACTGAATGTTGCATGTAAAATAAAAACAAAAATTGCTGGAAATACTCAGCAGGTCTGGCAGCATCTGTGGAGAGAGAAGCAAATATAACATTTCAGGTCAGTGACCTGTCATCAGAACTGGCAAATGTTAGAAATGTAATAGGTTTTAAGCAAATAAAGCAGGGGTGGGACAAGAGGTAACAAAAAGGAAGGTGTTGATAGGACAGAGGGTCACAGAGAATAACTGACAAGAAGGTCATGGAGCAAAAGCAAAGGGTGTGTTAACGGTGTGCTGAAAGATGAAGTGTTAGTGCAGAGAGGGTGTGAATTGACAGAAGAATGAACAGCCCTGGCCAAAAGCACAAACATGAAAAAAACAGTGGTAAAAAAATGAATGATGAAACAAACTAAAACAAAATAAAAAATAAAAACTAAAATAGAAAAATGATAACTGAAAATAAAAAAGGGGGTCTATCATGCTCTGAAATTATTGAACTCAATGTTCAGTCCGGCAGGCTATAGTGTGCCTAATCGGTAAATGAGATGCTGTTCCTCGAGTTTGCATTGATGCTCACTGGAACACTGCAGCAAGCCCAGGACAGAGATGTGGGCATGGGAGCAGGGGTGTGTGTTGAAATGGCAGGCAACCGGAAGCTCTGGGTCATGCTTTCAGACTGAGTGGAGGTGTTCCACAAAGCAGTAATTCCATCTGCGTTTGGACTCCCCAATGTAGAGCAGATCACATTGTGAGCAGCGAATACAGTATACTAAATTGAAAGAAGCACAAGTAAATCGCTGTTTCACCTGAAAGGAGTGTTTGGGGCCTTGGATAGTGAGGAGAGAGGAGGCAAATGGGCAGGTATTACATCTCTTGCGATTGCATGGGTAGGTGCCATGGGAAAGGGACAAGGTGTTGGGGGTAATGGAAGAGAGGACCATGGTGTCACTGAGGGAATGATTCCTTCGGAATGCTGACAGGGGAGGGGAAGATGTGTTTTTTTTTCACCCTGTGCCTGCCCACTTTTTTTTTCATGTTTGTGCTTTTGGCCAGAGCTGTTCATATTTCTGTCAATTTATACCCTCGCTGCACTAATGCTTTGTCTTTCAGCACACCATTAACACACCCTTTGCCTTTGCTCCATGACCTTCTTGTCAGTTATTCTTTGTGACCCTATGTCCTATTAACACCTTCCCTTTTGCTATCTCTTGCCCCACTCCCACTTTATTTGCTTAAGACCTATTCATTTCTAACTTTTGCCAGTTCTGATGAAAGGTCACTGACTTGAAACGTTAACTCTGCTGCTCCACAGATGCTGCCTGACCTGCTGAGCATTTCCAGCAATTTTTGTTTTTATTTCAGATTTCCAGCATCTGCAGTATTTTGCTTTTATTTTAATGTTTCATGTAAACATGTTTGGATCATATAACATCTTTTAAGGTTGTTGTTCATTGCTAACAATTGCAGAACGCACCAAGACGCATCCAATATATAATTGCGAATGTTCATCATAAATTGTAGCCCTACAGTTTTTATGGGAAAGTGGAGAAGCGCAAATGAAGCATTTAATTAACTACTCAGTGCTTTTCGTCTTTGCATTACAATACTTTGCTTTGTAGTGCTGTTTCAGTGCTTTTACTGTTGTTGACACATCTTTAGGATGCCACTTCCAAGCCCAGGAGAACAATCGATTCATATCGATGACGCATTGCTAGCACTTGAATGAAAGCCAAGTTTCTTGTGATTATGAGAAATAAGCAATGGGTTACAATACACTGTTGGTTTTTAACACCACAGACCCACTCCAAATAAGCAATGAGCTAAATAAGCGATCATTCCCGCTAACTTGGACATACTTTAAATGGTTTGGACGGGTGTACTGCTGACGGAATCCCAAGGTTTGCACAACCGCTGCGAATGCAGATTGTGATTGTTATTCAGTGTAAACCTCCCCAGAACTAGCATGGCACTTAATGCAAAACAAGTGAATGCTTTATATTGTAGGAGCTCTTTCAATAATGCATTATTATCCCTGATTTTGCTTTAGCAGCCTTCATTAAAGGGTGTTATTTCCTATCTGTTCTTTATAAGGAAAATGCAAATTATTTGACAAACTATGGATAACCAAGAAAGCGGAATGTCTCAAGTGTTTTACCTGGTTATAACGTATGGAGCAAAACAGACAATAAACGATCCTATAAAAATGCTGATCTTCTTTGTTGCACGCTGTCTTCTGCTTTTTTGCTCCGCGAGGCAACGCTGTTTCACACTAAAATGAAAGGAAAGCAGCACTGAATTTCACACTGTTACCAGTTACACCTATGTGCTGAGTTCCAAGACTCCCACAGGCACGAAAATAATTGAGTAAATATTACGTTTTACTTCATTATATTTATTAAAAAATCCAGTCAATACTAATAGATAAACCATAAAAAGAGAAATCTTAATCAACAGCAGTGTTACGTTCATATAGCAGGGTTGTATTTCTAAGCAAGTCGGATTGGTCGATATGACTGCTCACAGAACAAACCCGCAAAGGTTTTTGATCTTTCATATTTTCTCTGGCACAAAAGAAGCTAAATTATTTGCAAAACCAAATTGGTTTCTATCCTACAACATACCCAATCCATCTTCAAAACAATAGTTTTTTGTATTTGCTTTTTGGAAAAAGAAGGCACTTTGAATAGCAAACGTACGATATCAAACACTGCCATACCTACAACGGAAACAAAACGCGCCAATACACTGCTATAAGATTGTGTTGTGTTACTCTGAATAAATAATATTGATAATATAAATAGGAAGTATATGTCAGTGAACGTTGAATACTAATTCTCGGGTCGGAAAGGTTACCATAAGAGCTTTGTAGCCACGTTGACACCACTCTGGCAGCGGAATGCACAGCCTGAAAGGGTGGTGGAAGCAGTTGCAATAGCTACTTTCAAAAGGGAATTGGATATATTCTTGAAAAGGAAAAAAGATACAGGGCTATAGGGAAACTGCAGGGGAGTGGGACTAATAGGCTAGCTCTTTCAAAGAGCCAGCACAGGGAGAATAGACCGAATGGCCACTTTCTGTGGAGTAACATTACCTGATTCTCTAATTCTTAAACCTCATTTGATAACAGGATGGCAGACACTATGGAATTGTTTACATACGACGCTTAACCGCCTGTAGAATACATGGGTGTTTATGTTCACTTTCACTTACAGCACGCTTAGTTCACTTGAAATATATTCTGCGGCACCCACACTGCATTGCATTGTGTTCAATAGTTATGGCGCCCACAACAAAGAAAACCTGGTGCAACAAACTTAAAAAAAGTTTGAAAAGTCAGACGGCATTACCTGGGGTGGATATCCACCAGTAAAACCAAAGTCTGCATGGTGATAATGTCTATTCTTCTACAATGAAAGCGTGCCACCTTCAAGACCTTCAGATATGTAAAGCACAATATTACGAGGGAAAGCATAAAGCTGGTGACATGAAAGACAATGGTGAATACTGTAAACTGTCTCCTCTCCATCTCTTCTTGCAGATGCAATGAACATGATGCGTACATATTATTGAAACCGACCCAGGTAAAAACAACTGCGACGATGGGAAAAGTGAGAGAATGGACCCAAGTGTAGCTCATCATAATCACGGCGTCCTTGTATCTCATCTTACTGGCATAACTTAAGGGGAACACCACGGCAATCCACTTGTCTATGCTTAATGCTGCCATGCTCAACATAGTGTTCGTGGTGAGAAATGTTTCCAAAAACCCAACTGTTTGACAGATGCAATCGCCAAATGGCTGTTGTTTTTTGACAATCCCCAACAATGTCGCTGGCATATTCAAAACGGTGATAAGCAGATTGCAAAAAGACAAGTTAACTATAAATATGCCCGGCACTTGCTTGCGGATGTCGGAGCTGTAGATGAAGCATATCAACACCAACAAGTTGGACA
This sequence comes from Heterodontus francisci, assembly GCF_036365525.1. Lineage (NCBI taxonomy): Eukaryota > Metazoa > Chordata > Chondrichthyes > Heterodontiformes > Heterodontidae > Heterodontus > Heterodontus francisci. Next base: position 194,727,742 of record NC_090371.1, on the reverse strand, counting down.
ACAAGGAGACGATCAGCACCACAACGATGAACAGCACCAGAAGAACTTCTGTTAAGTCCATCTCTCAAAGGGTTGCTTTAGAGCAATAGATCAGAGCCCATCCTTTTATCTCGTGAAAGATTCAGTTGAAGCATCAGTATCGCCACTATTTACCTACTTTGATGCCTATTTTTCTACCTCTCCGCAATCCCACTCAACAGATGTTCAAGAAAGCTTCCCTAAATCGGAGCTGTCCAAAGTCCCGGAACCGACTGGAAGTATAACAAACGGAGAGTTTAAAAGGTACAGATGTTGCTGGAATAAAGTCGTGTTAACCTCAGTTCCTGCAGTACTCACGGGTGTAGTCGGGTTCCTTTAACAATGACTTCAGCACTGCACAGCCGAACAGCTTCTCCTCCTCAAGCTTGTCCTCCCTACCCCCTCAGTTGCTCTCAACTGAGCCAACAGTGTTGATCTCTCCCCAAATAGACCCCGTTTGTCACCTTTTCATTATCAGCTCTATCCAACAGTACCGGTCGAGTCTATGCGCACAGGGATCCTCGGTCCAAATGTACACGTTACACTGAATGACATTACAAAGAGGCAGTGAGCGAGAGCTCGCTGTCACCTTTGAAATTGCAATACACTGGAAGGGATTCTTCTGAAGACATCAAGCTGGTCACCAAGCCACGATGGCGCGTTGTGTCATTTTTCTTTGTTGGAGTTGTCTTATTTCCATGCCAGCTGTGACGTTTTGTAGCCTTTGAACGCCACTGAAGTACACGTACACAGAGATATTATTCAACTATCAGTGTTAACGTTTTGAGCAAGAACAGGGCAAGCGCTGTAACAGCATCGAAAATTCTGTTGGAGAGTGTGCTTTAGCTTGTTCAGTAGTGAAAGAAACCATTAACGGATAGTCGAGCGGTGGAAAATAACAAGTTTACAATGTCCACCTGCTTCGGTTGGCTGCCTGAGCTGGTGGGGGCAAATGAACGTTCAGCTGCTCTAGAATTGAAAGCTGATGACATTCTCACAACCGTGTACTGTTATGTGTGGTGTCATCTAATTGATTATACCATCTATTATAAAACATTACAAATTAAATCTGCTCCAATGATAGGCATCCACATATCCAGCAATAGATATTTATACACCCATGGAAATATACTATTTTGTATCACAACACTCTGTACAATATCAATTTCATTTGAAAACAATTGCACTGCGACAGTACAGGAGTAATCGTTTTGTTTAGGACCTGAAGAATTGTTCATCAATCTGAAATGTACAGCAAGGTCATATTAGATTGACTGGTTGCAACAGTTCATCCAAAATTCGAAAGGAGACATTTTATTGGGCCCAATGACCTTTTCCTTTTGTCAAGGTATTTAAATTGTGATATACATTTCCAAGTGTATTGACTGCCTGAAGGAACTATTTTCAGCTTCATAACCCCGCCAGTAATTGAGACACAATTGACTGTTGTAGTGAGTAACGTATTGTTTAATACATGGGAAATATAATACCAATTGAGTTAAATTTTTAGGAAAACACGATTCAATTAAGTTTTAATTGAAAAATCTCAGAGTTTAATTAACATTTTAATAGATGTAGATATTGATATCAATAGGAAGTGGGAAGCAAAGTTTTCCTTTCAGGATTAACTAATGATGTTTTCCAGTGAGTTTCATGTGATTGATATTTCCACTATTGCAGATGCAGTTTCCAAGTTAACCTCACTGATAAAGAACATTATGTAAAACATTCAAAATCGCTCCCAAACTGTGAGAGGTTACGCGAGCAATAAATACATTTAAAGTATTTATATTTATTCCAGCAATATCGTTTTTCAAATGCTTGAGGTACTTTATTTCTGATTTTATAGCTGATCATATTTAATTGATTGCTTGTTGAAAGAGAGGAAATCAGAGAAAAGGGTTTGGAGTAAAGCTAGGTTTTAGTACATTTTTAAACATATATGTTGCTGTTCATTCTTTCTTTCTATCTATCTATCTATCTATCTATCTATCTATCTATCTATCTATCTATCTATCTATCTATCTATCTATCTTCCAAAACAACAACCTGCATTTATATAGCTCCTTTAACATATATAATGTCCCAAGGTGTTTCACAGGGGCGTTATCAAACAAAATTTGGCACCAAGCCACATAAGGAGATATTAGGACAGATGACCAGAAGGTTGGTCAAAGAGGTAGATTTTAAGGAGTGCCTTAAAGGACAAGGCAAGGCATGGCCACCAATTGTGGAACAATTAAAATCGAGGATGCACAAGAGGCCAGAATTGGAGGAATGCCGAAATCTTGGAGGGTTGTAGGGTGGGACAAGGTCACACATTTTTAGAGGGGCGAGGTCATGGAGGGATTTGAAAACAAGGATGAACATTTTAAAATTGAGGCATTGCTTAACTGGGAGCCAATGTAGGTCAGCAAGCACAGGTGTGATGGATAAATTGGACATGGTGAAAGTTAGTCTATCCATTTATTTATCCAGCTATCTCTATATCTATCAATCATCTATCTATTTATCTATCAATGTATTGACCTCGATCTTATGTTAAAAGTCTTGCATTTAGTGCGCAGTTTCTATGCACATGGCACTTCCTCTAATAGTTGCCAGTCACTCTATGTTTTCTATTACAGTTATCTGTCATACTTTGTCAAAAGTAAACAACAGCAGCCAGAATTCAAGAGATATGCAATGAAGGGATCAAAAGTGAGCCATGTGGCTAGAAAACTGCTGATAAAAAGAAATTGTGAAACAATGCAGTTTTTTCAGTAACTGAAATTTCTATGGTTGAAAGTAAGATTTGGAAAATAAAGAAGGCATTAAAATTGCATATTTCACAATAACATGGATATACATAACGATAAAGTGGTCTTTTCCATCTTTGAATAACTTTATTAATGTTTTTCCATGAAGACCTCAAACTGTGGAAGAAACTAGAGCAAAATAAATCAAACTTCCTCGGATGAGTACTCACAAACTACTTTATTAACTTGTGCACAAGGAGAACAAACACAGTAGAGCTCACATTGAGACTCAGTGCGATGTTCTAAAGAATTACAGTCAAACAGTGGCAATTATACTATTCTGCAACCAATAATCTTACAACAATATTTCAATCCTTAATTTGCATTCTAAAGCACCAATAATATTACAATTTAATTCTTGCTCTAAACGAATAAGATACAGTAATTTTCAATCCTTCGTTTACATATCTATCTCACCATTGGCCTTGCAGCTGGTACAGCGCAACAACAGAAAGAGACATCAGGCTTCAACAACACTCTTCTTATCTCATCACCCAGACATGGTACATTCCGAAGGAACAGTTTTCGTGAGAAACATATTGACCAAGCAAACTCACACCCCTAGTCCAGGAATGGCTCACCTCAGGTTCCACACTAGCACAGGCACAATGGGCCAAATGGCCTCCTTCTATGCTGTCTGAATCAATGATATCATAGTCTGAGCATGTAAACTATAATAATTTTCCAGAATGCACCAGTACCAGTTTGGCAGGCAAATTGAAATAATAGTTTCAATATTAATCCCCTTACGAGCAGTGAGAAATTGGTTAAAATTTTTAAAATGTGGAATGAGAATATAAGAACATCTGAAATAGGAGCAGGTATAGGTCATTTGGTCTTTCGTGTCTGCTGCACCATTCAATAGGATCATGGCTGATCTTCTACCTCTACCCTATGTTCCTGCACTATTCCCAGGTCCCTTAATTGACTTAATACTCCCAAAAAACTATGGATCTCTGCTTTGAATATACTCAATGACTGAACATCCACAGCTCTCTTTGGTAGATAATTCCAAAGGTTCATAAACTTTTGAGTGAAGACCCACACCACTGTCCCCATCCCACTGCTTACATGTCTGTTGCCATTTTCACGGTAGTAGGTTTTATGGCATGGGAGTGTCCTGCTGTCGAGAGGCAGGACATTTCAGTAACATATTCACTGTGGGAGCATTATTTTACTTTAACAGTTGCTGCATGGATTCCCAGGGCTCAGGAAGCCTGATAGTAAAAGGAGGTGAGAGCTACCAGCCAAAGAAGTTAATTGCCTTTTGCAGCACTCCTTGTGGATTAGAAGGAGCAGGATGGCTCCACCCAGCTCCTCAAGGAAAGCCTTCGGCCTCCCCTCTGTCGATTGCAGAATCTCAACTCAACTGCTGCAAGTGCAAACCTTCACTCCTAAGCACTGATTTCCGGGCTTACCTCCACTCCTGATTCCCAAGGCCCCTCCCAAGGGCCCATGGCTGTGGCTTTCTGCTGCTGGTTTTCTGGCCTGGCTACTGGGCAGGCTGTAATTTTATTTGGCTGCTGAGCAGGAAACTGAAGTAAAAAATTAGAATGAGCTCCTGCAATTAAATGTGGCACGAACCTGGCTATGCCCGCCCTGATGCTTTCCCTAGCTGTTTTCACCCTCCCCACGTACTCTCCCTTCCTACCCGTAAATACCATTTTCAGTGTCTCTCTTTAGCTGTTAGCAGTATATAGAAACATAGGAACAGGGGTAGACCACTTAGCCCCTCAAACCTGTTCCGCCATTGAAGAGATCATGGCTGATCTGTGGCCTAACTACATATTCCCAATTCTGCCCCATATCCCTTAATACCTTTGGCTAACAAAAATCTATCAATCTCATATTAGAATTAACAATTGATCTCATATCAATTGTCCTTTGTGGAAGAGAGTTCCAAACTTTTACTACACTTTGTGTGTAGAAGTGTTTCCTAATTCCACTTCTGAAAAGTCTGGCTGTAATTTGTAAACAATATCCCGCAGTCCTAGACTCCTCAGTCAGCATAAATAGTTTCTCTCCATATGCCCTATTTAATTCCCTAATCTTGAAAGCTTCAATCAAATCACCCCTTAACCTTCTAAATTCCATGGAATACTACCCTATTTTGTGTAATCGGTCCTTGTAATTTAACCCTTGGAGTCCAGGTATCGATCTGGTAAATCTACACTGTAGTCTCTCTAAAATCAATGGCCGGAATTTTATGCCCCCCAAAGAGAGGGTATGGTAGCGGGGGGTGGGAGAGGCGGTTGGGTGCATGTAAAATGGAGTGGGAGGCTCGGGGGACCCTTCCAGACCTGCTCCCGCCTCCGCCGCCATTTTACACGGGGTAGCGGCGGCGGGAAACGGCCCACCCACTGCAGGTCAATCCAGGCCCTTAATTGGCCAATTGACGGCCACTTAAGGGCCTTTGCCCGCCGCCATGGGGATTTTACACTTTGCTGGTTGGACGGCCCAAGCCCGAGAAAAGCTGCCTGACAAAAGCAGATGGCTCTCTGAAGGCCTGGCAGGGGCGGAGGGGGGGGGAGCCTCCTGGTCAGGCACCCTGTGCCTGATGGAGGGCCGTCTCCGATGCCCCAACTACCCCCAATGTCCAGTATTCCCCTCGCCCCCCACCCCCGGCCCCAATTGACCACCCTTGCCTCGCCAAGTCCGACCAATTACCCCCGGTGAGGCCCCTAAAACGTACCTCTTCCTGGAGCTGTCCTTCCTCTTCTTTGTGAAGCTGGGCTGCAGTCCCAGCAGTGGCCACCGCTCCCTGTGGCACTGCTGGAACTAAGAGTTGCTGGCCCACTGATTAGCCAGCAGCTCCATTAGGCGGGACTTCCTGCTTCAATGAGGTGGAAGTCCCGCCTCAGACCTATGAATGGCCTGGGGACTGTAAAATACGGACTGGATCCCTAGGCTGGGTGGACGAGGGATCGCCACCGACTTTTTGGTCGGTGAACAGCTCACTTCCGATGAGGGTAAAATTCAGCCCAATATATCCTCTTTTTTTTTTCCTCTTAAGGTGTGGTATGCACAACAGTTCACAGTACTCTTGTTGTGGTCTAACCAGGGCTTTGTATAGCTGCAGCATAACTTCTACCTACTTGTGTTCTCATCCTCTGGATATAATGGCCAGTGTTCCCTCAACTTTTTTGATTATTTTCTGTACCTGTTCCTGGCATTTTAGTAATCTATTTACCTAGACTTCCAAGTCTCTTTGGACCTCTACTATTTCTAGTTTTTCATCATTTAGAAATTACCCTGTTCTATCCTTTTTAGGTCCAAAACGCATGACCGCACATTTGTCTACATTGAATTTCATTTGCCATTCACTTAATCTGGTTATAAATCTTTTTTATAATTTGCTATCTAATTTGTCACCCTTTGCTGTTCTTTGTATCTTTCCCATTTGCCAAATCTATACTAATTTTTGTGTTCTTGTATACTTTTTCTTTTGTTGTCTCTTATCTCTTTAGTTCTTCACAATTTTTATTTTTGTTAAATAGAGCTCTTGCCGTTAAGGGGTTTAAACTGGTTCTGTATCACATTAAATTCTTTTTTGAATACCTCCCACTGATCTTCTGTTGTTTGACTGTGGACAGTCTCTGTTTCATTTTGTTGAAGTCAGCCTTACCTAAATTTAGAATCTTAGTAGCTGTATATTTTTAAGAAAATTTGTTTTTTTAAAAGAACCATTATCCACAAGAGATCTTACAAAAATGGAATATCTTTTATAAACTTTTCTGTCATATTTCAATGCTCCATTTCAACATCCCTCGTACTTCAGTGTCAGTCATCTATTTACAAAAATTCAGTTGTTATAGTTTAAGCTGATTAGATCAGATATATTTTCATGAAACAATGACATCACCACTCATAACTATTAACACTAAGAACAATTGTTCAATGAAAAGCAGAAATTAATTCAATGAAGTCAATGTATTTTTTCAAAGACGCTCTGTCATTTTTCTTTCTCACAAATTCGAATGGTTAAGCTTCTAACTAGTTACCTAACATAACAAAACATTACAAATTGCAAATTCTACAATAATGTAGTAAGTAATTTATATTTTATTAAAAATGAGGATAAATTTCAAAAACTTTTTATGGTAAAATTGTCAAATTAAAACTATCACCACTTACTTAGTTAAGAACATAGTTAGCTCAAAGAGAAAGAGATGAGATTTGAGCCCTTAAAAAAAAATTGTTTAGAGAAAATCTATCTTTCTCAGTGCAAATTTAAAGCCTGTATTTGCATAGGTTATCACATTATTTTAATTGATTCAAATTGTTCCAAACAATTTTATTTTTTACTTCAGTAGCAAAGAGGCTGCTGAAATAGAAACCGATCAATAGAGAGAGAGAGAGAGAGAGAGATAAATAGAGGAAAGCGTTTAGAACATCTGTGTTTTTTTATTGTTTGCAATCAGAATTCAAAAGCAATCATTATTTACATAAACAATTTCTGCAATTAGTAAGAGCTAAAGCTAATTATTTTGCAGGAGTCAATCAAAAAACAGCTTTCGTTACTGTTTCTGAGCCAAAGTCTTCCATGTTTATTTTTAAAATCTTTCACTAGAGATATGCATACTTCCATGCTCCAGCACCAACGAGGAAACAATATAAAGAATGAACTTTTGAACACATTCTGAGCTGACATAATAAACAATGTATGTCCTACGGGTGGTTTCTCTGCTTGCAGTCGCACCATGCAATCCTGGGGAATTTATGATTATTAGAATAGCATGTGTCTGCTTACTGTTAGTACTGCAAAAAACAAATCCATTTAATTTCCAAGAGCTCATCAGTTACTAATTCTGGTATATTTGTTTCAAAATTCTTTCCAGATTTTTCTGTTCTCTGTGCTGCTAGATACTGAGATTCTGCCCTTAATGCTGCAAACTCTACCCATCACCCAGCTCCCCCAATTTACCAAGAAGCAAAGTTCCTCCTCTGCATTGCTGCTAAATCACATGACCCCCATACAAACTGGCCCAAAGCCAAAGATCCCCCCATGCTGCTAAACACCAGGACCTCCACCAAAGTGCTACCAAATGCCAGGCAGCACCACCTTAGTGCTATCAAACCTCATAATGTCTATCTCATCTTGTCAAATGACAGAACTCCTATCCCATTTTTGACAAATCCCAAGGCAGCCCTGGCACTGAAAGCAGAACCGCCACTGGTTCTAATTTCCATGGTGCCCTGTCCTCTGTACTGCGAAACACCAAGCACCTAACTCTAATCTGAAGCATCATGTCTACCTTCTTGTTGACATCCCTCTTTATAAAGTGATAAAAAATGAGTTCATAAGTAATGCAAAAGATAATTGGTTTAACCATTTCTTGTAACATAATGCCTAAGACACCGTTAAATATCCCAGAATACTATGTCATAAGACGCTATTTGACTTTTAAATCATGATAAATCAATGGCATTATATTGTAAGACATAACACCTTTGTTGTAAAAAGCAAGACCACCAACTCTGAATGCACAATACCACAGGAATAGTACAGCTGGCATACATTGCTGTGCCATTTTCACCTGCTTGGTTATTGTAGCAGTTGAATAAATATATATTTTTTATTTAGAGATACAGCACTGAAACAGGCCCTTCAGCCCACTGAATCTGTACTGACCAACAACCACCCATTTATACTAATCCTACATTAATTCCACATTCCCTACTACATCCCCACCATTCTCCTACCACCTAACTACACTAGGGGCAATTTACAATGGTCAATTTACCTATCAACCTGCAAGTCTTTGGCTGTGGAAAGAAATCAGAGCACCTAGTGGAAACCCACATGGTTACAGGGAGAACTTGCAAACTCCACACAGACACTACCCAGAACTGAACCCAGGTCACTGGAGCTGTGAGGCTGCAGTGCTGACCACTGCGCCACTGTGCCGCCCAAATAGCTCACATACAAGCCACCAAGTAGCAAACAGTAATGGTGGGGATGTAGTAGGGAATGTGGAATTAATGTAGGATTAGTATAAATGGGTCGTTGTTGGTCAGTACAGATTCAGTGGGCTGAAGAGCCTGTTGAGAACCATCAATCCTGAAGATAAAAAAAAGTGTAGAAAGTTAATGGTCACAACAGCTACCTATACAAAAAAAAGTATAATCCCATCTTAACACTCAAAATAGGCTTTCCAAAATTCTTTTGGCTGCTCTCTGTTTTCTTGGTAGTTGAAACATATAAAATAAGCTTGAAAATAAGATTTCTAATATAATAAAACTTAAAGTATATATTTCCTCAATAACAATAAAATTTGTTAAGAAAATTATTTTTTGTGTCTCTGAGTGTGAAACTGCATTATTTTTGAGGCCTGGCAGCTGAGGGCACTTAACAAATCTTAGCAAACATCTGTTCCTGGCATTCGCATTATGTCACAGTCTGAGTGTCTGCACTGTGGAGCAGTTCTCAACATGCATCACTTTCATTTTCAACAGCTAAGTTGTTCCCTGCTACTCTAAGCCTGAGATTGTGGAAGTAATAAGAAATGTGTTTGCTTCGGACATCCAAACAAGCTCAAGCATAAACTTTGGAACATCTTTGGAGGCAGGTTTTGACAAAGAAGCTATTTTCAAGAATGTATCATTACTTTTGACAGACTGATACACGATGTGAGTGAGGGAGAGAGAGGGGAAGCATAATGTGTGTGAATGAGGCAGGCAAAGAGAGTATCAGAGGCAGACAGAGACAAAGGGCTGAATTTTATGGGCCCCTTGACACCACTGGTTGTGGCGCGGGGGCCAGTAAAATGCTGCGGGGAGAGGCCTGCCTTGACCCACGACGTCGAGAAGGGCCTGCAGCATATTACCAGCGGCAGCAGGTGTGGCACCGCACCCCCCCACCCAACCCCCTAACCCCCCCCGCCGCCCGGCGGCGGGCCTTTCATCAGCTTATTTAAATTAACAACTAAAATATGTAAATAAACTTACCTGCAGGCGGCGGCCATCCCACGCCAATTTTATGGCCTCTGTGCAGCCTTCGCGCGCCTTCGGAACTCCAGTACGGAATTCCGGGCAACAGCCTGGTGGGGAGGGGGAAGTGATAAAATTTTCAGGGCGGGAGGAGCGGGGAGAACACTTTGTATTGGCTGTGGGGATGGTGGGAAGGGGTTAAAGGGTAAATGTTAGAAGGTTGGGGGAGAAAGTTCGGGTAGAGAATAAGGTGAGATTTGTTCATATCGTGCAATGAAAAGACCATTGCGGGCGTTGGAGAAGAGTTTCCATCACCTAAGTATGTATTCAATAAAAATTTATTATAATGCACCTTTAAAAATTTAAATTTTTGCTAAAGGCTTAAAGCCCACGAATGGTGGAGCACTCATAAAATTCAGCCCAAAGAATGCAACTGATAGAGATAGAGAGCCAAGCAAATAGTAATAGAGAGAAGCAAAGATAGAGAAAGGGAGCCTGGCAGAGGGAAACAGACAGAACCTGACAGCATAAGAGACAGAAATAGACAAAGAAAGATGGTGAAAGAGAGATCCAAAAACTGGGAGAGAAACAAGAAGTAACAGATATACAGTAACAAATAAACAGACAGACACTGAGGACAGGATCTTCTCAGAAGGGGTCAAGTCCTGGCATCATGGAGTTTATCGGGTGGTTAGCATACTTGGGTGGGAGACTGGGCTTCCCCTGCGACATTGTCAGGATGAAGCAATTAAAAGCCAGTAGGAGGGGGAGGCAGCCAATTAAGGAAGGTGGGTGGGCCTTCCCCGCTGCTGGCCCAATCAGAGGACTGGCAGCTCTGTAGCTTCAGAAGCGCCACTGAGAGAGGTGGCCGCTACTGAGGCAGCAATAGAAACGTGAGGGTAACCTCCATTTTTAGGGGTCCTCTTCGGGGTGGCAAAGGGTTTTTTTTTGCCAGCTCCGATGGCCCCCACTTGAAAACCTGGAGTAAGGTCGCCCCATGCAGCTAGCGGCCTCCCCACATGGTGGCACTTTGCCCTTAATTGGACCTTTAATTATTTAAATTGGCCACCCTCCTCCGGTTGGTGGGCAACTGAACTGTTGGCGTTCCTGCCACTGGGAAACTTCCCCAGTGGCATGACTGCATTAGAGAACCGTCCCGGCGCACCCACCTCCCAGCCTGTTGCCCAGGAGCTGGTAAAATCTCGGCCTGAGGGTCAGTAATCTTGCTGCTCCATTAACTCCGTTCATGCTGCTGGTGCCATTTGGAAAGGCGCTTATTTCTTGGTGTTCAAAGTGCAAGAGACCCCTTTTGATATATAAATCAGGGCCCTCAGAGCCAGACTGCCATGTCAGGTTGGAAGTGTTGCCATGGGACCCCACCTTCTGTGATTGTGACTCCGTCCACACTTACCTTGCTGATGGCCGGGGCGGCTCAATCATGGCAAGCCCACAGCTCATCACTCTGATGCAAATGAAGCTCGGGCCTCAAAACCATGGTTGTCCCTTTGCTATGGGTATGAGTGACTGGCTGGTGCACTCCAATAGTTGATTGACTGAAAATCAAAATTGCCCCCATGTATGAGTGAGGGAGGTTGTGGAGAGCAACATACAGGGCTGAATTTTGTTGAGGCTGTGATGGCCGCAATGGCAGGCCAGAAAGCAGGGACCAACCTTACCTAGGCCGTTTCCGGTACCCCAACCCATTTCTGTGGCCGGGCGCCTGTCCCTTTAAGGGTGGAGATCCTGCCTTCAAGAGTTGCTGGCCAATCATAGTGGTGGCCACGGCTGGGACTGGCACAGCCTGGAGCAGCACCATTGATGCCACCTTGGAACTGCACAAACTTTAAACTATAACTCTTCCCACCATCCCCTACACCCATGGTGTTAATTTGACACCCCCCCACGCCTAACCCCCCCACCCCCCCACACGGAGTAACTTACCTCCTCCCCCCTCCCCACCAGTTTTGTATTTTCATTTCCCTGGACAGATATCTGAAGGCGCGGGAATGCCGGCTGTCGGGGTGAAGATCGCAGCTGGACATCAGGAGGCGACGTAAGTTTATTTAAATTAATTATTGTCCCGAGGCCCAGAGGCGGGGAGGCCACCATGGAGCCTCACTGCTGCCGGGACGAAAGGGGTGGGCCCTGCCGGTGTCGAGGTCCATGGAGGGCATCATCCAGGGTCATTGAATCCCGACGTCGAGGGCTCCTTAAAATCCAGCCCAGAGAGTCAGAGATAAAACACATCAGCTGCATGTTGTAAAATGCCATATTGTGTTACAATCTATATACAGGGCATAATGTCAAAGTTTGGTGATGACATGAAACTCAGCAATATAGTAAACTGTGAGGAGGATAGTAACAGACTTCAGGAGGACATAGATTGGTGAAATAGACAGACACATGATAAAGGCGAGTCAGTGGACATGGTATACTTGGATTTTCAGAAGGCTTTTGATAAAGTCCCCCACAGGAGGTTGGTTAGCAAAATTAAAGCACATGGGATAAAAGGTAATGTACTGGCATGGATTAAGGATTGGTTAACAGGCAGAAAGTAGAGAATAGGAATAAACGGGTCACTCTCGCATTGGCTGGCTGTGACGAGTGGGGTACTGCAGGGATCAGTGCTTAGGCCCCAGCTGTTTACAATATATATTGAAAAAGAGAGAGAGAGAGAGAGAGAGAGACAGGAAAAAGAGAGCGAGCAGCAGGACAGGGAGAGAGAGCTTTCCAAAAGGAATGTGAAGAAACAGAAAGACAGGAGAGGGACAGAGAGAGGCAAGAGAGAGAGAGGGTAAGAATATTCCAGAAAGAATCCGAAGAAAGAGAGTTAAGGTGGCTTGAGTTAACTAGGGGGCGACAGAGTAACCTTAGTGAAAGCATGACCAATATGGAGGAGCAGAATTCAGGGCTGGGTACAAGATTGCTAAAAATCACTCAATTAATTCCAAAATTCAATGAAGAAGATGTGGAAGCGTTTTTCGTGTCTTTTGAGAAACTGGCAAGGCAGCTAAAATGGCCAGCTGAGACCTGGTCTCTCTTATTGCAAAGCAAACTAACTGGAAAAGCCTATGAGGTTTATTCCTTGTTCATCAAATTATGAACTGACCAAAAGTGCTATCCTCGGGGCATATGAATTAGTACCCCGAGGCCTATCGCCAAAAGTTTAGAACTCTCAAAAAGCAAGCCAATCAAGCTTATTTGGAGTTTGAAAGAAGTAAGCAGCTGGCTTTTGACCAGTGTCTGAGGGCTTTAAAAATACAACTCAGCTATGAGACTGTCAGAGAAGTAATTCTGTTAGCGGAATTTAAAAACTCTCTCCCATTCTCAATAAAGACTAATGTAGAGGAGCAGCAGGTTCAGGGAGCCCAGCAAGTGGCCGTTCTGGCCTATGAGTTTGCTTTAATTTATAAGTCAGTTTCCCTAATCACCCCCACAAATCCGAAAAGGACAAAGGGTGGGAAGGTGATATCCACTCAGGCAGTCCTGGAAGAGAAAAGAAAGCAGAAGCCATGGGGAGCCCTCCTCAGGCCTAAAAGCAAGGTGCTGTGAGCAAGAGTGAGACCCAGAGACCTGAGTGCTTCCATTGTAATAAGGCAGGGCATTTAAAAGCTGACTGCTGCAAACTAAAGGGGAAACTGGTCAGGTTAATCACCCGCTCAGTGCTGATTGAAAACACAGAACAAGCTGTGGCTTTGACTGAAGTAATGGTGCAACCCAGGAAGCTTACTACAGCCAGTGCAGGAAAAGTTAATAGGATTACTGAGGGTTATCAGGGTTTTGTATTTGAAGGGAAAGTTACCCCATATCCCTTGAGTGGGGCAAGCAAGCCCAAAATAATTTTCAGGGACTCAGGGGCCACCAGATCCCTTTTACTGGGAAAAGACCTGACCTTTTCCCCCAGAGAGTGCAGGGAACATCAGAATGGTGGTGAATGGTATTGGAGGGCAGTGTATGCCTGTACCTGTACACTGGGTGCACCTGGAGTATGACCTAGTTTCGGGGCTGATGACCATAGGGATTGTCCCTAGTTTGCCTGTGGATGGGGTTGACCTGCTCCTAGGTAATAATCTGGTGGGGGTGAAGGTGGTAGCCCCCCCAGTAGTGAAAGAAAGACCGCAGGAGATCAGAGAGACAGGGCAGTGACAGGAGATGGTCCCCTGCAGAGTTTCTGAATGTGTAATTGATCAGGCCATGATCAAACCAGCTCCTCCAGAGGAGACTGCATTGGCACTGCAGGCAAATGACCATGAGGTCTGCCTGTCCAAGACTTTCTTTGGAAAGTTAGGAGACCCAGGGAATGAATTAAATGTAAAAGCAAAATACTGCGGATGCTGGAAATATGAAATGAAAACAAGAAATGCTGGAACGACTCAGCAGGTCTGGCAGCATCTGTGGAAAGAGAAGCAGAGTTCACGTTTCAGGTCAGTGACCCTTCTTCGGAACCGACGTTCGAAGTACCACAGGAGCGTGCAGCCAAGTCTACACAAATACCTGCAGGCAGGAGTGTCCCAGAGAACAAAGGGGAGAGTAACAAAGACTCCTCCCCCACAGTCAAAGGAAAAGGCCATCCCCTGAACTCAAAAGTCTTTGCAAAGCAGCTCTGGCACCCAGAACAGACCCTTTTAATAAGCTTTAAGATTGGTGAATGAATGGAAATGAATGAGAGAAATACATGGTTTTTCTTTCTGTATCTTATATTTCTATTAAACTCTGTAATGAAATGCACCATTTTTCTTCAAATTGTGTTTTATTCCCTGGGTGTGGAGGTGTCAGGCAAACCCCCTATCTGCCAAGGCTAAGGCACACATTATTTCTCCACATGAACATTAAAACTTAAAATAGCAAGCCCCTGACTGGAAAGACATTTGCATAGTAACTGACCGACAGTGTTGGAACAATGGGGACCCAATCATTGCTTCCCCCATACACAGAAGAAGTGGTCAGACCAGTTTTGGTCACATGACTGACTGACTGTTGGAGGTTTTGAATTTGAACTTCCAACAGAGGATTTGAACTGAGAAAGCCATGTGCTCCCGGTTGGAACAGAACCTCCTCTCCAGTCCTGCCTACCTCCATCTCTTTCCCACAGAACTGAATCTTGTGAAAACACGTGAACCTCAAAGAGAGAAAAGTATCCTATGTGAACAAGGTTTAAGAAGAACACTGGGTCCTGACGAACAGCAATACTACCTACAATCAAGTGAGTTTGAAGCACAGTAAACAAGAAACTCTTCTGATATTGCCTCAACCCCTCTCTACTATATATTCCTCTCCTCTTTTCTCCTCTATTTGCATGTGTGTATCACATGTGCATGCTAGCGTGGGCACGTCATCTATCCATAGGTGTTAACCGTATTAGAGTTGAAGTTTAAGGTTCAATAAATTTCACGTTTCTTCTTTAAACCTGAGAAAGCCTGTCTATACTTATTTCTTTTCCTTATAATTGAAAAGCTGTGAACAAGGATTCACAAAGGGGGAGCTCAAAACACAATGTGTTTAAAATTTAACCCTGTTACAATAAGACCAGGTGAAGACTGTAACAGACCCCTTGACACCTCTCTCACCTGGTCGTAACAATATCAATGATTTGGATGTGGGAACCAAATATAGTATTTCCAAGCTCGCAGTTCACACAAAACTAGGTGGGAATGTGTGTTGTGAGGAAGATGCAAAGCGGCTTCAAGGGGATTTGGATAGACTTTGTGAGTGGGCAAGAACGTGACAGATGGAATATAAAGTGGAAAAATGTGAGGTTATCCACTTTGGTAGGAGGAATAGATGTGTAGGGTATTAAATGGTAAGAGATTAGAAAGTGTAGATGTACAAAGGGACCTGTGTGTCCTTGTCAATAAGTCACTGAAAGCTAACATGCAGGTGCAGCAAGCAATTAGAAAGGCAAATGGTATGTTAGCCTTTATCGCAAGAGGATTTGAGTACAGGAGCAATGAAGTCTTGCTTTAATTGTATAGAACCTTGGTTAGACCACACTGTATGCAGTTTTGGTCCCCTTACCTTAGGAAGGATATTATTGCCATAGAGAGAGTGCGACGAAGATTCACCACTCTTGTTCCCGGGATGGCGGGACTGTCCTATGAAGAGAGATTGGGCAACTGGGCCTGTATTCTCTAGAGTTTCGAAGAATGAGAGGTGATCTCATTGAAACCTACAAAATACTTCAAGGGATCAACAGGATAGATACAGCTAAGATGTTCCCCTGGTTGAGGGTCTAATACCAGGGGACACAATTTCAAAATAAGGGGGAAACCACTTAGGACAGAGATGAGGAGAAATTTCTTTACTCAGAGGGTTGTGAATCTTTGGAATTCTATACCCCAAGGGCTGTGGAAGGTCAGTCATTGAGTATGTTTAAAGCAGAGATTGACAAATTTCTAAATACAAATGACATAAGGGGATATTGGGATGGTGTGGGAAAAAGGCATTGAAGTGGATGATGAGCCATGATCATATTGAATGGTGGGGCAGGCTCAATGGGCTGAATGGCCTACTCCTGCTCCTATGTTCCTATGTCTTATGTTCCTGTGACAGATGACATTTAATGCCGAGAAGTGTGAAGTGATTCATTTTGGTAGGAAGAATGAGGAGAAGTAATATAAAGTAAATGGTACAATATTAAAGCAGGCACAGCACAGAGACACAAATGCAAAATACTGCCGATGTTTGAAATCTGAAATAGAAACAGGAAGTGCTGGAAATACTCAGCAGGACATGCAACATCTGTTGAGAGAGAAACAGGGAGGAGGTCCTGGAATGAAAGTGAGTGGATTCGGGCTTGCCGGGGCCACTCAGGCAGGCCCCGCGATGGGGTGGGGGTGGGGGGCCGTCATTAATGAGGGCAGGAGGGGCAATTGCTGCTGGGAGGGGCTCTCTGCGGGCCACAGAGCGGCCAAGTAGGAGGACTCCATTCCGAGCTTGCTAGGAGGCTACCAGGTTTTACCTGGCGGTGTCTTCACATGGCGACAGGCCCCTTTTACTTTGGCTAAATGCCAGTGGGGCCGAAAGTGGTTCTTTAATGGCTTAATTGGCATCCCAGCAGGCTTTCCATCCGCCACTGTGCCTGCCACAGACAAATGGCATGGGGGAACAGGACATGGTAATGCACCCTCCCAATGCCACCCCACGCCATTTTGTTTGCCCCCCCCCCGCCTCCCAGCTTATCGCCAAGGGTGGGATAAAATCCAGGCCAATGTTTCAATTCAATAACCTTTCATCATGCAGGGGGAGCTGGGGTATACACACACAAATCTTTGCAGGTGGCAGGACAAGCTGAGAAGGCTGTTAAAACAGCAAATGGTATCCTTGACTTTATAAACAGAGGCATAGAGTAGAAATGTAAGGAAATTAAGCTAAATGTTTATAAATCATGATTAGACCCCCAGTTGGAGTATTTTGCCCAATTCTGGGTGCCACATTTTAGGAATAATGTCAAGGTCTCAGAGAGTGTGCAGAGAATATTTACTAGAATGAGGAACTTCAGTTATGTGGACAGACTGTAGAATTGCTCTCCTTAAAGCAGAAGGCAGCTAAGGTGAGATCTAATGGAGGTGTTCAAAATCATGAGTGGTTTTGATAGAGTAAATAAGGAGAAGCTGTTTCCAGTGGCAGAGGGGTCAGTAACTGGACAATGAAGGTTTAAAGTAATTGGCAAAAGAACCATGGGTGGGGTGAGATGAGGAGAAATCTTTTTATGCAGTGATTTCTGATGATCTGGAATGCACTGCCTGAAAGGGTTGTGAAAGTAGATTCAATAATAACTTTCAAAAGGGAATTCATAAATACTTGAAGTGAAAAATTTGCAGGGCTATGGGGAAAGAGTAGGGGAATGAGACTATCTGGATAGCTCCTTCAAAGAGATGGCAGAGGCATGATGGGCCAAAGGATGTCATTGTGTGCTTTCTGTTGTTCTATGAATATACAAACAGAAAACACCAGAAAGTAAGTTTCTAGCAGATTGTTATGTTGTCTGGCCATTCAGTTGGCAAGAGTTCAGCTCATAGTTATGCTTTAAAATTTGTTTGAACTGAATTGCCAGTAACCAGAGAAAATGCCAACTGTATGAGTGGATGTTACATTAGCTAGTTAGATGATTTCCTTCATTCTTGAGCAGGTTGACAAATGTAAGCATGGGAACTTTAAAGCACAAATTGAAGTAGCATAGCATGTGCTCCTATCTTTATTAAACAGCATATCCTCTGACTTATCGTGAGGAATGGACAGGGGATCCAATACTCGATCTCTTGTGATGCTACACGACTATGTCAGAGAATAGCGACCAAGAAATTCCTCGGATGTGGTCATACTCCACCAGGCTTATTTTGCTGGATGTGCAGCAGAAATCCTGTTTATTGCACAAATGCTGTCAAGGCAAGAGTCACTTCACAGGAATTTCCTGGTCATATCCTCTCTTTTTCATATTGCTATTTCTCTCTGTCTTCTTTTCTGTTTGTGTCTCTCTCTTTCTCTTCCTGCTTTGCATTGCTTATTCCTCTTTGGGTGGAAGGTGATGGATAGTATGGCATTGTACCATGGGGAAACAAACCACCAACTACTGCATTTGAGGTGGTGGTTCCCAGGAATATCTGACCTTTAGTTGCTTCCTTTGCATCTCCTTCCAATAACTTGTGCTTTCACAATCATCCTTATCCCTATTGTGTTTTCTACCATTTCACTTTTTCACTATACCCTTTCCTTCCTATCAGCTCCGCACTCCTAACATTAGTTCCATCTCAGCATCTTTGGGCTACTCACTCAACCCCTCTATGTTTCCCATCCCCTTGCTCTGTTGTCACACACCTTATACTGTATCCACTACTCTCCACTACTATTGCCTTACCTGCTCCTGCTCTTGCTCCTCCCCACCTGACAGGGAGCCAAGCCTACTGTCAATCAGGCTGGTTTCTGGTTGAAGAATCTGTTGAAAAAGAAAGAAGCATGGTGTAGAGTTAAGTGGGGGTGGTGGGTGGTGGTGGGGCTGGCCAAAATTCATCCCCCTGCTTACACAATCCATCACAGTAAATATCGAGGCCTTTGTTTCACTGTTGTAAGGAATTAGTATTTGTCTTTTCTAACTGTCAAGAGAACACAGGTCTGATAATTAGTTGACTTCAAAACTTAACTGCTGTTTTTCAAAATTAAACTATTAGCATGAAGAAAGACATGCTCTTGTTTTATTCTCCCTTGCTCACTTCTGCCCTTCTCTACCTGTCCCTTTGCCATTTTCCCGACACTGGCTCTGTCTCCCAGCTTAATACACTTTCTGAAGTTCACAGAACACACAAAAATGTTTATAATTAGTACACTGCCATTTTTCACATTTGCTCACACAAACACATATGCACACACACGTAAACATTTACAACTTGCATCTAGGTAGTGTTTTGCAATTCATTTTTCAATTATTAAACTTTCTTCGACATATATTTTGCATCACATGTGCATTACTTGGCTGAAATGTCATTCACATAACAGCAACAAATCATAACTGAACAGGTAGACAATGTACCAATTACAGGCAGGAAAATTGGGTACAAAGAACAAAGAACAGTACAGCACAGGAACAGGCCATTCGGCTCTCCAAGCCGGCGCCGATCTTGATGCCTGCCTAAACTAACACCTTCTGCACTTCCGGGGCCCATATCCCTCTATTCCCTTCCTATTCATATATTTGTCAAGATGTCTCTTAAACGTCATTATCGTATCTGCTTCCACCACCTCCCCTGGCAGCAAGTTCCAGGCACTCACCACCCTCTGTGTAAAACACTTGCCTCGCACATCCCCTCTAAACTTTGCCCCTCGCACCTTAAACCTATGTCCCCCAGTAACTGACTCTTCCACCCTGGGAAAAAGCTTCTGACTATCCACTCTGTCCATGCCGCTCATAACTTTGTAAACCTCTATCATGTCGCCCCTCCACCTCCGTCGTTCCAGTGAAAACAATCCGTGTTTTTCCAACCTCTCCTCATAGCTAATGCCCTCCAGACCAGGCAACATCCTGGTAAACCTCCTCTGTACCCTCTCCAAAGCCTCCATGTCCTTCTGGTAGTGTGGCGACCAGAATTGCATGCAATATTCTAAGTGTGGCCTAACTAAGGTTCTGTATAGCTGCAACATGACTTGCCAATTTTTATACTCTATGCCCCGACCGATGAAGGCAAGCATGCTGAATGCCTTCTTGACTACCTTATCCACCTGCGTTGCCACTTTCAGTGACCTGTGGACCTGTACACCCAGATCTCTCTGCCTGTCAATACTCCTAAGGGTTCTGCCATTTACTGTATACCTCCCACCTGCATTAGACCTTCCAAAATGCATTACCTCACATTTGTCCAGATTAAACTCCAGCTGCCATTTCTCCGCCCAAGTTTCCAACCGATCTATATCCTGCTGTATCCTCTGACAATCCTCATCATTATCCACAACTCCACCAACCTTTGTGTCGTCCGCAAACTTACTAATCAGACCAGCTCCATTTTCCTCCAAATCATTGATATATACTACAAACAGCAAAGGTCCCAGCACTGATCCCTGCGGAACACCACTAGTCACATCCCTCCATTCAGAAAAACACCCATCCACTGTTACCCTCTGTCTTCTGTGACCGAGCCAGTTCTGTATCCATTTTGCCAGCTCACCTCTGATCCCGTGTGACTTCACCTTTTGCACCAGTCTGCCATGCGGGACCGTGTCAAAGGCTTTACTAAAGTCCATATAGACAACATCCACCGCCCTTCCCTCATCAATCATCTTCGTCACTTCCTCAAAAAACTCAATCAAATTAGTAAGACACGACCTCCCTTTCACAAAACCATGCTGTCTCTCTCTAATAAGTTCGTTTCTTTCCAAATGGGAGTAAATCCTGTCCCGAAGAATCCTCTCTAATAGTTTCCCTACCACTGACGTAAGGCTCACCGGCCTATAATTTCCTGGATTATCCTTGCCACCCTTCTTAAACAAAGGAACAACATTAGCTATTCTCCAGTCCTCAGGGACCTCACCTGTAGCCAATGAGGATGCAAAGATTTCTGTCAAGGCCCCAGCAATTTCTTCCCTTGCCTCCCTCAGTATTCTAGGGTAGATCCCATCAGGCCCTGGGGGCTTATCTACCTTAATGCTTTGCAAGACACCCAACACCTCCTCCTTTTTGATAATGAGATGACTGAGACTATCTGCACTCCCTTCCCTAGGCTCATCATCCACCAAGTCCTTCTCCTTGGTGAATACTGATGCAAAGTACTCATTTAGCACCTTGCCCATTTCCTCTGGCTCCACGCATATATTCCCATCTCTGTCCTTGAGCGGGCCAACCCTTTCCCTGGTTACCCTCTTGCTCTTTCATTATGTATAAAAAGCCTTGGGATTTTTCTTAATCCTGTTTGCCAATGACTTTTCATGACCCCTCTTAGCCCTCCTAACTCCTTGCTTAATTTCCTTCCTACTGTCTTTATATTCCTCAAGTGCTTCATCTGTTCATAGCCTTCCAGCCCTTACAAGTGCTTCCTTTTTCTTTTTGACTCGGCTCACAATAACCCGTGTTATCCAAGCTTCCCGAAACTCGCCAAACTTGTCTTTCTTCCTCACAGGAACATGCTGGTCCTGGATTCTAATCAGCTGACGTTTGAAAGACTCCCACATGTCAGATGTTGATTTACCCTCAAACAACCGCCCCCAATCTAAATTCTTCAGTACATAAGCTTCTGATTAAAAACTACTAATGATGCATGAAAGCAACCAATCTGCAACATGAAGTCGATGAAATGCTCAAAATGTTTTCTGAAGATTATTTCAACTGCCATTTTAAAGTCTCGCCAGCTGCAAAACTGTCAAAATAAGAATTGCAGTACAATAAAGACATTAAAATTACATTTATACATCTGTAGTTTAAGTGTTTAGAATTACAGTAAATGCTTTGTTATCTGGCATGTGCTGGACCTGAGAGGTGCTGGGTAAGTAAAAATTCTGCTTAATCAAGAGTTGTACTTACCAAGGCGGGTGGAGATCTGAAGTTATTGCTGTGAGAGTGAAGGGTACCCAGAGACTGACATTGGGAACGCCGATTCATAATTTTTCCATAATCCTTCGAAGTCCGCGCATCAATATAGTACGTGGCAGAGTTCGCCCTTTCCAATGAGCCATCCCTGGTGGAGATCGAATCTGGAACTCTGGAGCAAAACGCATCTGACTGCAGGAACCAAGAATCCCATTATAGTGAATGAGGAACCAGTCACCGAGGCAAGGTAGCATTTCTAACCACAGATGGCAACCTTAATTCCTGCAGATATTCCAGATAATGGAGCTTGTCAGTTGGTAAAGGGCCAGATAAAAAAGCTTTTACCGTACTAGGACTTGGGCTGATGAGGTTTCCCAGAGCAATCATGGCAGTACACGAAGCATAACAAGATAGCAAACTATATCTCCCACCACATATTGGTGCCTACAACTCTAAGAATTACCATAATTGACAACAAAACTGGTCATTTCCAAAGCAGGCTAGGACTTGCTATTAATAAGCCCCACTTCTACTCTACCCCTCTGTCCAGGGATGGAGAAGCACTAACAGGACTAAGATTAAGGTAAACTATTTTCAGGGGTATTCAAAGTAACCACAACTTGATTTTTATGTATTAAAATTATTGGTACAAATCTCAATCATAAACTCCCGACTGTTTGTTTGAAAAAAAAATTCAATGGTTTGTTTCTTTAGCAAATGCAGCAGTTACATGTGTGGTAAATTAAAATTTAAACTTAATAATTTTGCATAGTTTCATCTGTAAGTTTTGTAATATGATTAAATTGATTATACTAGCTGCAGTTCTTGTACTATCTCAGAACTCAACCAGCAAAAAAAGAAATAGAATTTGTTTCAGTTCAAACTGGACTGTACTATTGATCAAGCTTGGAAGGAGGTTCTGAATAAAAGTTCTGAATTCAGACATAATTGTTTAAACAGAAACTTCTAATAACAATATAAGCACAAATTTCCTCAGGGCTTCTCCTACCACACTGCCATAACTTCTTGCACCTTGTGAGAAATGACCATCTAATAACCTTATAAAATCTTAAGAAAATTAATTGACTATTATAGTGTTATGACCAGGTGAGAAAGAAGTCTAGGGGTTCCCTTTCAGCCTTCACCTGGTCTTACTGTAACAGAGTTTTGTTTTAAACACACTGTGCTTTAGCTCCCCTTTGGTGAATACTTGTTCACCGCTTTCCAATTATAAGGCAAAGAAATAAGCACAAACAGGCTTTCTTCTTCTTGAAGAAGAAGAGTGAAATTTATTAAAACTTAAACTTAAACTCTAATTCAGTCAACGCCTACAGATAAACGCACACCCCACGCTAGCATGCATATGCGATACACACATGCAAATAGAGACAGAAAAGTGCAGAAGAAAAATAGTGGAGAGGTTTGAGGCAATCTCTGAAGAGGGGTTTTTGTTACTGTGCTTTGAGCTCGCTGTAGTCCCTGCTTGTAGGTAGATCTTGCTTTTCGTTGGGGCCTAGTATTCTTCTTAAACCTTGTTCACTGTAGGAGACTTTTCTCTCTCGGGGTTCTGTCTTCAATGGATTCTGAAGCTGGTGAGAGAGATGAGGGCAGACAGGATAGGTTGTGACCAACTAGCTACGAGAGGTCTTTTCAGTCCAGGAGCAAGCAGCTTTCTGAGTTCAAATTCTCTGTGGCAAGTTAAAAAAATAGCTGCAGCAGTCAGTTGGTCATGTGACTAAACTGGTCTGACCACGTCTGTTTGTATATTCGGCCATCTTAGCAGTTAACCTGGAATGCCAGCTCCTCCAATTTCAACGTCTGGTAATCAAAAGTCCATTGTGGATTGAATGTATCAGGGAATGGTCTTTTGTCCCTTTTAAGCACTGTGTGTAAATATGCAAATGTCTTTCCAGTCAAGGGTCTGGTGTTGCTTTCTTTTAAAAAGCAAGTTCTTTCTTTACTCCAGTAACAGTTTAGAAATCAATGTTCATGTGGTGAAACTAATGTGCCTCATTCTTGGTGGGTGGGGCCCTGCATGACAATAGAAATAGCTCTCTCTTATTTAGAAAGATTCTATGGCTGTCTGCAGGGCTGACAGACACAGGACAGTGTAGGCCAAGGATATGACTCTACCACAGGCTTTGAAACAAGACATTCCTAAAACTGATAAGATGGAATCTCGTACCCTCCCTGGACAAGTGTCTGACAGAAGTTTGCAAATGGTACCTTACAAGCGATAAGCCACAAGATGACTTCAGGAGCAGATTGATGGGCATGGGAAGGGTTTATTTTGAGTACCTGACCTCTGGTTATGGGCCAAATGGGATCAAACAAGTGACTGCCATAGGGTAAATCACCAGCCCTTGGAAGAAAAGTACATAAACTGGTGCTGGGAGGGGAAAGGGGCAGTCCTGATCAGGCAGAAGACGACTGGGAAAGAACCTCCTGACACCTTGGTCAGCTCGAGAAGACAAAGAAAACAGAGAAGAAGGCAGCAAACAGAACAGACAAGAGACTCCTAGCTCCAGCTGCAGAAATCAGCTTCATCCGTCTGTTAGCTCTCTGGATTCAGTAAACCTTTCTCACCTTGCACAGTCGTATGCTTTTTCTGTCTATTGAACCTATACATTATATTTAAGCTATTGCTTCTTTAAAACTGCTTTATAATCACATTATGAGCTCAACCCCCTTCTTTGAGTATCCCAAACCTAAATCTTACAACCTTCCAAACCTGTGACCTCTAACACCTAGAAGGACAAAGGCAGCAGAAACATGGGAACGCCACCAAGTTCCCCTCCAACCCACACACCATCCTGACTTGGAACTATATCGCCATTCCTTCGCTGTCGCTGGGTCAAAATCCTGGAACTCCCTTTCTAACAGCACTGTGGGTGTACCCACACCCCAAGGACTGCAGCGGTTCAAGAAGGCAGCTCACCACCACCTTCTCAAGAGCAATTAGGGATGGACAATAAATGCTGGCCTTGCTAGCAACACTCAAATTCCATTGAATGGGTAATACAAATTAGTAAAGAACGATGCACATTTATTTAATCTTTTCTAGCATTTAAAATATTTAATGGTTATGGCTATTAAAAAAAAATCTGGAACGCTCCCCCACCCCATGAGAGAGATAGGTCAGAATTTAATGTGGCTATTTAATGCAGGTATGGTGGCATCGGGGGATGGAGAAATGCCTCGGAACCTTCTGCCCAGAAATCCAACGTTGTGATGTTGGTTCCAGATTTTGTCAGCAGCGGGAAAGCACCAAGGTGGCAATGCCACCCCTACTTGATGGGAAGCTATTTTAAATTGCTGAGAGGCTGTTTATAATATATTTGCATCTCATTATTTTGGATTTAATGGTTGGCTGTTGATTTAGTGGACAGTGGGTGGCACTCACATGCCCTCGGATTTATGACCGTTAGAACTTGGCGGCAGCAAGGCAAGAAGCTTCAATGACTCGACAGAGAGCCAGATCTAGGCGTTGCTGCAGAGGTGAAGAGGGGTCCCAGCACGCCACTGTCGGGCTATGTTGTTTTGTGCTCTGCGAAGGGGATTGGGGTCTCGGGGCTCTGAAAGGGGGCTGGGGCTGCTGTATGCTCTGCAAGG
Source organism: Heterodontus francisci (assembly GCF_036365525.1). Classification (NCBI taxonomy): domain Eukaryota; kingdom Metazoa; phylum Chordata; class Chondrichthyes; order Heterodontiformes; family Heterodontidae; genus Heterodontus; species Heterodontus francisci. Next base: position 194,702,377 of record NC_090371.1, on the reverse strand, counting down.
GGCTTGGGGTGTTGTATGCTCTACAAGGTGGCTCGGGGTGTTGTATGCTGTGCAAGGGGGCTGGGGTGCTGTATACTCTGCAAGAGATCTTGGGGTCGCTGCAAGGGTTTTGTGTGGGTAAGCGATCCTGAAATGGGTTGCGAAACTATGGTGTGATATGTTTGTTCACACATGTGGGGAGGCAGTGGCATTCTGATAATGTCACTGGACTAGTAATCCAGAGCCCAAGCTCTGGGAACGTGGGCTCGAATACCACCATGGCAGATGGTAAAATTTGAATTCAATTAATAAATCTGGAATTAAGAAGCTAGTCTAATGATGACTATAAAACCATTGTCAATTGTTGTAAAAGCCCATCTGGTTCACTCATGTCCTTTAGGGAAGGAAATCTGCTGTCCTTACCTGGTCTGGCCCACATGTTACTCCAGACCCACAGCAATGTGGTTGACTCTTAACATGCCCTCTGAAATGGCCTAGTAAGCCACTCAGTTCAAGGGCAAATTTGGAATGGGTAATAAATGCTGGCCACATGCAACGACGCCCACATCCCACAAAAACAAAGAAAAAAAAATACAGCTGGAAGTGAGGGTCAGCTTTGGGTTAGGCTTTGAATTGGCATCAAGGACTCCACCAAGAGAATTGTTATTAGATCAGTTGCCAAGGCAGGGTAATTTCTGCATCAACAGGCCACTGTAGGCCCACAGGTCACCTGGCATGGGTCTCATACACCCTGTCTTTTTGGACCCCTGTGGCATGATGCAGTGCCTCCGACAGAGGGAGGGCCAACAGGCTGCTGGACCTGTCCATGTAGCTTCACGATGAGAACAGCATCAGATGGCTGTGCCAAGAAGGGCTCATCTGTGCCAGACAGTGTACTGGACTTGAATCAGCTATCTCCAAATATCTGAGTGGCAGTGTCAGTGAAAACTATGCCTCTCCTGGGAGGCCATCATTGCCTTATGCACCCTGCTTCAGGACGAGTTGAAACTAATGGGATTTGGGGGCATCCTATGCCAGTGGCCCTGAAGATCACAGTAGCACTCAACTTCTATGCATCTGGATCACTCCAAGGATACAACAGTGTCATGTGTGGGGTCTCCCAGGCATCAGACCACCGCTGCATCAAGGAGGGGAACAATCCCCTGTACAAGAGGGCCGGAAACCATGTGCGCTACCAGACCGACCCTAACAGTCAGGCGGAGAGTGCTATCAGGTTTGGGGCAATTGCTGGATTCCCCAGGGTGCAAGGTGTGATAGATTGCATTCATGTGGTCATCAAGGCTTCAATGGACCAGCTAGCCACCTTCAGCAACAGGAAGGACTCCCATTCCATCAACATATAACTGGTCTGTGACCATTGAAAGCGTTTCCTGCAGGTGAGTGCCCGCTTCCCTGAAAGAAGCAACGACACCTACATACTTCAATATCCCAGGTGCCACAGCTTTTCAGGCAAACCGCTCACCATCAGGGATGGATTCTCGGGGACAAGGGGTACCCATTGAAGATTTGGCTTCTCATGCCTGTGAGGAATCCTCGCAATGCAGCGGAGGAGAGGTACAATACCTGCCATGGATCCACCCAAGTGACCATCAAACAGGCCATAAGGTTGCTGAAAATTCGATTCTGTTGCCTTGATCAATCCAGTGAAGCCCTGCAGTATGCCCCAGCGAGGGTGTCGCATATCGTGGTGGTCTGCTGTGCTCTCAACAATCTAGCACTGCAGAGGGGAGAGGCCTTACATGACGATGAGATGCCTGAGTGACAATAATCCGCCGACACGGAGGACGCGGAGGGAGATGAGCAAGCAGCACTGGATGCTGACAACCTTGCACCGGAGGCCAGGCAGATTGAGCAATGTGCCAAGGAGGTAAGAGACAACCTCATAATCACCTGCTTCAAGCCACCCTGATGCCCAATCACAGAGACTCCAATTAAGACTCATCTTCGCACGTATAGTCTGTCGCCTCTTTTCCATTTGTGTTCCCTGACTTTCAAGCAGCTGCAATGTGCCCATGGAGAGCATGTGTTAATGTGGGCTTTAGCCACACTAACATTGCATTGGGGGGAAGGGGGAAGTCAGCAGCTTACAATTAAGGCATAATGGGAAAACGTTTTCATACAATGATCATTAATGATTGTAACAAAAGAACTTGTAATGAATCAATAAATTGTATATGTTCTACACCCCAAAGTCTCCAAATATGGTAGGTGGTTTTCTTAGTACGTATGCAAGTGCTCCTATGTGATATGACCCCTGCGACAGCAGCTGGGCTGGTGGCGGGCTGTAGATCAGGCTGCCCCTTGGCCCGTGCCGACTTTGGCAGCCATCCTCTGGCTGCCTGAGGCCTGGAGGGCCCCGGCTGCCTGAGCATGTCCTGCACTGGTGCAGGAATCTCCTCAGGCATCGCGGCTGCTGGAGCTGGGCTCACTGGCAGAGGGGCTGAGGAGCTGGTGGCCTCACTCGGAGCACCATAAGGGGAGCCCCCAGCTGTGGAGGTCAGCCTCTCCTCCTCCCTATCAAGGGTCACTTGAACCTCCCTGCTCACTAAAGAAGGATGAGGAGCTGGAGAAGACTCCGGGTTCCTGTTCATTCTCTCGCCTTGCTACTGCTGCGTTGAGCTCATGGCCAAGGCAATTGTGTGCAGGTCTGCACACAACTGTGAGATCTGACTCTCCATGAGGGTCGCCAACCTCTTGATGAAAGAAACCATGCGCTCACATGGCAGCAGTCTTGGCATGGATGGACTCCTCCATTGTCCACTCAAGGTTGCACATTGCCTCAGGCATCTCTGGCAGATGTTGCCTTAGCTCTCTCTGCAATTCCAGCATGCCCTGTGCTGTCAACACCAGAGGCTCGTCATTAGCCTGGGGCTCAGCATGGACCAGTTCTCTGACTGTCAGAGGCTTCGGCTGTCTCAGCCTCAGCCAGCTGCTCGGGCATTTGTGCGGTGCTCCCACCAGCTTGTGACCCTGATTCTACAACGCAAACCCACCAAGGTGAAAGTATTTGTGCTGGTGGAAGGTGCAGGAAAATCATCCTCCGACACTGGATCCTCCTGGAATTATGGGTGGAATTATGTCTCCATTCGACTAGAGTCTCCTGTGGACGCCGACCTGTATGAGAGAACACAAACATGTGTGGGTTATGATGACCAGATCTTGCCATGCCAACCATGCGTGATGTGGGTCTCCATTGTTGAACTGTATATCGATGGAAGACAATCCTCACTCTCTTGCGTGGAGACTCCAGTTTCACCATCCACTATGGAGCTGCTGCCCTCGGTCCCCAGCAGTCCGAGTGCCTCCTCCTTTCCATGGAGAGAGGCCTAATGTTGGGATCCCTCCCCCAGTCTGTGATGTTTCCCACATGCTGTGGGTCCTCTTGTCCTGCAAGTGGAATGATGGAGATAGTCACTCTTCACTGAAACATCAACATGACAGTTCTTCCAGTGTCACCCCTCGTCCCCTACTGGGTTTCCCATTAGCTCATCCTCCCATCAGCTCTCAAGAAAGTTAATGGGGGTGAGCTGTGGTAGAGAGTGGCCTCTGGCCGAGATGTAACCATGCATCTGTCAGGAGGTGGTGATGCTTGACCTCCCCTTTGCCAGCGCTTTTGTGGTGCGTCTTTCCCCATGTCCTGCTTCCTACTGCAAAGCCTCATGCAATCCCTGAAAAGAAGTATGGAGCACTCACCTTGGCGGAATGAATGAGGTTGCTGACTCTCTTCCTGCACTGGACCCATGTTCTGGGGTGACACCACAGCTGCTGAACTCCTCTGTGATCTCCATTCAGGCTTGCTTGGTAAGGTGGGATGACCTTTTCTTGCATCACTGGGGAAGAGGACCTGTCGCCTTTCTCTTGCAGCTTGGAGGAGAATCTCCAAGGAGGCATCGTGAAACCGTGGGGACACCTGGTGTCTTCCTTCGGCCATAGTCGATGAAGGCTCTGTTTCAGCTTTCTTGCCTATCAGTCTGATGCAGGTGTCCTGGGGCAGCAAGTGGCAGCTGAAGAGGTCTTGGGGCACCAAGTAACACTGTGGAAGGCAGTCGTTCTCAAAAGGCAGGAGTGAATGCAGGGTTGGCAGGCCTTTAAATATGGCACCAGCACCTGCTCCGGGGTCATCTGATAACGTGATGACCGTCTCTCCTCCTGCCCCCGCCGTGTGATTGCAGGGGGTGGTGGGTGGTGTCCAGCACCTAGAGTACGTAAAATGGCCACCTGCCGCATGATCGCAATGGGTGGGTTCCACATTGCATTCAGAAACAATGCCCATTTCTGGCAGCGTGCTCACAAAATTCAGCTCATAAAGATTTATTTCTTTATGTCATATGTAATTATCTATTTGCTTTGGATAAGAGGTAATTTAAAAAAAGCTTCTCGGTTTCCCAACAGAGTTCTTTTCAAGTCCTTTCTGTGCAGATGTCCCCAACGAGGTGGGAGCTGTCACTAAAAATGGTGGGAGTTGTGTTTATCTTGGTCTTGATGGTAGGGAGGAGCCTGGCATTCTTACAACATTACTGAATACCTAATGGTTTAGAAATTTGAATGGACCCATTATTAAACGTGCAAAGGTGTGGGGGGAAGTGGTTGCCGGGAGTAATCATGTGCCTGAATGGATTGGCTTAAGGTCCTCAGCATCACAGATATCAGTCTTCAGCCAGTTTGATTGACTCCACATGATATGAAGAAACGGCTGAAACTGCTGAATACAGCAAAGGCTATGGGCCCTGACATCATCCTGCTGTACTACTGAAGACTTATTTTCCAGAACTAGCTGTGCCCCTAACCAAACTGTTCCAGTACAACTATAGCACTGGCATATACCCAACAATGTGGAAAATTGTCCAGGAATGTCCTGTACACAAAAAGAAAAAATCTAATCTGGCCAATTACCGCACCATCAGCCGACTCTCAATCATCAGCAAAATGATGGAAGGTGTTGTCAACATTGCTATCAAGTGAAACCAACTCAGCAATAAACTGCAGACCAATGTTCAGTTTAGGTTCCACCAGGACCGCTCAGCTCACTACAGCCTTGGTCCAAATATGGACAAAAGAGTTGAATTTAAGAGATGAGGTGAGAGTGACTGCTGTTGTTATCAAGGCAGCATTTGACTGAGTGTGGAAACAAGGAGCTCTAGCAAAATTTAAGTCAATGGGAATCTGGGGAAAACACTCTGCTGGTTGAAGTCATACCTAGCACAAAGGAAGATGGTTGTGGTTGTTGGAGGTCAGTCATCTGAGCCCCAGGACATCACTGCAGGAGTTCCTCAGGGTAGTGTTCGAGGCCCAATCATCTTCAGCTGCTTCAATGACCTTTCCTCCAACATAAAGTCAGAAGTGGGGATGTTCACTGATGATTACAGTGTGTTCTGTATCATTTATGACTCCTCAGATACTAAAGCAATATTCAGGCTTGGGCTGATAACTGGTAAGTAACATTTTCACCACACAAGTGCCAGGCAATGACCATCTCCAACAAGAGAGAATCTAACCATCTCCCCTTGACATTCAATGGCATTACCATCACTGAATCTCCCACCATAATCATTCTGGGGTTTACCATTGACCAGAAACTTAACAAAACCAGCCATATAAACTCTATGGCTACAAGAGCGTCAGAGGCTGGGAATTCTGCAGGTAGTAACTCACCTGATGGCTCCCCAAAGCCTGTTCACCATCTACAAGGCACAAGTCAAGAGTGTGATGGAATACTTTCCACTTGCTTGGATGAATGCTGCTCCAACAAGACCCAAGAAGATCAACACCATTCAGAACAAAGCAGCCTGCATGATTGGCACCCCAACTACAGCCATAAACATTAACTCCCTCGACTATTGGCGTACAGTGGCAGCAGTGTGTACCATCTACAAGATGCACTGCACCAACTTGCCATGGCTCTTTCAATAGCACCTTCCAAACCCACAACCTCTGCCCCCTAGAAGGACAAGGGCAGCAGATGCATGAGTACCACCACCTGCAAGTTCCCCTCCAAGTCACATACCATCCTGACTTGGAAATATATTGCTGACCCTTCATTGTCACTGGGTTAAAATCCTGGAAATACCTCGAAAACAGCACTGTGGTGTACCTACTTCACATGGATTGCAGCGGTTCAAGACGGTAGCTCACCATCACCTTCTCAAGGGCAAATAGGGATGGGCAATAAATGCTGGCCTAGTCAGTGATGCCCACATCCCATGGCAGAATAAAAAAAAAATCAACAACTGGTATTGGGCCAAGAGCTTTATTATCATTGGCCAGCTATGGACACCTAGTAGGCATCCCCAGGGAGATCTCCAATGAAGTGAAGTGGAAGTTCCTGCTGCTGCAATGCCAACAGCCTTGCGGTAAATGGTTAAAAGGGACCAGGAAGTTGTGGCGGGGTGCGACAACCAAGAAATGAATGATTGGGAAGGGAGGGTAGATGATTGGGGTATAAGGAGTGATGACTGACAGTGGCCCACGTGCTTTGAACAGTCTTGTTACTCCCAGATCCACATTCAGGGAAGTACATTTTAAATACTCACCTGGTTGGTTGCAGCCTGCACTGGTTCATGTTAATCTGCATGTAGACCCTGGTTCCTCAAAGTAGCCATTCTTTGGATACCTCAGAGCAAAACAATATTGCAAAGGGGTCTTCAAACAACTGGTCTAATGTTTATCTCAGACATGGGCCCCAGCCATTGATTTGTTTGCCTACAACAATACGGTGGGCGGCTAATATTTGGCTTGTATGAGCCTCCTATTGGCCCTCCAGTGTCAAGAGCCTGCCTGTCATCCGGAATTGGATGACGAGCACGCCCGCTGGCCATTAATTGACCATTCCTTTGAAAACTGTGTCAGGTGACTATTTCTGACACGGTGCAGGGTTAAGACTTGGATTTGATTCCGGTCAAATTCAACCCCAAAACAAAAATCCTGCCCTCTGTTTTACTTTGCTTTGCAAATAGATAAATATAAATCCTGAGCATGTATGGGTTAATATTGCATCTCTTTTTCAGAAGAATGTGCTTTGGTGCATTTGGAAATTATCAGAGGTCAGGAATGATCACAGCATTTGTAAAGGTCACTCTGTTTAAGATGTCCACGTTGTGAAGTGTCAGATTTTCATGTGGGCCGTTTTAAATGGATAGAAGTGGGGTTCAAATTTTATCTCGATTTTTTTTAAGAACTAGAAGCTTTCAAACATAGTTATAATGCAATTTGAATTAGAAGCTGTATATCTCCATAAATGTTGTTTCTAATGGTAATACATCATTGAAATTAAGTTGCGAAAGTAGTTGTATTTGCCATTATTCCATGAATTAAAACTCGGAGCTATGCACTTCAGTGCTTATGTGCATTGCATATTATTATATAATTTGTGTTATATGCAGATTGTCTGAAATGTCAGTGGTCAAAAGGTTAATAATATCCTTACTCATAATAACTGTTGTGCTCAAGGCTTGGAGTTATTTTATACAAATTAATTCAAAAGTGTATCATATTTGCAAAATTATGCATGATTGCAGCAACTCAGACAAAAAGAAAACAAGTCTTGTGGTGGATGCAATCCCAGAATGTAATGTAAGGGTATAATTTTAATTTCTTTACCATTAATCAATCAGTTTTGTGTTTTGTAATCCACAATTTTTAATGTTTCACTTATCTATATGGCTAAACCCATTATAGCAAAGAATAAGAAGAGCCACTTCTGATGAGAACTTTTCCTTCACTTATTCCACAACACCATGACTATTGTTCTTATTGAAATAACATTTTGTTTGTCTCTTTTGTCTCCTGACCTCAATGGCAGCACTTTGATGGACAAGCAATTCAATGCAACATGCCCAAGATGTTGTAAAAAAAACAAAAAGGAATAGATGTCTAAATAGTGGTTTGCAACACCATTATGAAAGAATATAAATGCAAACGTTTCATAATTTATATCACCAGATTTAAATCTTTTTTCTTTTTCTTCTTCACAAGACAATGATTGACAGTATAAATCAAACGTAAATAATAAATAGCCGCACAACATGGTACTTGCTTCAGTCTTTCAATGCAAGCACATACACGCACATGTGCTACACACTAAGACCAAACAGTTAAAATGGCTTGGCTGAAGAGCTAAAATTATTGTCGATGTTTCTTCACAATTAACTGTCTGCTGATATCAGTGGGGAATTTGAGAGGGGCTCAGCCTGCAAAACAGCTGAAAAGATCTTATTTCCTACATTAAATTTAGCTGCAAAGATATAATTATCATACTGTAGAGTGTTTTGAGACTTATGAGGGATCATTGCTTTAGACCGAGGGGAACAAAGAGCTTTTGTAATCTCTTTGAGGCCCCAAATATTATGCAGTGAAACTACTTTTAACCCTTATAATGTCTACAACTCTAGCGCTTCCTTGACCAGCCTTGCTCTTCTTGTATGACACAGTCTGGGGACAATTTAACCTGCCAGCTATTTGTTTCTCACTTGAAAAACAGATGGCCAGCAATTGAAAATCCGGTAAGAAAGCTGAGGGGCATCTCAGTTAACCTATTAATGCTTGATGAGGAAATTTTTAATCAATTTTTATGGGACCAGGAGGAGCAGGAGTTCTCCTCCTGGGCCTAATAAACGCCCTGTCCTGTTGCCGCAACTCAGTTCTTCCACAACCCCTTTCCAGATCTCCTCTCCTCTCCACTCGCAGGATGGAACTGCTGGCAGGCTCATTATTCGGTTAGGCTGGTTTGCCATCCTCCCACGACCAGCGGACTGCAGTGTAGTGTTTACTTGGCAACTGTAGATCACCAGCAGCACTTAAAGAAACCCAAACCTCTTGGTCTGGGCCTCTTGACGTCAGCTTTGGGCGATAGCTCTGTCGTTGTGTTGACTTTGTGCCAGTTTGGGGGCAAAATCAAAGACCAGCCCAAGTATCATCTCATATTACACTAATAATGTCACTGAGGTGCTGGAGTAAATCCATAACAAAAATACTGATATTATAGTAAGTATTGAATACATTAAACTAAAAATTAGTTCAAAAAGCATTTGTTTTTGTGTTGCTCATCTCCCTACAGTTCTCTGGTTGTTGTTTATTTTCTATTTAAAATTTGAAGCTATACTATATTGTATCAATATTTCATTGTTCAGGTTTAATTTACATTGTCTCTCATTTCTTTTTATGTTCAAACACCAAATACACCTGTTCTTCTACACCTCCATGATCCCACAGGTCATTCTGAAACTGAAAACCAACAGGGCAGAATTTCCTCCCAGGTTATGCCAGAAAGAACATAGAACATAAGAGACAGGAGCAGGAGTAGGCCATTCGGCCCTTCAGGCCTCCTCTATCATTCAATAAAAACATGACTAATCTTCTACCTTCCTGCACTATCCCAATATCCCTTGATTCCCTTAGTATCTAAAAGACTATCAATCTCTGCACTGAATATACTTAATGACCGAGCATCCACAGCTCTCTGTGTGGTAGAGAATTCCAAAGAATCACAATGCTTTGAGTGAAGAAATTTCTTCTCATGTCAGTCCCAAATTGCTGATCCCTTATTCCGAGACTATGACCCTGTGTTCTAGATTCCCCAGCCAGGGGAAACATCTTCCCAGAATCCACCCTGTCAAGACTCTTAAGAATTTCATATGTTTCAATTAGATCACCTTTCATTCTTCTAAACTCTAGGGGGTATAGACCTTGTCACAAGAACACAATTATAGGAGCAGGAGTAGACCATATGGCCCGTCGAGCCTGCTCTGCCATTCAATATAATCATGGCTGATCTTAGACTTCAAATCTATGTTCCCACCTGCTCCCCATATCCCTTGACTCCCTGAAAGACCAAACATTTGTTTATCCCAGCCTTAAATATATTTAACGATAGAGCATCCGCAACCCCCAGGATAGAAAATTCCAAAGATTCACAACTCTTTGAGTGAAGTAATTTCTCCTCAACTCAGTCCTAAATGATTGACCCCTTATCCTGAGAATGTGCCCCCATGTTTTAGATTTCCTGACCAGTGGAAACAATCTCTCAGCATTTAACCTATCTGTTAGGACCGAAGTGGGAGGAGTGCACTGTTAATTCAGTCCCACTTCTCCACAGGTCACAACATATTTTTAAAATTTTCCCACTTACTGAAACAGTCAATCACATACACTATTTTCCCAATAGAACACAGTAACCACGTTTCTTTACTGAACAAGAAAATTTGCAGTTTATTATAAAACAAGTCTTAACTAGTAATGAAGGAAAACAATATCACACAGATCAAATTTTTAAAAATCCAACATTAATTTTTAAAAGTCCTATTTCCACCTTAACCAAATTTTAAAGTCCCTTTTTACCTTAGTCTCTTCACACACACACACACACACACACACACGCATATATGTAGGAACATAGGAGGATAGGAACAGGAGTAGGCCATTCAGCCCCTTGAGCCTGTCCGGCCATTCAATGAGATCATGGCTGACCCGTGGCCTAACTCCATACACCTGCCTTTGGCCCATATCCCTTAATATCTTTGCTTAACAAAAATCTATCTATCTCAGATTCAAAATTAACAACTGTTCCAGCTTCAACTGCTGTTTGTGGGAGAGAGTTCCAAACTTCTACCACCCTTTGAGTGAAGAAATGCTTCCGAACATCTCTCCTGAACTGTCTGGTCCTAATGTTTAGACTATGCCCCCTAGTTTTAGAATCTCCAACCAGTGGAAATAGTTTATCTTTATCTAGCCTGTCTTTTCTTGTTAATATCTTGAAGACTTCGATCAAATCACCCCTTAACCTTTTAAATTCTAGTGAAACAGGCCTAATTTGTGTAATCTGTCCTCATAACTTAACCCCTGTAGTCCAGGTATCATTCTTGTAAACTTACGTTGCACTCCCTCCAAGGCCAATATATCCTTCCTAAGGTGTGGTACCCAGAACTGCTCACAGTACTCCAAGTGGGGTCTAACCAGGGTTTTGTACAGCTGCAGCATAACCTCTGTGTCTTTATACTCCAATCCTCTGGATATAAAGGCTAGTATTCCATTAGCCTTTTTGATTATTTTCTGCACCTGCTCATGGCATTTTAAAGATCTATGCACCTGAACCCCCAAGTCTCTTTGGACATCCACTGTACTTAACCTCTTCGCATTTAGAAAGTACGCTGCTCTATCCTTTTTTGGTCCAAAATGGATAACCTCACACTTGCCCGCATTGCAATCCATCTGCCACAGTTTTGCGCACTCACCTAGTCTGTCAATATCTCTTTGCAATTTTATGCTATCATCTAGACTGTCTACAATGCCGCCTAACTTTGTATCATCAGCAAATTTGGATATATGACTTACTATGCCAAGTCGTTAAGAATAATTGAGGCCCCAACACAGATCCCTGCGGGACACCACTAGTCACATCCTGCCAATCAGAGTACTTATCCATTATCCCCACTCTCTGTCGCCGACCACTCAACCAACTTCTTAACCATGCCCTCAATTCCATGGGCTTCTACCTTAGTTAACAGTCTCTTATGTGGGACTTTATCAAATGCCTTCTGGAAGTCCAAATAAATAACATCCACAGACATTTCCCTGTCCACTACCTTAGTCACCTCTTCAAAAAATTCAATGAGATTTGTCAGGCATGACCTTCCCGTCATGAATCCATGCTGGCTGTCCCTGATTAACTGACATTTTTCAAGGTGTTCAGTCACCCTATCCTTGATTATAGACTCCAGCAACTTGCCCACCACAGATGTCAGGCTAACTGGTCTGTAATTTCCTTGGTTCCCCCTTTCACCCTACATAAAAAGTGGAGTGACATGTGCAACTTTCCAATCCAGAGGGACCACTCCTGAATCTAGGGAACTCTGAAAGACTATAGTTAGGGCATCTACAATGTGCTCCCCTACTTCCTTTAACACCCTCGGATGGAAACCATCAGGTCTTGGGGATTTCTCACTCTTTAGTTCCATTAATTTCCTTGTTACTGATGTTTTACTTACGTTAATTGTATTAAGTCCCTGTCCTCTATCTGCTACTAATTTTTTCGAGACTTCCAGCAAGTTATCCTCCTTTTCAACTGCAAATACTGAGGCAAAGTAATTGTTCAACATGTCTGCCATTTCCCCATTATCAATGACAATATCTCCATTTTCAGCTTTTAGTGGGTCGACATTGCTCTTGACCACCCGTTTTCCCTTTATGTAACTATAACATTTCTTCTTATTCATTTTGATGTTCCTTGCAAAGTTTCCTTTCATAATCTCTTTTAGTAGCTCATATAAGCTGCTTTGTGACCCTTTGCTGGTCTTTGTATTGATCCCATTCGGCCGGATCTGTGCTGTGTTTTGCATTTTTGTAAGCCCTTTCTTTTTGTTTTCTGCTATCCCTAATCTCTTTAGTTGTCCATGGCTGTCTTGTCTGTGAGGTGGAGCTGTTTCCTCTCAGGGGTATATACTTGCTCTGTATTTCGTTAAATGTCTCATTAAATATTCTCCACTGTTCTTCAGTCATTTGACCCATTAACAGATCTACCCAGTTTACCGTGGACAATCTCTGTCTCCAACAAAAGAACAAAGAACAAAGATAATTACAGCACAGGAACAGGCCCTTCGGCCCTCCAAGCCTGCGCCGATCCAGATCCTCTCTCTAAACATGTCGCCTATTTTCTAAGGTTCTGTATCTCTTTTCTTCCTGCCCATTCATGTATCTGTCTAGATACATCTTAAAAGACTCCATCGTGCCCGCATCTACCACCTCCGCTGGCAATGCGTTCCAGGTGCTCACCACCCTCTGCGTAAAGAACTTTCCACGCATATCCCCCCTAAACTTTTCCCCTTTCACTTTGAACTCGTGTCCTCTAGTAATTGAAACCCCCACTCTGGGAAAAAGCCTCTTGCTATCCACCCTGTCTATACCTCTCATGATTTTGTACACCTCAATCAGGTCCCCCCTCAACCTCCGTCTTTCTAATGAAAATAATCCTAATCTACTCAACCTCTCTTCATAGCTAGCGCCCTCCATACCAGGCAACATCCTGGTGAACCTCCTCTGCACCCTCTCCAAAGCATCCACATCCTTTTGATAATGAGGCGACCAGAACTGTACGCAGTATTCCAAATGTGGCCGAACCAAAGTCCTATACAACTGTAACATGACCTGCCAACTCTTGTACTCAATGCCCCGTCCGATGAAGGAAAGCATGCCGTATGCCTTCTTGACCACTCTATTTACCTGCGCTGCCACCTTCAGGGAACAGTGGACCTGAACACCCAAATCTCTCTGGACATCAATTTTCCCCAGGACTTTTCCATTTACTGTATAGTTCACTCTTGAATTGGATCTTCCAAAATGCATCACCTCGCATTTGCCCTGATTGAACTCCATCTGCCATTTCTCTGCCCAACTCTCCAATCTATCTATATTCTGCTGTATTCTCTGACAGTCCCCTTCACTATCTGCTACTCCACCAATCTTAGTGTCATCTGCAAACTTGCTAATCAGTCCACCTATACTTTCCTCCAAATCATTAATGTATATCACAAACAACAGTGGTCCCAGCACGGATCCCTGTGGAACACCACTGGTCACACGTCTCCATTTTGAGAAACTCCCTTCTACTGCTACTCTCTGTCTCCTGTTGCCCAGCCAGTTCTTTATCCATCTAGCTAGTACACCTTGGACCCCAAGCGCCTTCACTTTCTCCATCAGCCTGCCATGGGGAACCTTATCAAACGCCTTACTGAAGTCCATGTATATGACATCGACAGCCCTTCCCTCATCAATCAACTTTGTCACTTCCTCAAAGAATTCTATTAAGTTGGTAAGACATGACCTTCCCTGCACAAAACCATGTTGCCTATCACTGATGAGCCCATTTTCTTCCAAATGGGAATAGATCCTATCCCTCAGTATCTTCTCCAGCAGCTTCCCTACCACTGACGTCAGGCTCACCGGTCTATAATTACCTGGATTATCCCTGCTACCCTTCTTAAACAAGGGGACAACATTAGCAATTCTCCAGTCCTCCGGGACCTCACCCGTGTTTAAGGATGCTGCAAAGATATCTGTTAAGGCCCCAGCAATTTCCTCTCTCGCTTCCCTCAGTAACCTGGGATAGATCCCATCCGGACCTGGGGACTTGTCCACCTTAATGCCCTTTAGAATACCCAACACTTCCTCCCTCCTTATGCCGACTTGACCTAGAGTAATCAAACATCTGTTCCTAACCTCAACATCCGTCATGTCCCTCTCCTCGGTGAATACCGATGCAAAGTACTCGTTTAGAATCTCACCCATTTTCTCTGAGTCCAAGCATAACATTCCTCCTTTGTCCTTTAGTGGGCCAATCCTTTCTCTAGTTACCCTCTTTCTCCTTATATATGAATAAAAGGCTTTGGGATTTTCCTTAACCCTGTTTGCTAAAGATATTTCATGACCCCTTTTAGCCCTCTTAATTCCTCGTTTCAGATTGGTCCTACATTCCCGATATTCTTTCAAAGCTTCGTCTTTCATCAGCCGCCTAGACCTTATGTATGCTTCCTTTTTCCTCTTAGCTAGTCTCACAATTTCACCTGTCATCCATGGTTCCCTAATCTTGCCATTTCTATCCCTCATTTTCACAGGAACATGTCTCTCCTGCACGCTAATCAACCTCTCTTTAAAAGCCTCCCACATATCACATGTGGATTTACCTTCAAACAGCTGCTCCCAATCTACATTTCCCAGCTCCTGCCGAATTTTGGGATAGTTGGCCTTCCCCCAATTTAGCACTCTTCCTTTAGGACCACTCTCGTCTTTGTCCATGAGTATTTTAAAGCTTACGGAATTGTGATCACTATTCCCAAAGTAGTCCCCTACTGAAACTTCAACAACCTGGCCGGGCTCATTCCCCAACACCAGGTCCAGTATGGCCCCTTCCCGAGATGGACTATTTACATACTGCTCTAGAAAACCCTCCTGGATGCTCCTTACAAATTCTGCTCCATCTGGACCTCTAACACTAAGCGAATCCCAGTCAATGTTGGGAAAATTAAAATCTCCTATCACCACCACCCTGTTGCTCCTACATCTTTCCATAATCTGTTTACATATTTGTACCTCTATCTCACGCTCGCTGTTGGGAGGCCTGTAGTACAGCCCCAACATTGTTACCGCACCCTTCCTATTTCTGAGTTCTGTCCATATTGCCTCACTGCTCGAGTCCTCCATAGTGCCCTCCTTCAGCACAGCTGTGATATCCTCTTTGACCAGTAATGCAACTCCTCCACCCCTTTTACCTCCCTCTCTATCCCGCCTGAAGCATCGATATCCTGGGATATTTAGTTGCCAATCATGCCCTTCCCTCAACCAAGTCTCAGTAATAGCAATAACATCATACTCCCAGGTCCTAATCCAAGCCCTAAGTTCATCTGCCTTACCTACTACACTTCTTGCATTAAAACAAATGCACCTCAGACCACCAGTCCCTTTATATTCATCATCTGCTCCCTGCCTGCTCTTCCCCTTAGTCACACTGACTTCATTATCTAGTTCCTTACAGGCTTTTGTTACTACCTCCTTACTGTCAACTGACCTCAATTGGTTCCCATCCCCCTGCCACATTAGTCTCATCCCGGTAAAGTCAGCCTTACCCAAGTCTAAAATTCTAGTTGCTGATTCCTACTTTTCACTTTCAAACACTACCTTGAATTCGATCATGTTGTGATCACTATTTGATAAATGTTCACACATAATTAGGCTACTAATTAAATTTGGTTCGTTACTCATAACTAAATCTAATATTGCCTGTCCCCTTGTTACATCTAGGATATATTGCTGTAGGAAACGATCCCGGACACATTCCAGAAATTCACTACCTTTCTGACAGGTGCTAGTCTGCCTCTCCCAATCTATGTGTAAGTTAAAATCCCCCATTAATACTACTCTTTGTTACACACTTGCCTAATTTGTGCATTTATACAATCTAACACCTCAGAACTGCTACCAGGGGGTCTATACACAACACCTATTACAGTTTTAGATCCTTTTCTGTTCCTCAATTCCACCCATAAGGTCTCCACTGGATGCTTTCCCCTCATTATATCCTCCCTCACCAATGAGGTGATATTATTTCTAATCAGTACGGCTACTCCATCCCCTCTGCCATTTTCCCTGTCCGTCCTGTAAACTTTATAACCAGGTATATTTAGTTCCCAGTCCCAACCATCCTGCAGCTACGTCTCTGCAATGGCCATCACATCATAATCTTCCATTTGAATTTGCACCTGCAGCTCATCTAGTTTATTCCTTACACTCCGTGCATTTGTATCTAGAACTCTTATTTGGGCTATACCCCCTAACCTGTCCCTCAGCACTGATGCTTTATTCGCCTGTTTGTTATTTCTCTCTTCTGGTTTAACCAGTATACTTCTTGCAGTTTGTAACAATCAGTCTCATCACTAACCTGCACTCCTACCTGCTCCCTTAACTTCCTGTTTTTCCATGCAAATGAACCCTCCCCCCCACTATTTAGTTTAAAGCCCTACCTACATCCCTAGTTAATGCAATTCACCAGGACTCTGGTCCCAGCACGATTCAGGTGGAGCCCGTCCTATCGGAACAGCTCCCTCCTTCCCCAGTACTGGTGCCAATGTCCCACGAATTTGAATCCATTTCTCCCACATCAATCTTTGAGCCAAGCATTTACCTCTTTAATCTTACTGACCCTTTGCCAATTTGCTCGTGGCTCAGGTAGTAATCCGGAGATTATTACCTTTTTGGTTCTGCTTTTTAATTTAGCCCCTAGCTGCTCATATTCCCTCAGTAGAACCTCTAACCTTGTTCTACCTATATCATTGGTACCTATGTGGATCATGACAACTGGATCTTTCCCCCTCCCACTCCAAGTTCCTCTGCAGCCCAGTTAAGATATCCCGAACCCTAGCACCAGGTAGGCAACAGAGCCTTTGGGACTCTCGATCCTGGCCACAGAGAACAGTGTCTATGCCCCTAACTATATTATCCCTGATTATGACTACATTTCTCTTTTCTCCCCTCACTTGAACAGCTCCCTGTACCATGGTGCTGTGGTCAGTTTGCTCATCCTCCCTACAGTCCCTGCTGTCGTCCACACAGAGAGCAAGAATCTCAAACCTGTTGGACAAGGTCAATGGCTGAGGCTCCTGCAGCACTACCTCCTGGATCCCTCTACCTGCCTCACTCATAGTCACACCCTCCTGTCCCTGACTACTGGCCGAATTCAAGGTAGTTAATCTAAGGGATGTGACTGCCTCCTGAAACAAAGCATCCAGGTAACTCTCCCCGTCCCTGATGTGTTGCAGTGTCCGAAGCTCAGACTCCAGCTCATCAACTCTGAGCCGGAGTTCCTTGAGCAACCAACACTTGCTGCAGATGTGTTCACTAGGAATCACAATGGGGTCCACCAGCTCCCACATCATGCAGGTACAACACATCACCTGGCCCTGCATCTCTATTTTATTTAATTAGGTTTTAATTTGTTATTTAAATTTCTGACTGGTCTTTAGTTTTTTTTTCAACTGCTTTAATCTTTAGTTTATATACTTATAAATCAATCAAGTCTTACTCTATGTTGATTGAATTAAGTTAAATTAAAAACTTACCTCAATACTGACCCCAGCTGCTTTCTGTTTCCCTGCTCTCACTGTTCAATGTGACGTCACTCTGATGTTACTTTTCGATTTTTTTTCCCGCTCCTCGGGCTCCGCTCCTCTCTGTCTCTCTCCCACACAGGTTTTTGGCATGCTTTTTATATCTCTGCTCCTGCTACTCCTCGGGCTTTGCTCCTCTCTGCCAGTTAACTGAAAAAATAAAAAGGGGTTTTTAGATCAGAGCTCTTTTACAGACAAAAAGCATTTGGGTTAACTACTTGCTCATTTTTGAAGGATACAGCAGATGAGTTATGTTGTTCCAAACTGGCATACAGTCTAACCTCCAAGCACACGGAGATAGGTCACTAGAATCTTCAGAACAGTTCTCTTCAGGGGGTGTTGAGATTACTATTAGCAGTGTCATGAAGACCCTACCTGCCACGAATGAGGCATATTAATTTCATCATATGAACATTAATTTTAAACTCTTGCTGGAATGAAGAGATGTCTTGTTTAAAGAGATCAGCAGTGGCTGGAAAAAATTGCATACTAAGAGACAGTTGCCTGGAAAGACAATAGAACTGTTACCTGATCCAATTAATTCAAATAGATTTTGATGACCAGACACTGAATGTGTAAAAAAGCCAGCATTCCAGGGTGTCTGCTAAAATGGAGAATCCACAAATGCAGGAGTTTGTTAAAACAGCAAGTCATATGACTAAACTGCTGGCCCAGGTTTTGTTTGAACTGCTTACAGCACAGTTTGGGTCAGATTGCAACTGAATTTGGAAGAAGAGAACCTCTCTCATGGCTAACTCTCCCTCTCTCTCATGAATTTCCAGATCCACTGAAGACACTTAAACCTCAAGAGAAAAGATTCCTACATCAAAACACGTTTGAAAGCGTCCACTGGGCCCCAACGAAACAGCAAGATTTAACATTAATCAAAGACTCTACATTGAACTCAAAGGACCGTAAATAAATCCCAACTATTGCTTCAAACTTTTCCCCTTTATTCTTTTCTGTGTATATCTGCATGTGTGTTTATTGTGTATGCATGCTAGCGTGGTCGCATAGCGTATTCATTGTCGTTAACCGAATTAGAGTTTAAGGCTAATAAACTTCCACCATTCTTCTTTAAATCTAAAAAAATCTGTCTGGTTGATTTCTTTACCTTACAATTGGGGAGTAGTGAACAAGAATTCATTGAGGGGGAACTAAAAACACAGTATTTTCAAAATTAAACCCCGTTACGGTTAAACCAGGCAAAGGCTGAGAGGGAAGCCCTAGACCTCTTTCTCATCTGGTTGTAACACCAGGCTTTCTTCAAATACAGGAAACAAGATGAATCAACACAGTGAACATCACAGAATCTTTCAGGGAATTGCGGAAAAGCGAGCTGGGTTGTAGTCTTTCGTTCTTCCTTAGAATTCTCTCCTTCTTCTGCAGCAGACTTGACTTTTATCTCCTTCCAGAGGGTAAAAGCACATGCACATTCTAACAACCAAAACCCTGTCAGTTTTTCTGACTATCCCAGGTGCTCTGCTCCTACTGGACTTGTCCAATTAAAAGAGTGCTTGTCACTTTTCTGCTTCTGTTACCAGGGTTTCTGCTCCAAGCCTAACCCGAGCCTATGACAACCAACCTTTTGCCAATCCAGCTCCCTCAATGTACTGCTTCCTTTAAAAAAAAACCTGGTCCAACATTTATTCAGCTTAACCATAAATTCCTTAAAAAAATATTTTTAACAAAAAAGAATCTTTTCATATCTCAAACTTTTTTTCGAATTTTGTATGTGTCAATGAGATCACCTCTCATTATTCTAAACTCCAGAGGGTATAGGCCCATTTTACTTAGCCTCTCATCATTGGACAACCCTCTGATCCCAGGGACCAATCTAGAGAACTGTTGCCTCCGGTGCAAATATATCATTCCTTAAGTATTGAAACCAAAACTGCACACAGTATTCCAGATGTGGTATCATCAAAGCCCTGTACAATTGTAGCAAGACTTCTTTATTCCTATACTCCAATCACCTTGCAATAAAGACCAACATGCCATTTGCTTCCTAATTGCTTGCTGTACCTGCATGCTAACTTTCAGCATTCCTTGTACAAGCACACCCAATTCTGTCTGAACATCAACATTGAAAAGTTTCACACCTTTCAAAAATATTCTGCTTTTCTATTCTTATGACCAAAGTGAATAACTTTACACTTCCCCACATTGTACTCCATCTTCTACCTTGTTGCCCACTCACTTAACCTGTCTATATCTCTTTGCAGTCTCTCTGTGTCCTCCTCACAGCTTACCTTTCCACCTAGCTTTGTATTGTCAGCAAATATAGATACATTATTCACTGTCTCTTCATTTAAGTCATTGATATAAATTGTAAATAGCTGAGGCCCCAGCACCGACCCTGGCGGCACTCCACTAGTCACAGCCTGCCAACTTGAAAATTCCCTGTTTATTCCCACTTTTTGCTTCTTGTCCATAAACCAATACTCCATGCATGCTAATATCCCAACTCCATGAGCCCTTATCTTGCCTATTAACATTACATGTGACACCTTATCAAATGCCAGGTATACAACATCTACTGTATTTATTGGTTCCCCTTTACCTACCCTATCACTTACATCCTCAAAAACTCTAATAAATTTGTCAAGCAGGATTTCCCTTTTGTAAAACCAGGTTGACTTGTTCTAATCATACTATGCTTTTCTAAGTGTATTGTTAAGATTTCCTTAATAATAGTTTCCATCATTTCCCCAACTACTGATGTCAGACTAACTGGCCTGTAGTTCACTGTTTTCTCTCTCCCTCCTTTCTTGGAAAGCAGTGTTACATTTGCTAATTTTCAGTCTGATGGGACCATTCTAGAATCTAAGGAATTTTGAAAAATCATAGCGACACATCCGCTATCTCTGCTGCTATTTCTTTTAGAACCCTAATATGTAGGCCATCAAATCCCAGAGATTTGTTGGATTTTAGTCCCTTAAGTTTCTCCAATACTTTTTCTCTGCTGATATTAATTACCTTACTTTCCTTACTCTTTTTAGCCCCGAGGTATCCCTCTATTTTTGGTATGCAACTTGTGTCTTCTACTGTGATGACTGGCAAAGTATTGTTCAATACCTCAGCCATTGCCTCATTCTCTATGATAATTTCTGCTGTCTCTGCTTCTAAGGGATCAACATTTACTTTAGCTACTCTCTTCCTTTTGATGTACTTACAAAATCTCTTGCAATTTGTTTTTATATTTTTGGCTAGTTTACTCTCATGGTCTATTTTTTCCCTTTTTATCAACTTTTTGGTGTCCCTTTGTTGGTTGCTAAAACAATCCCAATTCTCAGACTTGCTATTGTTCTTTGCAACATTGTAAGCCTGTTCCTTTAATCTGATACTATTCTTAGTGTCATGAAAAACCTATTTGTCAAACAGGAAATATTAATTTAATCAGTTGGAACCTTACATTCGACTTTTAATAGAAAAATCCTACAAGTAATGTTTTTAAAAAGCTGGCGGCCAGGATGGCAACTGAAATTTACATTTGAAACAGCAAAAGATTAAACTGGAGACAAAAGTCTCACCCAGCCTAGCCAGAACAATGGTTGGCTCTCAGTGATTGAATTACCTAGAATGGCCTTATCGACACAGTTGTCAAGACCATCTACAATCATTGACTTTGAAAGAGCCATACCCTTCCAAGTGTGACTGGACATCTTGAGGACTGTAGCACCTTGAATCTCAGAGAAGATTCTAGAAAAAACCTCATAAAAAACAATGGGGCTTGATAGAGTCATGTGACTGCCAGCACAGCTCCGGGGAAACTGTAAGCTTTGTGACACAGACAGCAGAGAGCAGTAACTGAAAAGCCATCAACAAAGCAGGCTCTCTCTCTATCTCTCTTTGTCTCCCCAGAAAGTATCAAGAGAAGATCCGGCTGTGGCTGGGAACCTGCTCAGGTCTACAGACCGCCATAGCCAGCAACCAGGGGATGAGAATCAACCCCCTCTTCTGCTCAGGAGCCCTGAGCAAAGCAAGCCAACCACTGTGAATGTGTCCCTGCGAGGACTTCAGGAATACAATTTCAGCTGAGGACTATTGGACTCACAAACTGTATTTAAATTCTATTTATTCGGGACTTTAATCCAACCACCAAATCTGTTTCCCTGTATAATCTGTTTGTGTGTGTGTGTGTGTGTGACTCTCATGTGAATGTGTGTGTGAATGTGCAGCGTATTTTTAATATTTTTAACCGGGTTAGAGTGTTAAGAGTAATAAACTTACCTCTTTCTTATTTAAACTCAAGAAAACCTGTCTGATTGGTTCTTTTGTAACCACATTATAGGAACATCATTGTTTTTTTTTCATGTTTGGACTTGCTGCTGTTCAACCTTCAGTCCGTTAACACCCTATTTGTACTAATGTTTTGTCTTTCGACACACCATTAACATATTGTTTGCCTTTGCTCCATGACCTTTTGGTCAGCTATGTGGCCTTGTCCAATCTACACCTTCTCCTTTGTTATCTCTTGCCTCACCCCCGCCTCACTTGCTTATAGCCTTTGACATTTCTAATATTTGCTAGTTCTGAAGAAGGGTCACTGACCCAAAACGTTAACTCTGCTTCTCTTTCCACAGATGCTGCCAGACCTGCTGAGTGGTTCCAGCATTTCTTGTTTTTATCCCCTCATACCTATGTAATTGGCTTTGTTTCAGTTTAAGATTCTTGTTTGTGATTAGAGTGTGTCACTTACAAACTTAATATGGAATTCAATGGTATTATGATCACTATTTCCCAGCATACCTTTGACTATGATATTACTAATTAACCCTGCCTCATTACATAATACAAGATCGAAAATAGCTTTATCCCTAGTCAGTTCCATAATGTATTGCTCCAGGAAACTGTCACAAAAACATTCTACAAACTCATCTTCTAGACCACCCTTGCCAATATTATTGTCCCACTCTATATGAAGATTAAATTCCACCACAATTATTACATTACCTTTGTTACAAGCTCCAATAATTTCCTGTTTAATGTTCTGTCTAATGGCATAACTACTGTTAGGGGACCTATATACTACTCCAACCAGCGTTTTTTGCCTCTTGTCATTCTGAATTTCCATCCATATTGATTCTACTTCATGATCTTCTGAGCCCAGATCCTTTCTCACTAATGTCCTTATGTCATTCTTACTATCAGGGCTACCGCTCTTCCTTTGCCGTTCTGTCTACTCAATCTGTCCTAATAGGACAATCCCCTCATCCCAGGAATCAATCTAGTGAACCTTTGTGCCACTCCCTTGAAGGAAGATATATCCTTCTTTAGGTATGGCGTAAGGTAAATAAGGTTAGATAGGTGAATGAGTGGCTCCAGGACTGGTGTGGGAGAAATGGGTTTCAATTCATGGGGCACTGGCACCAGTACTGCAGAAAGAGGGAACTGTAGCATTGGGACAGTCTGCGCCTGAACCGCGCTGGGACCAGTATTCTGTTGAGTCATATATTAGGGTGGGAGAGAGGACTTTAAACTAAATAGTGGGAGGAAGAGATCATGTGAGAGGAGATGTGGTAAATCAAAGGAAAACAACAAGCTATTAGAACAGGGTAACAATTTGGGTAATGATAAGCAAAGGGTGGCAGGAAGGGACAGAGTATTTCAAGCACTTTCTGTTTTTATTTCAGATTTCCAGCATCTGCAGTATTTTGCTTTTATTTTACGGAGTGCTGCAGACCTGTTAGTTTGATGTCAGTAGTAGGGAAAATGTTAGAATCTATCATAAAGGATGGGATAACTAGACACTTGGAAAATAATGTCATGATTGGGAAGAGTCAACATGTATTTATGAAAGGGAGCTCATGTTTGACAAACCTGTTGGAGTTTTTTGAGGATGTTACTTGGAGCATAGACAAAGGAGAACTAGTGGATGTGGTGTATTGGGATTTTCAGAAGGCTTTTGATATGGTCCCACACAGGTGATTAGTAAACAAAATTAGAACACAAGGAATTGGGGGTAATATACTGCAATGGATTGAGAATTGGTTGACAGACAGAAAGCAGAGAGTAGGAATAAATGGGTCATTCTCAGGATGGCAGGCTGTTACTAGTGGGATACCGCAAGAATCAGTGCTGCTTGGGCCACAGCTGTTCACAATCTATATAAATGATTTGGATGTGGAGACCAAATGTAATATTTCCAAATTTGCTGATGGCACAAAACTAGGTGGGAATGTAAGTCGTGAAGAGGATGCAAGGAGGCTTCAAGGGGATCTGGACAGGCTAAGTGAATGGGCAAGAACATGGCAGATGGAATATAATGTGAATAAGTGTGTAGTGATCCACTTTAGTAGAAAAAACAGGAAGTTAGAGTATTTCTTAAACGGTGAGAGGTTGGGAAGTGTTGATATCCAAAAGGACCTGGTTGTCCTTGTTCATGAGTCACTAAAAGCTAGCATGCAGGTGCAGCAAGCAATTAGGAAGGCAAATGGTATGTTGGCCTTCATTGCAAGGACATTTGAGTACAGGAGTAAAGATGTCTTGCTGCAATTGTATAGAGCCTTGGTGAGATTGCACCTAGAGTATTGTGTACAGTTTTGGTCTTCTTATCTGAGGAAGGTTATACATGCCATAGAAGGAGTGCAACGGAGGTTCACCAGACTAATCACTGGGATGGCAGGATTGTCTTATGAGGAGAGATTGCAGAAACTGGGCCTGTATTCTCTAGAGTTTCGAAGAATGAGAGGTGATCTCATTGAAACTTACAAAATTATTACAGGGTGTGACAGGGTAGATGTGGATAGGATGTTTCCTCTGGCTGGTGAGTCTGGAACCAGGGGACATAGTCTCAGAATAAGAGGTAGGCCATTCAAGACTGAGATGAGGAGGAATTTCCTTACTTAGAGGCTGGTGAATCTTTGGAATTCTCTATCCCAGAGGGCGGTGGAAACTCATTGAGCATGTTCAAGACAGGAATTGATAGATTTTTGGATACTACTGACATCAAGTGGTATGGAGATAGTGGGGAAAAATGATGTGGAGGTAGATGATCAGCCATGATTTATTTGAATGGTGGAGGAGGCTCGATGGGCTGAATGGCATATTTCTGCTCCTATTTTCTCTGTTCCTATGTTCCTATCAAGCAGTAATCAAGCAAGTCTGATTGAAAGTATAAGTAAGTATAATTACAGGAAAAGTCAATGAACAAACAAATTGAGAAAACATCACCCAAGTGACCTAGAAAGTGCAATTAATGGCATGGCACCTTGCGTTCCCCACTTCTACAGGGTGCTTCCCCTGTGGCTGAGGAAGAACTGGAGGCAGCCTGCTCTGTCATCTCTGCATCTGACTGAGATGGCCATGGCTTCTGTCCTCATCTTCGAGGTGCTCTTGGGGGCTCCTCCACAGTTTGTTGCACCCATGTCATTGCATTGGGAGCACCAGCACCTGCAAGTTCCCCTCCAAGCCACACACCATCCTTTCTTGGAATTATATTGCTGTTCCTTCACTGTTGCTGGGGCTAAATCTTGGAATTCCCTTCCTAACAGCACTATTGGTGTACCTAAACCCCAAGCACTGCAGTGGTTTAAGAAGGCAGCTCACCATCATCTTTTCAAGGGCAATTAGGGATGGTCAGTAAATGCTGGCCTGGACAGCGATGCCCATATCCCGTGAACAAATAAAAAAAGAGGCAGCCTCTGTCACAGGGCTTTGCAGCATGGATGTGCCATCCAAAGTGACCAAGGAGGTGAGGGATGACATCGGAGATCCCTGAGGGGTTCTCCCCCCCCCCGCCAACCTGCCCATCATCCTCTTTGACTTCCTTAGCCTTTTTATGGTGCCCTTGCATGCTGGATGAGGCCACCGGCTAGGATGCAGCTGGCATCCATTCCAAGCACCTCTGCACCATTTGTGACCCTGAGTGTTCCAAGCTACAGAGAGTCTCCCTCTTTCTGTGCATGTCAGCGCGCTGCTCCAGCATCCACTCAGAGTGCTGCTGCATATGGATCTCCAAGAGGTTCACGAAATCATAGAATCAGAGAAAGCTTACGACACAAAAAGAGGCCACTTGGCCCATTGTGTCTGAGCCGGCTGAAAAAAAAGAGCCACCCAGCCTAATCCCACTTTAAAGCATTTGGTCTGGTTACGGCACTTCAGGTGCTCATCCAGGCGTCTTTTAAATGAGATGAGATTTTCTGCCTTTCGCACCTTTACAGGCAGTGAAATCCAGACCCCCACCACCCTCTGAGTGAAAAAAAAATCCTCATCTCTCCTCTAATCCTTCTGCCAATCACTTTAATGTTATGTGCCCTAGTCACTGACCTCTCTGCAAAGGTAAATAGGCTCCTCTAATTCACTCTATCCAGGCCCCTCACAATCTTGTACATCTCAACCAAATCTTCCCTCAGCCTTCTCTGTCCCAAGGAGAACAACCCCAGTCTATCCAATCATTCCTCATAGCTGTATTTTTCCAGTCCCTGCAACATCCTCATAAATCTCCTCTGTACCTTCCCTAGTGCAATTGCATCCATTCTGCAATGAGGTGACCAGAACTGCACACAGTACTCAAGTTGTAGCCTAACTTGTTTTATATAGTTCCAGTGTAACTGCCCTACTTTTATGTTCTATGCCTCGGCTAATAAAGGAAAGGATTCCATTTGCCTTCTTTACCACCTTATCGACCTACCCTGCTACCTTCAGGGATCTGTGAACATACACCCCAAGTTCCCTCACTTCATCTACACCTCTCAGTATCCTCTCACGTATTGTGTATTCCTTTGCCTTGTTTGACCTCCCCAAATGCATCACCTCACACTTCTCTGGATTAAATTCTATTTGCCAATTTCCTGCCCCCCTGACCAGTCATTGATATCGTCCTGCAGTCTACAGCTATCTTCCTCGCTATCAACCAACTGGCCAGTTTTTGTGTCGCCTGCAAACTTCTTGATCATTCCCCCTATATTTATGTTCAAATCGTTAATATATACCACAAAAGGCAGGGGACCCAGTGCTGAAACATGCAGAACCCCACTGGATACAGCTTCCAGTCGCAAAAACACCTGTCAACAATTACCCTTTGTTTCCTGTCACTGAGTTAAGGAGGAGGAGTGTGAGGTATTGGATGTGATAAACATAGGGAGACAGGAGGTATTAATGAGTTAATTTTGTATCCAGCTTGTGACATTCCCCTGGATCCCATGGACCTTTATTTTTCTAATGGGTCTGCCATGTGGGACCTTGTCAAAAGCCTTGCTAAAATCCATGTAGCCCATAGCAACTGCACTACCCTCATCAATCCTCCTTGTTACTTCCTCAAACAATTCAAACAAGTTAATCAGATACAACCTTCCCTTAACAAATCCATACTGACTATCCTTGATTAAGCCATGCTTTTGTAAGTGACAGTTTACCCTGACTCTCAGAATTGATTCTAATAATTTGTCCACTACCAAGACTAGACTAATTGGCCTGCAATTAGTCTGTCTATCCCTCAGTCCCTTTTTAAACAAAGGTACAATGTTAGCAGACCTCCAATCCTCCAGCATCACACCTGTATCCAGTGAGGATTGGAAAATGATGGTCAGACTTTCCATTATTTGCTCCCTGCCTTCTTTTAACATTTCATCCGCCCCTGGTGATTTATACACTTTCAAGGATGCTAATCCCATTAATACTTCCTCTCTCCCTATGTTTATCACATCCAATACTTCACACTCCTCCACCTTAACTACAATGTGTGCATCACCCCTCATTTGTGAAGACAGATGCAAAGTAAGAACCATACCCACATGTTCCCCCTCCACACATAGGTTACTTTTCTGTTTTTTTATGGGCCCGACCCTTTCCTTAATTATCCTCTGACTCTTAATGTATTGATAAAACATCTTTGGGTTCTCCTTGATTTTGCTTGCCAATATTCTTTCATGCCCTCTCTTGGCTTTCCTAATTTCCTTTTTGATTTCATTCCTCAAAGGTAATAATCTCTGGATTATTATATGAGCCACTTGCAAAATAGCACAGGGCAAATAAGATTAGAGAAATGAATACGTGGCTCAAAGACTGTTGTGGTCGAAGTGGGTTCTGGTTCGTGGGGCACTAGCATCAGTACTGGGGAAAGTGGCGACAGTACCACTGGGACGGTCTACATCTGCATCGTGCTTGGACCAGTGTTCTAGCGAGCCACATACCTAGGGAAGTAGAGAGGCTTTTAAACTAAATAGTGGGGGCAAGGGATCAAATTTGGGAAGATGTGGTGGATCAAAGAATAGAGACAAGGCAAGAGAGAAAGGTATTAATATGGGAAATGATAAACAGACTGTGACAGGAAGGGACAGAGAATACAAATCTAAGAGTAAATCAACAGATAAGGCTGGAGGTTACAAAAATGATAAAAGGACAAATTTAAAGGCTCTGTATCTGACTACACACAGCATTCAAAACAAAACAGATGAACTGAGAGTGTAAATAGAAATAAATATGATCTGATAGCCATTACAGAGACATAGCTGCAAGATGACATAGATTGAGAGCTGAATATTGAAGGGTACATGACATTTAGGAAGGACAGAAAGCAAGGTAGAAGTGCAGGGGTGGCTGTGTTAATTAATGATGGTACAATAGAGAGGGATGACCTAAATTCAGGAAACCAGGATGTAGAAGTCGTTTGGGTAGAGATGAGAAATGATAAAGGCAAGAAGTGGTGTACAGGCCATCTAACATTAACCACATGGTACAAAAGAAGAAATAATGGGAGCTTTTCAGAAAGGTACCGCAATAATCATGGGGGACTTTAATCTACATATAGACTGGAAGCATCAGATGGGCAAGGGTAGCCTAGATGAGGAGTTCATAGAATGTTTTCAGGATAGTTTCTGAGAACAGCAATGTTCTGGAGCCAACCAGAGAGCAGGCTATACTAGACCTGGTATTATGCAACGAGATAGGATTAATTAATGACCTCATAATGAAGGCGCCCCTAGGCAGCAGTGATTGTAATATGATTGAATTTTACATTCAGTTCGAAGAAGAGAAACGTGGTTAT
This sequence comes from Heterodontus francisci, assembly GCF_036365525.1. Lineage (NCBI taxonomy): Eukaryota > Metazoa > Chordata > Chondrichthyes > Heterodontiformes > Heterodontidae > Heterodontus > Heterodontus francisci. The sequence goes on along the minus strand of NC_090371.1, from coordinate 194,673,742 downwards.
AAGACTAGTATCTTAAACTTAAATAAAGGCAATTATGAAGGCATGCAAGCAGATCTAGCTAAAGTGAACTGGCAAATTAGGTTAAGGGAAAGGTCAATAGAGATGCAGTGGCAGATATTTAAGGGGATATATCAGAATACCCAGAATAGATGCATTCCAACGAGGAAGAAAACTTCCAAGGGGAGGACCCACCATTTGTGGTTAACTAAAAAAATTATAGTCTATCAAAAGTAAAGAAAAATAATACAATTGCGCTAAGATTGGTGGCAGGTCAGAAGATTGGACGGAAAATAAAAAAAAACAGCAAAGAATGATTAAAGGATTAATAAGGAGAGAAAAAATAGAGTATGAGAGAAAGCTAGCTAGAAATATAAAAAACAATAGTAAGAGTTTCTATAGATATTTTTAAAAGAAAAGAGTTAACAAAGTGATCATTGGTCCTATGGAAAGTGAGTCTGGGAAACTAATAATGGAAAATAAGGAGATGGCAGATAAATTGAACAAGTATTTTGCATCAGTCTTCACTTTAGAGGATACAAGTAACATCCCAGAAATAGCTGTAAATCAGGAAGTGGAAGGGAGGAAGGAACTCAAGAAAAGTACAATCACCATGGAAGTGGTACGGAGCAAATTGTTGGAGCTGCAAGCTGACAAGTCCCTGGGTCCTGATGGACTTCATCCCAGGGTGTTAAAAGAAGTAGCTACTGAGATAATTGATGCGTTGGTTTTAATGTTCCAAAATTACCTAGATTCGGGGAAGGTTCCAATAGATTGGGAAATAGCAAATGTAACTCCTTCATTCAAAAGGTGAGGGAGAAAAAAAGCAGGAAACTACAGGCCAGTTAGTTTACATCTGTCATAAGGAAAATGTTAGAAGCTATTATTAAAGGTTTTATAGCAGGGCATTTCGAAAATTTCAAGGTAATCAGGCAGAGACAACATGGTTTTGTGAAAGGGAAATCATGTTTAACCAATTTATTAGAGTTCTTTGAAGAAGTAATATTTTCTATGGATAAAAGGGAACCGATGAATGTACTATACTTCGATTTCCCAAAGGTATTTGATAAGGTGTCACATCAAAGGTTATTGTGGAAAATAAAAGCTCATGGTGTCGGGGGTAACATATTGGTATGGATAGATGGAGCAGTCACTTTGTTGGGAGTTTTCTATAGACCCCCCAATAGCAACAGAGACATGGAGGAACAGATTGGGAGGCAGATTTTGGAAAGGTGCAGAAGTAACAGGGTTGTCGTCATGGGTGACTTCAACTTCCCTAATATTGATTGGAACCTCCTTAGTGCAAATAATTTGGATGGAGCAGTTTTTGTCAGGTGTGTCCAGGAAGGTTTCCTGACTCAATATGTAGATAGGCCGACTAGAGGGGAGACTATGTTGGACTTGGTGCTTGGCAACGAACCAGGCCAGGTGGCAGATCTCTCGGTGGGAGAGCATTTCGGTGATAATGATCACAACTCCCTGACTTTTACTATAGTCATGGGGAAGGACAGGAGCAGACGGGATGGGAAAATATTTAATTGGGGGAGCGGAAATTACAATGCTATTAGGCAGGAACTGGGGAGCATACATTGGGAACAGATGTTCTCAGGGAAATGCACGACAGAAATGTGGAGGTTGTTTAGGGAGCACTTGCTGCGACTGCTAGATAGGTTTGTCCCGATGAGGCAGGGAAGGGATGGTAGGGTGAAGGAACCTTGGATGACAAGAGATGTGGAACAGCTAGTCAAGCGGAAGAAGGAAGCTTACATAAGGTTGAGGAAGCAAGGATCAGACAGGGCTCTAGAGGGTTACAAGGTAGCCAGGAAGGAACTGAAGAATGGACTTAGGAGAGCTAGAAGGGGACATGAAAAAGTCTTGGCGGGTAGGATTAAGGAAAATCCCAAGGCGTTCTACACTTATGTGAGGAACAAGAGGATGGCCAGAGTAAGGGTAGGGCCGATCAGGGATAGTGGAGGGAACTTGTGCCTGGAGTCGGAGGAGGTAGGGGAGGTCCTAAATGAATACTTTGCTTCAGTATTCACTAGTGAGAGGGACCTGGTCATTTGTGAGGACAGAGTGGAACAGGCTGATATGCTCGAACAGGTTGAGGTTAAGAGGGAGGATGTGCCGGAAATTTTGAATGATATGAGGACAGATAAGTCCCCGGGGCCAGACGGGATATACCCAAGGATATTACGGGAAGCGAGGGAAGAGATTGCTGCGCCTTTGGCGATGATCTTTGCGTCTTCACTGTCCACTGGAGTAATACTGGATGATTGGAGGGTGGCAAATGTTGTTCCCTTGTTCAAGAAAGGGAATAGGGATAACTCTGGGAATTATAGACCAGTCAGTCTTACGTCAGTAGTGGGCAAATTATTGGAGAGGATTCTGAGAGACAGGATTTATGATTATTTGGAAAAGCATGGTTTGATTAGAGACAGTCAGCATGGCTTTGTGAGGGGCAGGTCATGCCTCACAAGCCTTATTGAATTCTTTGAAGATGTGACAAAACACATTGATGAAGGAAGAACAGTGGATGTGGTGTATATGGATTTTAGCAAGGCGTTTGATAAGGTTCCCCATGGTAGGCTCATTCAGAAAGTAAGGAAGCATGGGATTCAGGGAAAGTTGGCTGTCTGGATACAAAATTGGCTGGCCCATAGAAGTCAGAGGGTGGTAGTAGATGGAAAGTATTCAGCATGGAGCTCGGTGACCAGTGGTGTTCCACAAGGATCTGTTCTGGGACCTCTGCTCTTTATGATTTTTATAAATGATTTGGATGAGGAAGTGGAAGGCTGGGTTAGCAAGTTTGCCGATGACACCAAGGTTGCTGGAGTTGTGGATAGTGTGGAAGGCTGTTGTAGGTTCCAACGGAACATTGACAGGATGCAGAGCTGGGCTGAGAAGTGGCAGATGGAGTTCAACCTGGAAAAGTGTGAAGTGATTCATTTTGGAAGGTCGAATTTGAATGCGGAATACAGGCTTAAAGACAGGATTCTTGGTAATGTGGAGGAACAGAGGGATCTTGGGGTCCATGTCCATAGATCGCTCAAAGTTGCCACCCAAATTGATAGGGTTGTTAAGAAGGCGTATGGTGTGCTGGCTTTCATTAACAGGGGGATTGAGTTTAAGAGCCGCGAGGTTATGCTGCAGCTCTATAAGGCCCTGGTTCGACTACACTTGGAATATTGTGTTCAGTTCTGGTCGCCTCATTATAGGAAGGATGTGGAAGCTTTAGAGAGGGTGCAGAGGAGATTTACCAGGATGCTGCCTGGACTGGAGGGCATGTCCTACGAAGAAAGATTGAGGGAGCTAGGGCTTTTCTCATTGGAGCGAAGAAGGATAAGAGGTGACTTGATAAAGGGGTACAAGATGATGAGAGGCATAGAGTGGATAGTCAGAGACTTTTTCCCAGGGTGGAAAGGGCTATCACCAGGGGGCATAATTTTAAGGTGATTGGAGGAAGGTTTCGGGGAGATGTCAGAGGTAGGTTCTTTACACAGAGAGTGGCGGGTGCGTGGAATGCGCTGCCAGCGGTGATAGTAGAAGCAGATACATTAGGGGCATTTAAGCGACTCTTGGATAGGTACATGGATGATAGTAGAATGAAGGGTAGGTAGTTAGTTTGATCTTAGAGTAGGTTAAAGGTTCGGCACAACATCGTGGGCCGAAGGGCCTGTACTGTGCTGTACTGTTCTATGTTCTATGTTCTATGTTCTATGATTGACTAACTAACAGGAAACAGAATAGGCATAAATGGGTCATTTTATGGTTGGCAAAATATGACAAGTGGTGTGCCCCAGGGATCAGTGCTGGGGCCTCAACTTTTTACAATTTATATAAATGACTTGGAAGAAGGGACCGAAGGTATGGTTGCTAATTTGCTGATGACACAAAGATAGGCAGGAAACTAAGTTGTGAAGAGGACATAAGGAGACTGCAGAGGGATTATAGGTAGGTTAAGCGAGTGGGAAAAGACCTGGTAAATGGAGTATAATGTGGGAAAAAGTGATATTGTCCATTTTGTCAGGAAAAATAAAAAAGAAGCATATTATCTAAATGGTGAGAGATTGCAGATCTCTGAGATGCAGAGAGATCTGGGTGTCCAAGTTCATGAATTGCAAAAGGTTAGTATGCAGTTACAGTAAGTAATTAGGAAAGCTAATAGAATGTTATTGTTTATTGAAAGTGAAATTGAATACAAAAGGAGGGAGGTTAGGCTTCAGTTATACAGAGCATAGGTGATACCACATCTGGAGTTCTTTTTTTATTTGTTTTGTGGGGTGTAGGCATCACAGGCTAGGCCAACATTTATTGCCCATCCCTAATTGCCCTGAACTGAGTGGTTTGCTAGGCCATTTCAGAGGACATTAAGAGTCAACCACATCGCTGCAGATCTGGAGTCACATCAATGTGGTTGACTCTAATCATCTGGAGTACTGTGTACAGTTTTGGTCTCCTTATTTAAGGAAGGATGTAAATGCGTTGGAAGCAGTTCAGAGAAGGTTTACTAGACTAATACCTGGGATGGACGGGTTGTCTTTTGAGGAAAGATTGGACAGGCTAGGCTTGTATCCGCTGGAGTTTAGAAGAGTAAGAGGTGACTTGATTGAAACATATAAGATCCTGAGTGGTCTTGACATGGTGGATGTTTCTGCTTGTGGGAGAATCTAGAACTAGGGGGTCACTGTTCAAAAATAAGGCGTCGCCCATTTAAGACAGAGATGAGGAGAAATTTTTTCTCTTAGAGGGTCATGAGTCTTTGGATTTCTCTTCCTCAAAAGGTGGTGAAAGCAGAGTCTTTGAGTATTTTTAAGGCAGTGGTAGATAGATTCTTGATAAGCGAGGGGGGTGAAAGGTTATCAGGCATAGGTCAGAATGTGGAGTTGAGGTTCCAATCAGATCAGCTATGATCTTGTTGAATGGCCAGCGGGCTCGAGGGGCTGAGTGACCTACTCCTGCTCCTAATTTGTATGTTCATATGTTCTCCATTTTCTATACTCCTCTTGGCTTTCTGTAGCATTGAGTTCTCGTTCTCTGACATAAGCTTTCCTTTTCCGCCTTATCATACTTTGTAAGCTCCTTGACATCCAGGGGATGCTTGATTTGGCCACCCTACACTTTCTCTTTGTGGGAACATGTTTACTATGAACCCCTGAATCTCCCCTTTGACTGGCTCCCACTGCTCCGACACTGATTTACCTTCAAGTAGCTGTTTCCAGTAGACTTTTGCTAAATCACTTCTCAGTTTAATAAAATTGGCCTCACCTCAATTTAGAACTTTAACTTCAGTTTTATCTCTAGTCCTTTTCCAAAATTATGTTGAAACTAACTGAATTATGATCACTACCACCAAAATGCTCTTCCACTGCCACTCCTTCCACCAGCCCAGCTTCAGGCACAAGAGGGGTTTAAAATTGATAAAGAGGAAGTATTAGATAGGCTATCTGTACTTAAAGTGGATAAAACACCAGGGCCGGATGAGATGCATCCAAGGACACTGAGGGAAGTGAGGGTGGAAATCGCAGAGGCACCGGCCATAATTCTTTAGTCTTCCTTGGACTCGGGAGTGGTGCCAGAGGACTAGAGAATTGCGATTGTCACACCCTTGTTCAAAAAAGGGTGTAAAGATAAGCCCAGCAACTATAGGTCAGTCAGTTTAACTTTGGTGGTGGGAAAACTTTTAGAAAAAATAACTTGGGACAAAATCAATAGTCACCTGAACAAATGCGAGTTAATTAGAAAAGCCAGCATGGATTTCTTAAGGGAAAATCATGTTTAACTAACTTGCTGGAGCTTTTTGAGGAGAGAGGGTTGATGAGGCAATGCTGTTTATGTGGTGTACATGGGCTTTCAAAAGGTGTTTGATATAGTGCCACACAGCAGACCTGTGAGCAAATCTGTAGCTCATGGAATAAAAGGAATGGTAGCAACATGGATATAAAATTGGCTGAGTGACAGGAAACAGAGTAGTGGTTAATGGATGTTTTTCAGGCTCGAGGAAGGTTTGTCGTGGAGTTCCCCAGGGATCAGTGTTGGGACCCTTGCTTTTCCTGATATATATTAATGACCTAGACCTTGCTGTACAGGGCATAATTTCAAAGTTTGCAGATGATATGAAACTTGGAAGCATTGTGAACTGTGAGGAGGATAGTGTAGAACTTCAAAAAGAACATAGACAAGTTGGTGGAATGGGCAGACAGGTGGCAGATGACGTTCAATGCAGAGAAATATGAAGTGATTCATTTTGGTAGGAAGAACATGGAGAGACAATATAGAATAAAGGGTACAATTCTAAAGGAGGTGCAGGAGCAGAGGGACCTAGGTGTATATGTGCATAAGTCATTGAAGGTGACAGGACAGGTTGAGAGAGCGGTTAATAAAGTATACAGAATCCTGGGCTTTATTAATAGGGGCATGGAGTACAAGAGCAAGGAAGTCATGTTGAACTTGTATAAGTCATTAGTTTGGCCTCAGCTGGAGTATTGTGTCCAATTCTGAGTGCCGCACATGAGGAAAGACGTGAGGGCATTGGAGAGAGTACAGAAAAGATTCGCGAGAATGGTTCCAGGGATGAGGAATTTCAGTTATGAAGATAGATTGGAGAAGTTAGGACTGTTTTCCTTGAAGAAGAGAAGGCTGAGAGGTGATTTGATAGAGGTATTCAAAGTCATGAGGGGTCTAGACAGAGTAGATAGAGAGAAACTGTTCCCACTCATGAAAGGATTGAGAACGAGAGGGCACAGATTGAAAGTATTTGGTCAGAGAAGCAAAAGTGATATGAGGAAAACCTTTTTCACGCAGCGAGTGGTTAAGGTCTGGAATACGCTGCCTGAGGACATGGTGGAGGCAGGTTCAATTGAATTCAATTCTAAAAAGGAATTAGACAGTTATATGTAAAGTAAGAATGTGCAGGGTTACGGGGAGAAGGCAGGGGAATGGAACTGAGGGAGTTGCTCTTTCAGAGAGCCGATACGGACACGATGGGCTGAATGGCCTCCTTCTGCACTGTAACAATTCTATGATTCTGTGATTGCCTAAAACCAAGTCCAAAACCATACCGTCTCTTGTTGGGCTTGCTACACATTGGTCAAACAAGTTCTCCTGAATGCACCTTAAGAATTCTACTCCCTCCATTCCTTTCACACTAAAGTGGTAGTTAAAATCCCCTACTATTACTGCCCTATTGTTTTTGCACTTCTCAAAGATTTGCCTACATATTTGCTCTTTTATCTCCCTCTGACTGTTTGGGGTTCTATAGTACACTCCCCGTAGCGTGACTGCCCCTTATTTGTTCCTAAGTTCAATCCATATGGCCTCAATTGACGATCCTTGTAAGATATAATCCCTCCTCACAGCTGTAATTGTTTCCCTAAACAAAATTGCTACCCCCTCCCCTTTTATCCCCCTCTCTATCTTGTCTGAAAACCCTGTAACCAGGAATGTTGAGCTGCCATTCCTGTCCCTCTTTAAGCCATGTTTCTGTAATACCTATGATATCATACTGCCACATTTCTATCTGTGCCTCAGCTCGTTTGCTTTGCTATACTTCTTACATTGAAGTATATACTCTTGATCGCTGTCAAACTCTTTTTTATTTTCTATCGTTAGTTTCCTCTGCCTTCCAGACTCACTCACTAATTTTCTGCCTTCCATTTCCATTTCTGATTTTGCCCCCTCCAAGTCTACCTCGGGTTCCCATTCCCCTGCCAAACTAGTTAAACCCTGCCCAACAGCACGAGCAAACTTCTTGCCAAAGATATTGGTCCTGGCCCTATTGACGTGCAAAATGTCTGCTTGGACAGGCCCCACCTCCCCCAGAACTGGTCCCAATGCCCCAGGAATCAAAAACCCTTCAGGTTAGCCACTGTCTCAATGGAGGAACTCATGCGCTCAAAGCCCTGAGTCACAACGGTGTACATGCACTGCACGGACTCCGCCATTGTCTGATCATGGCTCTGCAATGGCTCAGGGATCGCCAACATTTGGGAACTCATCTGCCTCTGATGCTCCAGCAAAACCCTCCTTGTTTGTGACACCCGAGGTCCAGCATCTTCACCCAGACGAGCATGGCTGTTTCTGTCCTCCGTCCTCCGAGGGGGACTGCCCACAGCAGACTCTGCCTCAATCTCCTCCTCCTGCTCACTCATGATGTGCTGCTCACCCAGTGCTGCCTGTTCTAATCTTTATTGAGGCCCAACCGAGGTGAATGTGTCTGTGCTGGTGGATGGTGCAGCGGAATGATGTGACAGTGCAGGCTCTGGAACATCTCCCCATGCCGAGGAGGCTGGTGACAACTGGGCTGGCACACTCTGCTCCTGCTCTGCTACCCGCCCTGTGGGAAACACAAGAAGGTGGTGATGAGAACTTGGGCAACTCAGTGGGTACCTCAGCACTACCAACCCCATTGATAACAGCGGTTGTATAGCCACAGCGCACATTGAACAGAAGTTTCCTCCATGCCCTTAACCTGAAGATGGAACTATCAAATGACCCTGCTCTTCACAGCTTCCCATCTCACCATCGCCCACAGCCTGATGCGATGGCACCCTCGCGTTTTCCAACACCGCCTCCTCCTTCGGGGTCAGATTGTGGAGATCAAGCACACCACCATCCATCCAAGATATTTCCCAGGAGTTCTACACTCTCTTACCCTGCCAGTTGAGGAGAGAATGATTTATGAGTAGGCTGCCCACCCTCACCTATTCCAGCTTGACATTCAATGAGCTGTTGCTCTCCTCAGTGATGTCCCCTCCTTAAATGCACCCAGATGTGAGGGTTGCTGATGTCTCAGTGATGTAACTGGTCTCTTGATCTGACAATGTTAGGGAGAACTATGGGAAGTCAGTCTGCTCAGTTGTCTGCATTCTGGGATATACAGATTTGGAGAACTGTCACCGGATGTCTGTTGCCACTCACGTCTCCAGACGTTATCAGGTCATTGAATCTTTTCCTACACTGGATCCACATCCTGCTGGTCACTTCTCAGTTGCTGACCTCCGTCACCACCTCCATCCAGGGTGTCTTTTTGTCTCTAAGCATGTTTCTTCTTCCAGACACCAGGAATAAGATCTCTCTTCTGTCTGCCACCTGTTACGATCGAGGCAGGAGGAGAGCACTGTTAACTCAGTCCCACTTCTCCACAGGTCACAATACATATATTTAAATTTTCCCTCTTACCAAAACAATCAATCAGATACTCTATTTTACCCCAGAATAAAACACACCAACCAGGTTTCTTAATAAACAAGAAAACTATCTGTTTATTATAAACCATGTCTTCACCATTAATGAAGTAAACATACACATGAATTGAAATATTAAAGCCCCTTATTTATCATAGCCCTCATGCACACCCACACCCACACACACACACAAGCAACCAGTTAACCAGGAAAGAAAGGATTTTTGTTAACAGCTATTACAAAGAAATAGAAGGAATAAAAAAAAACACTTCGACTGAAAAGTCAGCACAGAAGATGTCCCTTGTTTTGGTGAGGTGTCCCAAAGGCAAATAGATAGCTGCCACCAGGATCTTCTCACAACAGTCCCTTCCAGGCAATGCTGAAGATCAGTCCATTTCAAGGTGCAGCGACAGAAGGCTTCACATAGGTCTTACATCAGTTGTGCAGCAACAAAGGTTTTAATTCTCACACATTCGATGCGTGAAGTCCACGCGAATTGAAATATTAAAGTCCCTTATTTACCGTAGCCCTCATGCTCACACATACACACACAACCAACCAACTGGTTAACTAGGAAAAAAAAAGTGATTTTTGTTTATGGCTGTTACAAAGAAGTAGAAGGAATAAACAAAACACTTAGACTTAAAAGTCGGTATGAAAGATGTCCCTTATTTTGGTGAGGTGTCCCAAAGGCAAATAGACAGCTGCACGAGGATCTTCTCACAACAGTCCCTTCCAGGCGATGTTGAAGATCAGTCAGTGTAGGCTTTCAAGGTGCAACAACAGAAGGATTCACATAGGCCTTATATCAGGTGTGCAACAACAAAGGTTTTACTTCTCACACATTCGATGCAAAGTTCCTTCAAAGATGCAAGGTTTCTGCAAACAGGCAGGATTTGTTCAAATACAGGAGGCAACAGGAAACTGACACAGGATTTGCTTTTCAAGAGAAAGGTGAGCTGGCTGGATATTCTTCCAGTCTCCTAGCGGATCAATAAGCAAACTCCTTCTGTTTTTCAGGTCAAATACCAACTGTCTTTCTAACAGTTCAAAATGAAACTAACTTTTTCCAGAAACAAGTCCTGTGACAACCATAAATCCTAGCTTGTCAGTTCCTTGTAAATACCTGTCCCTTCAGCTCAGAACACAACCCCCTGCTGGGTTCTTTGCAAACAGGTCCCTTCCAGTAACACTTGCTTATATTCTGTCCAAACTTGCAGATAACTTCTTTTAAAAACAGCCACAAAGTTCAGCCTCTTCAAGATTCCAGATGAATCAGTGCCCACAATCCAACTATAATTTCTTAAAACATATTTTACAAAGAAAAATAGAAGCACACTGTATCAGTTAAAGCCTCAAGAAAGGCATTGGAGAACCTTGGTGCTGCCCATGGATGCCTGCTCGTGCCAGCGCTGGCCCTCCGAGTACTCTGCTGCTCAATCTGATCAGTGAACAGCAAGCCCAGCCATGGCTGCCATTTGCCTTTTCAAAGGGTCCTCAGTTATGGGCGGCACAGTGGCACAATGGTCTCACAGCATCAGCAACCTGGGTTCGGATCTGGGTCCTGCCTGTGCAGAGTTTGCAAGTTCTCCCTGTGACTGCATGGGTTTCTGCTGGGTGCTCCTGTTTCCTCCCACAGCCAAAGATTCACAGGTTAATAGGTAAAGTGGCCATTGTAAATTGTCCCTAGTGTAGGTAGGTGGTAGGAGAATTGAGGGAAGTTGGGGATGTGGTAGGAAATATAGGATTAGTATAAATGGGTGGCTGATGGCTGGCACAGACTCGGTAGGCCGAAGGGCCTGTTTCAGTTCTGGATCTCTCTATGACTCTATTTACTGGATCCCACCTCCAGGGTGCTCCCAGTACCTCTAATCTGGTGCTGAACCTGCCCTCGGGCTAATCACACCCTTTGAATATGAAACTCATGTTGTGTGCTTTATATCAAATGATGATTTTTCAATCACCGGCTGGAAATCCAAATTGAATTTTTAAAAAACAGAGACTAAAGGTGACAGCTAAAGATGGTTAGCCCAATTTGCCTCACTGTACCTTCCACATTCCAACCCAATGAGATGGAGACACCATGGGCTGAATGTTATCAGCGCGCCGCACATCGCGACGGCTTTGAACTCAGCGGCCTTCAGACACGAAGCGCTGCTGCTGAGCCCCCGCGATATTTCGTGAAGTGGCTGCCCTTGATGACGTAGAGGGGACGGCTGCTCCGTACATGGCAATGGCGTCCGGCGCCACCGTGCAGGCGCTGCCGCCATTTTTAAAGGGCTTCAAGTCCTTCAGGTTCAATAAAATTTTTAAAGGTGCCGGTGCCCAGAAATAACAAACAAAATGTCAGAAACATTTTCATTCCCCTTTCCAACTTGCCCACTGAGTTATCAATTAATAAAATAACCAATTACCACCGAAAAAACAATTTGCAAAATTATAAAATTTAACACCCACCTTCAGAACATTTGCCCTCGACCCCTTCCCACCATCCCCAAAACCAATATAAAAGGTTTTCCCGCTTCCCCCACCCTGATAATTTCACTCCTTCCCCCTCCCCATCAGTGTCTCGTCTCGGAACTCTGTACGGAGCTCTGAAGGTACGTGAGTTGCGGCCAGTGGCCATGGTATCAGCATGGGATGGCCGCTGGGACAAGGTAAGTATATGTAAATTAATTTGTATTGATTTTACTATTTAAATGAGGCCCCGCCACCGAGTGGTCGGGAGGCCGCACCAAGGCCTCACCGCCACCGGTAAAATGCGACGGGGATCATAGCGGGCTGCTCCCACAAGTACTTTACGGGCCCCTCCGCCATGACCCCCGATATTATGGGGCTGGTAAAATTCAACCCATTGTCTGCAAAGACCCATCAAGGACAATGACCTGGGGAATCTGAGTGAATCATATATTCTGTCCCCATTAGCAAGGCATCAAGGCAATCACCTGAGGTATTCAACTGGTGGAGATGGACCACTAAACCTAAGCACTTGAACAATGGGACCCTAGCTATGAGAAGGAGATTCCCAGACATGTATTAATTAAGTTGCAAGGGGGAATACGCTAGTAATAACCATGTTTGAATCACTGGGTGACAGTCATGTGACAGGTCCACTCTTCGTGTGCTTAAGCTTCTACTTTCTCTGCAGTAAGGGAACAAGCAGCCAGATGCTGATGAGAAGAGATCTGAGTGGGGTCACTGCTTCCTCCCTCTATCTCTCTCTCCAACCCACCTTGCAAGCTTCGAAACCAGTTTGCTGGCCATGACCACCCCGGGACTCCCCTGCTGCAGGCGGAGACTCCTTGAAGGAAACCAATCCGGTAGTACTGTCTCCAGGAGGACAGTCAAATCAGCCATCTGTATCATAATCGGAAGCATCGGGACCACCGAGTGAAAGTCGCAAGACCACCAAATTCAGCCTGAAGCAAGCCGAGTCACCAACCTCCACAGACTGAGTACCCCTTTTATTTCTCGGGACTCTAATTTGACCAATCTATCCTCCCTCCTCGCGCTGTATTCTATTTGTGTGTATGTATGAACTTAAAGAGTGTGTGTGTGTTTGTGAAAGTCGGTGTGTATTTTATTATTTTACTTACCTCTTTCTTTGTTAAACTCAAGAAAACCAGTCCAATTTGTTATTTTTATGATCACAGTGTGTAAATAGTTAAACACTCACTGAATTGGCAAGTATGCACTTTTCAAAAAGAAGTAAACATGTTGCAGTCAAACAAGGAGAGGGAAAAGAGGTGAAACATTTGACCCCTCCTCATCTGATCGTAAGAATGACACTGACGCAACATGGGGTCAGGATCTGGAAATGATCCAGATTCTTGACCCTGGATTGAAAATCTAGCCCAATGTATTTGTTTAATGGTTGTGCCTTTTCCTTATTCCCCATTATAATTTTTCTTGTCTCTGTCTCCAAGGGATCAACATTCACCTTCACTAATCTCTTCCTTTTTACATGCCTATAGAAGTTTTTACAGTCTCTTTTCATGACTCCAGCTAGTTTACTCTTATATCCCATTTTCTCATTATCCATTTCTTTGGCATCATTTACTGAATTTTAAAATCCTCCTAATCTTCAGGCTTGCTACTCTTTTTGGTAACATAATAAGCCTCTTCCTTTTATCTAATACTATCTTTAACATTTCTTGCAGCCACAGCTGGACCACTTTTCTCATAGGGTTTTTATTCCTTAGGGGAATGTATATTTGTTGCAAATTATGAATTAATTCTTTACATGTTTGCCATTGCTTTTCTACCATCATATATTAAATCTAGTTTCCAAACCTAGCTTTGTCAACTTGCCCCTCATACCTACATGGTTTGCTTTGTTCAGATTTAAGTTCCTCGTTTCAGACTTAACTAAATCACTCTCAAGCTCAATTAAAAAGTCTATCATATTATGATCATTCTTCCACACAGGCTCCTTTACTACAAGGTTATTAATTAACCCTATTTCATTTCACAATACAAGATCTAAAAAAACAACATTAGGTATTTGGTTCCTTGACATACTGTTTAGTTTAGTTTAGTTTAGTGATACAGCACTGAAACAGGCTCTTCGGCCCACTGAGTCTGTGCCGACCATCAACCACCCATTTATACTAATCCTACACTAATTCCATATTCCTACCACATCCCCACCTGTCCCTATATTTCCCTACCATCTACCTACACTAGGGGCAATTTATAATGGCCAATTAACCTATCAACCAGCAAGTCTTTGGCATGATCTATGAAACTCTTGAATTTTCCATAAACTTGACCTTCACAGTATGACTGCAAGCTGGCATAACCCAAGCAGAAGGTGGCATGATTTGGAGCAGGATATAATTATATTTTGGCCACCGATCAAAATTTCTAGCTCTTTGAGGGCAGAGTCACCATATCTGCAGCCTCATATGGGGAGATGTATTCTGATAACATGCAAATGAGGAAAATTCATCATGCAATATATTCTTATTCTAAACCTCCTCTGTCCCAAAACACACTACAGTATAACAATTGTACCTTTGCAGCTAAATTTGATGTATGAAATAGAATCTTTTTCAGCTGTTTTGCCCCTCTCAAATTTCCTACTAGTACCACAACTGAAGTCTAATGTCAGCAGATGGTTAATTATGAAGAAATATTGACAAGTATTTTAGCTCTTCAACCAAAACCTTTGAATTGATGGTCTTAGTGTGCAGCATGTGTGTATGTGTGCATGCTTCCATCTGAAAGACTGAAGCAAGTATCATGTTGCACTGCTATTTATTATTTATGTTTGATTTACACACTGCCAATCATTGTACAGAGAAAAAAAAAGAATTAAACCTGGTGGCATAAATTCTGAAGTTGTTTGCATTTATATTATTTCATAATGAAGTTGTAAACCACTTTTGGCCATCTATTCCGTCTTGATTTACTTTTCATAATAGCTTGGACATGTCGCATTGACTTACTTGTTCATCACAGTGTTGCCACCAAAGTCATGAGACAAAGTAAGCAGAAGGAATATTACTTCGTAAAGAATAAATGCCATGCTAATTGCCTTATATTCAATTGACAGCCTTGGCTCACTGGTAGCAATCATATGTCTTAGTCGTAGGTCCTACTCCAGTGGCTTGAGCACATTGGCCTGGTTTTGCACTCAGTTGTGAAGTAACAACACATGCCCTGACCTTGCAGAAAGCTACTTACAAAGATCTAGCGATCTCCATAGTATGGATGTCACTTTTCCTGATGTTAATTTCATTCTGTAGTTAGCGCAAGTGGATTTCAGGAGTCCAGCAACAGCGGTGTCATCAAGCAAGCTAAGCAACGAATCGCATTGCAGAAAATGCACAGACAGCAAAGCAGGAAACAGAAAGCACCGATTATCCTTCAGATGTTAATACAGATAATGAAATAAAAATTAGGACATACACGTGAGAATTAAGGTTGAAGCTGAAATACCAAAAACAAACTTATTTAAAGATCTATGGAATTTTTAAATCATAATGAATATATTTGACATTGCACAGGCATAAAATTATATTTTCAGAGCCAGGGAAGCTGTTCAGTAGTAATTATGAATTTAGTATGCTGTTAAAAATCCAGTTACACCTCATTCAGCAAGACATAATTTTTCAAGGGTTTTTACACTAATTCTCATTGCTTAAAAGTGGAAGTTCATGTCAATTCAAACGACTTCTAAGATTTTTATCTGCAGGGATTTCAACAGTATTTTTTGTGGAGGATAAGGGAATCACTGGCGACATCTTTTGAATTTGTGCATTTAACTGTGCATTAGCAAGTGCGTGAACACCAGAAGTTGCTGTCAGTTTAAAAGTTGCAATGAAAAAGACAGTTTTGCCATCATTACAACCACAAAATTCTGGCCATTCTGGCAGTTCAGTACCGTACTGCAGGAGTGTTGTCCATTTGGAGATGCTGTCATTCAGATGAGCTGTTAAACCTGTTCTCTAAGATGGACATTAAAGATCATATGGCTGTATTTGAAATGCTTGGAGATTTTCAGGTGCCTTGGCCAACATTTATCTCTCAACCAACACCATCAAAAACAAAAGTTTATTGGATCATTCTGTTTGCTGTTTGGGGGACTTTGCTGTGTGCAAATTAGCTGCTGTATTTCCCTACATTGCAACAGTGGCAACACTTGGTCTTTAAGGCTGTCAAAAGCTTTGGGATATCCTAAAATCACAAAAGGTGCTATATAAATGCAAGCTCTTTGCTTACATTTGGAAAGTGGCTTATTTCAATATTTTTAAATGTCAGGCCAGGAGTGTGGGCACATCACAGATGTCACAGTGATTTTCATTCTTTATGCAACACTGCTGTACAGGAACAGAGAGGGGGGGGGGAGTAGGGAGAGATGGGGGGAACTGAGTCAGAGGGGAGAGAGAGAGATGAGAGAGAGAAAGGGGGGAGAGAGAGAGAGGGAGAGGGAGAGAGAGAGTAGAGAGAGAGAGAAGGGGGGATAGAGAGAGAGGGGGCACAGAGAGAGGGGAAGAGAGAGATAGGGGCAACAGAGAGAGAGGGGAGTGAGAGAACGGAGGGAACAGACAGAGAGAGGGGGAACAGAGAGAGAGGGAGGGTGAGAGAAAGAGAGAGAGGGGGAGAGAAAGAGAGAGAGGGGGAAGAGAGAGACAGGGGCAGAGAAAGAGGGAAAGAGAGAGAGAGGGGGGTGAAAGAGAGAGGGGGAAGAGAAGGGGGGACAGAGAATGAGATGGGGCAGAGAGAGGAGGGGGCAGAGAGAGAGAGGGTGGCATAGAGCGAGAGGGAAAGAGAGTGAGAGAGAGAGGAGTCAGAGACGGGGGTGGGAGGGGGGACACAGAGAGCAAGGATGACACAGAGAGTGAGGATGACACAGAGAGGGGGCAGAACAACACAGAGGGGGGGAACAAAATATAGAGGGGGGAACACAGAGAGGGGGGATCACTGATTGGGGGGAAAACAGAGAGGGGTGGACACAGAGAGGGGGGAACACAGATAGGGGGAACACAAAGAGGGGGGAATGCAGGGAGACAGGGATTTAGAGAGACAGAGAGAGTGATCAAGATCATTCCTGACAGATGGGCATCTATCTGGAATACTCTGCATCACTACAAGTGTGGGGGCAAACATTAACTACTTGTGCAAGCAAAAAAATGCTGGGTATCTCACTAAATCAGTGTCCAACATAGTGACAAGAAAGTAAATCAATAAATTAATCTTCTCATTTAAAGCTTTTTCACAAAAATGCATATTTGTTGTTTTTTAATTCATGGTAAGATAAATTTTTAATGCCTTTATCATTCCGAAATGATCCCAGTGGCTCCCTATGCAAGACAAAAATTGTAATGTGACCACCTCCCCCACGCATAAAGGTTGGGCAAACCTGGTTTAGACTGAGGGCAACAAGTCAACTTTCTCTCCACTATATTTGTGGTGGTGGAACAGAACAAGAAAAAACTCATGGTCGATATTTGAAAAATCTGGGCCCTGAATTTCCACTGTGGTTTCCAGTGGGAAACCAGCATAACCCTCAGAGAAAGGGCGTAAACTGCAAAACTGTCATTTATGCCCTTTTCTTGGGGTTCTTCCATTCTCCTACCTGAGTTGTGGTAGGTGAGCAGGAACATTCAACTCCCCAACAATAGAATTTGAAGGCCTTGGTCATAAGGCCCCACAGCTTTGTTAATAAATGCAAAAATTAGTGTGAAACTGAATTGTGCAAATCAGAAAGACCTCAAGTACAATTTCAGGATCTGTTTTGAGATAATTGATATTAACCAGGGCAGCTAGAAGAGTTACAATTGGTCTCAGCACTTCCAAGCTAGGGATAGCAAAAATTAGCCAGAATCCCTACTTTTGATCATTATCTGATGACTTGCATTGGAAAATGGCTTTGGGCTTGGCTATGGTCACTGAATAGGGGCTCACATTGGGACGCTGGAATTCTACAAGTATTCTCCTGCTGTAACTCCAGGAGACTGGGAGAACCCCCATGGAGGTTTAGGGTCTCACCGTCCAGCCTCATACCTGAACAATGAGCAGTTGGGTGATGAGGTATGGGTGGCCAAACAACCAGACTGCAGCATGAGATAATGCTTCCGCAATGGAAGGGAGAACATTTTTTTAAATGGTTTCTGGCTGGAAACCACTTTCAGCTTCTGTTTATCAGCCAATTGAAGTTTTATCTCATGTTATTAGAGTGACCAATAACTTTTGTCTCTCTATTACTAGACATTGAGAACACTCCAAGTACCTTACAAGATAATTCATCAGTGAGTAAAGAAATTGGCCCTCTTTTTGCTTTCATATATGTCATTCTTCTTTTCCCAGGTACCAATGCCTTCCTTTGTTCCCCCAAAAATAGCAAAAAGCTGACAAAAATCCTTCCTAATGTAATTATTTCATTTCATTTAATGGGAAAATTAGAGATTAATGGAGAAATTGTTAATAAAAAAAAGTTGGACCACTTCATTATTCTAAAGAAATGGAACTAAATGGAATGGATCCAAAACGATTTGAGGAATGATGATGACGATGCTGCTAATAACAACTGCAGCAACAACTTGCATTTATACAGTGAGTTTAATATAGAAAAGTATCCCAAGGCGATTCACAGAGCCATAATCATACAAAAATATTGGCAGGCTTGAGCAAAAACTTGGCCAAAGAGGTGGGTTTTAAAGATGGCCTTAAAGGAGGAGATGGTGGTAGGGGGATAGAGGGAGTGTAAAGCATACATGGCTGAAAGTGCAGCCCCCAATGGTGGGGCTAAAGTAGCGAGAGATACACAAAAAGCCAGAGTATGAGGAATGGAGTGTTTGGGGCAGTTGTAGGGTTGGAGAACGTTACAGAGATAGTGGAAGGCATTTTAAAAGATAGATGACAATTTTAAGTTTGAGGCTTTGGGAAATCGGGAACAAACCAAGCTGTGATATTATTTGTAGATACTTAAATATTTGTTGCACTTTAAGTAAGTGTTGCTCCAATTTTATTGAAACTGTTTTCTCTGAATTATGGACTTGTTATCTAGTCGTTTATAATAGGGTGAAAAGAAGTCAATTAAAGAGGAGGCAGCTCAAGTGGTTCTCACAAGAACAAAGGTAATCATTCCATTTCTTGGGAAGTCTATGAAAGACAGGCCATACCTAAATTCTTATTATGACATCAGGTGGTGGGCCACAAGAGTGAGGGCCTGACATCATCCGCAGGCCGAGTCACCCGGACACTGACCAGGTGATGGCCAAGTTGTGAGTGGTTGTTTCCCCCTTGGTTTTAGATTTTAGATTTTTAGGACTTAGGTTTTAGGGTTTTAATGTTTCTTCGGGTGATGTTTTAAAGGCTATTTTAGATTATTAAAGTTTAAGTTTTAGAGATAGTTTTAAGATTGGGTTTTTTGGGGATCGTTAGATGTGTAGTGGTTTTAGGGCTAATTCTTTTGGCCTTGGGGACAGGGGGGCCAGCCTCAGCGGCCAGTCTGCGACCTTGAGGGGCCCGGTCCCGGTGGCCAGTCTCTGGCTGTGTGGGGGGTCCTGGTCCTGGCAGTGAGTTTTGCAGCCTAGGGTAGTCCAATCCTGGAGCAAGTTTGTGACCTGGAGTGGGGAGCCAGTCCCAGCAGAGAGTTTACAGCCTCAGGGAGCCAGGTCCCAGTAGTCAGTGGGAGGTGGGGGATGGGGTGGGGATAACAATCCTGATGGCGAGGTAGGCTTGAATGTGGGTGAGATCATGGGGAAAGGGGTTGAGGGAGGATTAAATATGGATCAGGATGGGGTGTGTAGGTAATCTGTGTGTGTCCCTTTGCCTGTCTACACACTTTTCATATGTCTATCTGTCAACTCTATTAACATCATGCAACCATCTTGGACCTCCTTGCCATTGGATCAAGGCCTTGCTCTGTCAGAACTGTATAGCAGCTGGTGTGCAACGGTCACGCCACGTTAAAAGATTTCACACACCAGCATCCTGCACTCCTTAAATGAAGTTTGGGACCTCAAACATCAGGACCCTCATGGACAACTCCAACAGCGACAGATCTGAGATTCACTTGGGAACTCAGGCACTATGATATCAATATCGCTGTCCTGAGTGAGACACAGCAGGCAGAATCAGGCTGCTCAAGGAACAATGAGGTGGGTGCAGCTTTTCTGGAACAGCGATCCAGAAGAGGAATGATGCCTTCATGGGGTGGGCTTCACCATCAAGAATGAGCTTGTCTGGTGTCTCAGTGACTCCTCCTGTGGGATAAGTGAGTGCTTCATGACTCTCCAGCTCACCCTGATGAGGAATCAATGCACCATTGTCATCAGGAGATATGTTCTGATTCTAGATACAACAACTGAGGGCAAAGAGGGATTCTACTCTGACTTTGAGAAATCCCTGGCCCGAGTTCCAGCAGGGGACATGCTGATTCTCCTTGGAGACTTCAATGCTAGAGTTGAGAAGGACACAAACCTCTGGAAGGGTGTGATTGGCAAGGAATGAGTAGGGAAAGCAAACTCCAATGGAGTCCTTCTCCTGATGAAATGCTTTGAATGTGACCTTGTCATATCCAATACCTTGTTTCATCAGAGTGACAAGCACAAGACCTCATGGCAACACCCATGATCCAAGCACTGGCACTTGCTTAATCACATCATCATCTGAGTGAAGTATCACAGGGATGTGCATGTTACTTGTGCCATGAAGGATGCCCAAGACTGCTGGACCGATCACTGCCTAATTCATTCTATTATCTCCATCAACCTGGCCATTAAGAGATGGGGGCGGGCGGGGGGGGGGGGGGGGGGTGGGGGGTGGGGGGGGGAACAAAAACACTGCTGCATGAGAATTAACATTGTAAGTGTGAAGGATCCTGCAAAGACAACGCTTCTCAGCCAGCATCTCACAGGTAACCTCTTTACTCCCAGTCAACAGGAGCCACAGTGCATCCACAATGCATGGTCCACTCTAAGGTCCACCATAATCAGCACCTGCAAAGAGGTTCATGGCTTCTCTACAGGAAACATAGAGACTAGTTAGATGAGAATGACCAAGATACAGGAGCTAATCTAGTGTAAGCACAAAGTGTTCATGGCCTAGAAGATCACCATACTTCAAGAGAAAAACATGAGATCTATAGGCATCTGAAGACAGTGGTACAACAAAAAACCTGACACATGAAGAACAAATTGTGGGTGGAAAGAGCATGGGAAATCCAACAGCTTGCAGACAACCATGATATCATGGGTTCTTTAGTACTGTCAAAACCATCTATGGCCCAAACACTCTACGGCCCACCCCACTGACAGGCAAAAAAAGAGCTCAACAAGGACAGAGAGGCAGTGAGTGCTTGCTGGAGTTAAAATTTCGAAGAGCTCCTCAACTGAGACTCGAGCCTAAAGTTTCATTCCGGGGCCAGGAACCTGATGCCCAGAATATTTCCAGGTCCTGACGTGACTCTATGACCTCGTTGGCTGCAGGTAAAGGACTGCCATGGGGGCCGTGAGGTCTCAGGTCCTTGAGGATGAGAGCACAAATGTCTGCGACCATCACCCTAGATAGACGAAGCCTCCTACTGCACTAGTGCTCTGTCATTTGCAAATAGCTGACTCTTGGGCAGTGGACCCCATGTCTTGGGTAGCACCTTCTTCCCTTTGCAGCCCACCGCTGTGCTGCTCTGGCCTCCTGCTGGCCAGGAGTTTACATCTGCTGAAGCAATATGTTGTGAAACCGACTAGCAATGAAGCTATTTTGGATCTAATATTACGTAATGAGGCAGGGTTGATTAGTAATGTGTTATGACCAGCTGAGAAAGGTGTCTAGGGGTGTTTTACTGTCTTCACCTGGTCTTATTGTAATAGGGTTTAAGTTTAAACACACTGTGTTTGAGCTTCCCCCTTGGTGTATCCTTGTTCACCACTTTCCAATTAAAAAGCAAAGAAAAACAGACTTTCTTAGATTTAAAGAAATTTATTAAACTTACTTAAACTCTAATTCGGTTAAGGCCTACAGATATAAGATGCGCCCACGCTAGCATACACACACGATACACACGTGCAAATAGGGACAGAAAAGAGCAGCAGAAAAATAAAAGAGGGGTTTGAGGCAGTCTCCAAAGGAAGTTTCTTGTTACTGTTTCTGTGTTTCCAGCTCTCTGTAGAGTCTTTGATTGTAGACAGCTCTTACTTCTCGTTGGGGCCCAGTATTATTCTTAAACCTTGTTCACTTAGGAGACTTTTCTCTCTTTGAGTTCACGTGTCTTCAGTGGGTCTTCAGTTCCATGAGAAAGAGATGGGAGCAGACAGGGGAGAGATGTTCTCAGTCCAGGAGCAAACAGCTTTCTGAGTTTTAGCTCTGTGGCAAGTTCAGATTTAAAAAACTCCAACAGTCAGTTAGTCATGTGACTAAACTGGTCTGACCACATCTGTTTGTGTATTGGGCCATCTTAGCAGTTAACCGTCAATGTCTGGTAATCAAAAGTCCATTGTGGATTAAATTGGTGCAGGGAGTGGCCCCTTTGTCCATTCCAAGTACTGCCTGTTACGGTGCAAATGTCTTTCCAGTCAGTGACTTGGCAATTCCTTGTCATAGGCCCTCTTTTCTTCACAGCCACAATTTTAAGCTTTAATGTTCATGTGGCAAAATAATATGGGTCTCAGTCTTGGCAGGTGGGGGCCTGCATGACAAATGCCATAGTAAATGGGAAATAGTGATCATAATATTATTGAATTTCATGTTAATTTTGAAAGTAACATACTCTAATCACAAACAAGAACCTTAAATTAAACAGAGCCAATTGCATACATATGAGGAGAGAGCTGGTTAAAGTTGATTGGGTAAATAGACTAAAAGGTATGGTGGCAAATAAACAGTGGGAAACATTTAAAGAAACAATTCAAAATGTTCAACAAAATATATTCCATTGAAAAACAAGAACTCAGCAAGGAAGACCCACCTGTGGGTCATTCAGGATGTTAAGGGTAGTATTAGATTAAAAGAAGAGGCTTATACTGTTGCAAAATACAGTAGCAAATCTGAGGATTGGGAGTATTTTAGAAACCAACAAAGGGACTCCAAAAAGTTGATAAAAGGAAGAAATAGACCATGAGAGTAAACTAGCCAGAAATATAAAAATAGATTGCAAGAGCTTTTATAAGTATATGAAAAGGAAGAGACTAACTCAAGTATGCCTTGTTCCCTTGGAAGCAGAGACAGGAGAAATTATCATGGGGAATGAGAAAATGGCAGAGACATTGAACAAATACTTTGTGACTGTCTTCACAGTAGAAGACACAAGTTGCATACCAGAAATAGAGTGGGCTAGGGGCTAAAAACAGTGAGGAAATTAAGATAAGTAATATCAGCTGAGAAAAGGTATTGGAGAAACTTAAGGGACTAAAATTAGATAGATCCCCAGGATCCAATGGTCTACATCGCAGGACTCTAAAAGAGAAGGCTGCATAGATAGTGGATGCGCTAGCTATGATTTTCCAAAATTCCTTAGATTTGGGAACGGTCCATCAGATTGGAAATTGGCAAATGTAAAACTACTTTTCAGGAAAGGAGGTTGAGAGAAAACAGGGAACTATAGGACAATTAGCCTGACATCAGTTGTTGGGAAAATGATGAACTATTATTATGGAAGTCTTAACAATGCACTTAGAAAAGAATAGTTTGATTATAACAAGTCAACATGATTTTACAAAAGGGAAATCCTGTTTGACAAATTTATTAGAGTTTTTGAGGATGTAAGTGGCAAGGTAGATAAAGGGGAGCTAGTAGATTTCCATTCAATAAGGTACCACACAAAAAGTTAATAGGCAAGATAAGGGCTCATGGAGTTGGGAGCAATATACAAGTCGGGATAGAGGATTAGTTAATGGACAGGAAGCAAAGAGTGGGAATAAACAGGGAATTTTCAAGTAGGCCACTTGTGACTAGTGGAGTGAATCAAAAACACAATTTCTACATTTATGGATGACACCAAATTGGGGGGAATAGTCAATAATGAGGAGGACTCCAACAAATTAAAGAAGGACATTAATAGACTTGCAGAATGGGCAAATAATTGACTAATGAATTTCAACACGTATAAATGTGAGGCAATACATTTTTGTTGGTAAATTTTAGGGAGGTTACTTATTACTTAGCAGGTCAAAGTCTAGGTGGGGTAGAGGAACAAAGGGATCTCGGAGTACAAATACACCAATCACTAAAAGTTGCACCATAGGTTAGCAAGGCCATAAAAAAAAAACAATCACTAGGCTTTTTTTCTAAAAGGATAGAATTGAAAGTAGGGAGGGTATGCTAAACCTGTATTGAACCTTGGTTAGACAACATTTAGAATACTGCATGCAGTTCTGATCGCCATATTATAGAAAGGAGATAGAGGCAGTAGAGAGGATGCAGACAAGATTTACAAGGATGATACCAGAAATGCGTGAGTATACATTTCAGGAAAGGATCAACAAGTCGGATCTCTTTTCTTTTGAAAAATAGAAGGCTGAAGGGTGACCAAAATAGAGGACTTTAAAATTATGAAAGGCTTTGATAGAGTGGATGCAGAGAGAATGTTTCCTCTTGTGGGAAAGAGCATAATTAGAGGCCATCAATATAAGATAATCACCAAGAAATCCAATAGGGAATTCAGGAGAAACTTCTTTAGCTAAAGAATGGCAAGAATATAGAACTGACTACCACAGGGAGTGGTTGAAGGGAATAGTATAGATACATTTAAGGGGAAGCTAGGCCTGCATATGAGGAAGAAGGAAATATAGGGCTATGATGATGGATTTACATGAGGAAAGATGGAAGGAGGTGCGATTGGAGTATAAACGGTGTCATGGACTGGTTAGGCCGAGTGGCCTGTTTCTGAGCCATATAGCCAATGCAATCCTATGCAGTTGGACATGTATTTAAGTATAATTAATCTGAAGGTTATGGGGAGAAAGCTGGAAGGTAAGACTAAATCGAACAGCTCTTTCAAAGAAACAACATAGGCATGACAGGCTGAATGGCTCCCTTCTGTGCTGTAAGATTCTATGATTCCATGAATTCAATTTTCTAATTTTCCATTTGAGTGGGAATATGAACTCACAGCTTCTGGATTGCTGGTCCAGTACCACAACCACTCGGCTATGGTACCTGGTACCTCATAAAAACTAGAACAGTTGCAAGAATACAACAAATGACATAAAGACTTACATTTGAGCACCTCCTTTCATAATCTTAGGACATCTGAAAACACTTTGCAGCCAATGAAGCACTTATGGAGTGTTGTCACTATTGTAAAGTAAAAAAACGCAGCAGCCAATTTGCACAGATCAAAGTCCCACAAGTACTAATGTCCAGATAATCTGTTTTAGTGATGTTAGATGATGGATAAATATTGGCCAGGACACCGGGGGAACAGCCGTGCAGAAAGTTGTATTTAGTTGAATTGTGAATTATCCCTTGGTCGACAGACTGTAGTGATCATTTGACTGCTGCTGCTTAGTCTTTGTTGTGTGTATGATTCATCTTCATAGGCCCAGCGATGTCCTTTTTACTTCACTGTTTGCTTTGAAGTTGGTTCTTTTATTGTGGAGTCAATTTGATCATTGCTTCTCTTTAAGAGTTTTTCCTTCCTTCACTGTAAAAATCTAGTCTCTTATCATTTTACAACTCTTGAATTTTTTGGTAGACTGGATGAGTTAGATTTTCTTTTTTTTTTTGCTTTTGTGGTACTTGGAATCTGAACATTTTTATTTAACCTACAGGTTTATATTGCTCTGAAACATTTAACCACTTACCATTAGTGAATAGCTTGTGTTGGTTAATGATTTATTTGTGATGTTGCTCTTTTACTGTTGATAACTTTATTCCAAGCTCATTTACCTCTTTGGTATATTATGGCTAAATAGTTTCATATTTCATTTTCTGATTGTTTCATTTGTGTGGTTGCTTTCATATGTTTGAGATTTTGGGACTCTGCATCTCCTGAGTTTTCATATTTAGCTGGTGCAGCTTTTTCTTCATGTTGTCAATGATTTTTTTTATGTTGACGGATGGAATTTCATTGTAGTGACAATTTAATTTTAAAAAGCTGTAATCATTAGCATTTTGCTCTGCATTTCCTTTGAAATTTTCTTCATGGTTGAAGATATAAAATATGCTTTTTTGAGAGAAAGCAATGCAAACTACAATTCCTTTCAAGCTACAATTTCAGCCCCAAATAGTGTTCGCCTCCTTTGATGTACTTCCTGCAGTAGGACCTTTGACTCATCAGTACTATAAGAAGCAATGTTTCCCACATGTCTGCACTATGCCATTGTGACCCGATTTGGGGTTGAAATTACAGTAGGTGATTGGGGAATTCCTGTGGAGATTCAACCCCCACCCTCCTCCAGTCCACCCCAATTTAAATATGTCCACATATGTAGATTTTGCAAAATACAGTGGCAGAGATATTTATTTAAGAGAAATACAAATTAGTTGAAAACTTTTCTCAGTTTCATACAGAGATACAGCACTGAAACAGGCCCTTCGGCCCACCAAGTCTGTGCTGACCAACAACCACCCATTTATACTAATACTACATTAATCCCATATTCCCTACCACATCCCCACCATTCTCCTATCATGTACCTACACTAGGGGCAATTTACAATGGCCAATTTACTTATCAACCTACAAGTCTTTGGCTGTGGGAGGAAACCAGAGCACCCAGCATAAACCCACACAGTCACAGGGAGAACTTGCAAACTCCACACAGGCAGTACCCTGAACCAAACCCAGGTTGCTAGAGCTGTGAGGCTGCAGTGCTAACCACTACGCCACTTTCATATTTCTTGGCCCTTTTTGTAAAAATTACATATGCAATTCAACTGTAAATCAAAGTTAGAGGGAACTGCAAGCAAAATGCTAATGCTTACAGTTGTTTATTTTTATTAAATAAATTGCCTGTCACCATAAATTTTTCTGTCACTACCAATGGTGAACTGCAGTCCTTTAACTGCTGCTGCTGCACTATACTTTGCTGCCAAGTTTGCTCCTGGACAAGCTCATTGAGAAAACATTTCCTTTGTCTGCAGTTTGATCAAATTAAGAGCTGGTGACTACACTGTAAAATTCAACACAGCCCAGCCACCGTTCTATAGGCAAAGACTTTAAAAATAGTAATAATCTACACCAGAGGTACAAACGTACTCAAAATTTTCAAAATTATGAAACTGGGGATTGTAAATAAGAATAAGGATTTTGAGAAGAATTCTTTCATTTTATTATTTTTTATAGGTTTCTAATTTAAAGTTACTTTTACAGATATATTTTCAGCTTGCTTAATAATTCAAGATGATGGCTCAAACCAACTTTACATTTGAACAATTTGGTCCACGCCTGATACTTGTCAGTTTGGTAATTCCCCTGGAAATTGTCGAAGTGAACATTTAATTAAGTAAATAATATTCTCCCACAGTGGTGACACTGTAGTACCTCAGGTTCACATCAGCCAACTCTTCTGCCTGTATGTCGAGAAACTTCCATGTTCCAACAAGTTTACTTTTTCTGCTTTTAAATTACAGTACAGTTTGCTAGTCAACTATAAATAATTATAGAAACTTGAAATATTATATAAAATAGAGGACCAAATATTTTGAATATTCTGTTTCAGGTATTTTGCTAACTTTTTTTCACAGAAAAATAATTGCTTTTAATGCTGGATTTTTCAAAGCAATGCATATTCTCATTGAAAAGAAGGATCCAGATGAAAGATGGTTAATATGCTTTCAGAAAATTCAGAAAAACTGAGCATTAAGCAATTTATTATTATTTTCTAGGCATTCAGAAAGACAATTCTCATTACTACGACGATAAACACTTTGATCTATTTTACCCTGTGAACAAGGGAGCAGGAGAGGGATGGGAAAAGCAAAAGACTTTACTGTGAGATGCAGGACAGGCTGCAGAGGGGTTTGTTCTGCCTAAGTTCAAATAAAACAAACCACCCAAATAAAGTACGATTGTGGTGGGTGGCACAGCGGTGCAGTGGTTAGCACTGCAACCTCACAGCTCCAGCGACCTGGGTTCAATTCTGGGTACTGCCTATGCGGAGTTTGCAAGTTCTTCCTGTGTCTGTGTGGGTGTTTGCCGGGTGCTCCGGTTTCCTCCCACAGCCAAAGACTTGCAGGTGATAGGTAAATTGGCCATTATAAATTGCCCCTAGTGTAGGTAGGGACTATGGGATTATTGTAGGGTTAGTATAAATGGGTGCTTGTTAGGCGGCACAGACCCGGTGGGCCGAAGGGCCTGTTTCAGTGCTGTATCTCTAAAAAATAAAATTATGTGTTCTTTATATATAAGTATTTGAACCAATTGAACTAAATGGCTCTGATCTTGCCTGTTGCTCCATAACTTTCATCTTACTGCGGAATAAAGTAGCTCATGCTTTGAACTAAATTTCACCTCATCTAAAGCAAAATACTGGGGATACTGGAAATCTGAAATAAAAACAGAGGATCTTACCACCCGGAGACCAATTGAAGTCCTTCCATGGCCTTTCGCTGGCCAATTAAGGACCTCTTCCCACCGTCACTGGAATCTTACCAGCGGCAGGGGGGAGCGTCCACCACGCAGGGAGGATGCCATGTAAAATAAGGCACCCTCCCTGTAGGCTTGTGGGGGTGGGGTCCCTCTTTCATGGGCAATTTGTGGCCCACAGAGTCCCCCACCCCATCCCGGGAACCACTGTACCCCTGGGACAGCCCTCCTCCTGGACCGAAGGCCCACCCCCTGGCTGGGGCTTTCCAGACCATTTCGAGCAACCCTGCCTCACCTACCTCGGATCCAGGGTTCCAACGCTGGGTCTGGGTCCTGTGGTGCTGCCAATACTGTTGAGCTGCCGGCATTGTGACTGGCTGGCAGTTCTTGGGGGCTGGATCCCCATTCCTATTGTATGTTTAAAGGGACGGGGATCATTGTTGTTCCTTTGTTTAAGAAGGGTGGTAAGGATAATCCATGAAATTATAGGCCGGTGAGCCTTACGTCAGTGGTAGGGAAACTATTAGAGAGGATTCTTCGGGACAGGATTTACTCCCATTTGGAAACAAACAAACCTATTAGCGAGAGACAGCATGGTTTTGTGAAGGGGAGGTCGTGTCTTGCTAATTTGATTGAGTTTTTTGAGGAAGTGACGAAGATGATTGATGAGGGAAGGGCGGTGGATGTTGTCTATATGGACTTTAGTAAAGCCTTTGACAAGGTCCCACATGGCAGACTGGTGCAAAAGGTGATGTCACACAGGATCAGAGGTGAGCTGGCAAGATGGATACAGAACTGGCTAATGATGAGGATTGTCAGAGGATACAGCAGGATATAGATCAGTTGGAGACTTGGGCGGAGAAATGGCAGATGGAGTTTAATCCGGACAAATGTGAGATAATGCATTTTGGAAGGTCTAATGCAGGTGGGAGGTATACAGTAAATGGCAGAACCCTTAGGAGTATTGACAGGCAAAGAGATCTGAGCGTACAGGTCCACAGGTCACTGAAAGTGGCAACGCAGGTGGATAAGGTAGTCAAGAAGGCATACGGCATGCTTGCCTTCATCGGTCAGGGCAAAGAGTATAAAAATTGGCAAGTCATGTTGCAGCTGTACAGAACTTTAGTTAGGCCACACTTAGAATATTGCGTGCAATTCTGGTCGCCACACTACCAGAAGGACGTGGAGAGGGTGCAGAGGAGGTTTACCAGGATGTTGCCTGGTCTGGAGGGCATTAGCTATGAGGAGAGGTTGGAAAAACTCAGATTGCTTTCACTGGAACAACGGAGCTGGAGGGGCGACATGATAGAGGTTTACAAAGTTATGAGCGGCATGGACAGAGTGGATAGTCAGAAGCTTTTTCCCAGGGTGGAAGAGTCAGTTACTAGGGTACATAGGTTTAAGGTGAGAGGGGCAAAGTTTAGAGGGGATATGCGAGGAAAGTTTTTTACACAGAGGGTGGTGAGTGCCAAGAACTTGCTGCCAGGGGAGGTGGTGGAAGCAGATACGATAGCGACATTTAAAAGACATCTTGACAAATATATGAATAGGAAGGGAATAGAGGGATATGGGCCCCGGAAGTGCAGAAGGTGTTAGTTTCGGCAGGCATCAAGGCAGGCTTGCAGGGCCGAATGGCCTGTTCGTGTGCTGTACTGTTCTTTGTTCTTTGTTCAACTTTGATGGCCAAGACTGGAGGATTGCTCCGGGGGCCTGAAAAAGTGCAGAGGCGGGGCTCCCCCTGAATTTTCGGCCTGGCACCGGGACATCTGCCTTCTGCACAAAATCCAGCCCAGAACATGCTGGAGTTAACGCTAACTTTATTTCTCTCTCCATTGATGCTGCCAGACCTGCTGAGTATTTCCAGCATTTTCTGTTTTTATTTCACCTCATCTAGTGCTAACTTGGTCCACCTTTGGAGAGATTGAAGAAACACAAGTTCAAAAAAACACCAGTATTCTGCCCAGATCACAAATAAAGTTGACAAGTTGAGTGAGTGGGCAAATGCATGGCAGATGCAGTATAATGTGGATAAATGTGAGGTTATCCACTTTGGTAGCGAAAACAGGAAGGCAGATTATTATCTGAACAGCTATAATCTGAGAGAGGGGAATATGCAACGAGACCTGGGTGTTCTCGTACACCAGTTACTGAAGGTAAGCATGCAGGTCCAACAGGCGGTAAAAAAAGGCAAATTGTATGTCGGCCTTCATAGTGACAGGATTTGAGTACAGGAGCAGGGATGTCTTGCTGCAATTATACAGGGCCTTGGTGAGGCCACAACTGGAATATTGTGCGTAGTTTCGGTCTCCTTATCTGAGGAAGGATGTTCTTGCTATCGAGGGAGTGCAGCGGAGGTTTACCAGACTGATTCCTGGGATGGCGGGACTGACGTATGAGGAGAAATTGAGTTGGTTAGGATTATATTTGCTGGAGTTCAGAAGAGTGAGGGGGGATCGCATAGAAACCCCTATAAAATTCTAACAGAACTTGACAGGGTAGATGCAGGAAGGATGTTCCTGATGGTGGGGGAGTCCAGAACCAGGGATCATAGTCTAAAGATACGGGATAAACCATTCAGGACTGAGATGAGGAGAAATTTCTTCACCCAGAGAGTGGTGAGCCTGTGGAGTTCACTCCCACAGAAAGCAGTTGAGGCCAGAACATTGTATATTTTCAAGGAGTTAGATATAGCTCTTGGGTTTAAAGGGATCAAAGATCAAAGGATATGGGCGAAAGCGGGTACAGGTTATTGAGTTGGATGATAAGCCATGATCATAATGAATGGCGGTGCAGGCTCAAAGGGCCAAATGGCCTACTCCTGCTCCTATTTTCTATGTTTCTATGTTTCTAAATGCTATTGTTACAACACTGGGTTATGGTATCATACAATTAGTAGTGTGAGTCAAATCCCTTAAAAGTAAGATGCACAGACCAGGTAATGGAGTGACTGTTGCTACTGAACCCAAGAAGGTATCTAAAACCAAACTTATAACAATTGGCGACAGTGCTGGGATATTGCGTTACACTGGCATCAAAGGCAAATTGAAATGATTAACATGTAAAGATGAACAGGATATCAGGGGTAATATCAATAAGCATCCAAATCAAAAGAAGGGAGGTTTCAGCTGGCAGGTTTTGTGGCCAAAAAAACAGCAAAGGAGAGTGTTTCAGCTAAAAGAGCATGGATTTCAATTAGAGCATGAGTGAGATAGACAAAAAGATCAATGTAGATTGCAGGAAGAAAGAGA